>NC_134536.1:91388257-91715757 GCF_050624435.1 Tenrec ecaudatus
GAGTTGCTTTTCTGCAGAGGAGACAGCCATTGCCATTTGAGGGTAACCACACCAACTGTGCTACCAGTTAACCAACAACAATTAAACCAATTCCCTCCAAAAGATCACAACTGAATCGAGTCTGCATAGCACTGTACCAACAGGGCTCAAAATATAGTCCTATAGTCTTTGAAAAATAAACAAGAAACTCAATTTTCATGGGAAAGGCAATTGGACTGCATATCAAGATTGAAAAGTTAAATTTAAAAAGGATATTCATTATGAATTAAAAGGTAATAGCAAAATTGTGATTCACAGTGACTCAATGCAGAACAGAAAGCAGCACCACTAGCTATTGTGCCATCTCCGTTTTTGCTCTTGTAGGCTCTGTGCCTCTCAATCCATCACGGTGAAGGCCATCCTCTCTATCAAACACATTGCCCTTTTACAGGCATTGGGCTTTCCTGATAACATGTCCAAAATATCTGAGATGAAGTCTTTGCCATCCTTCAATCTAAGAAACATTCTGACTGTACATCTTCAAAAACCGATTTGTTTGTTCTTCTGTTTGTTCAGTCATGTGTATTCATATGCTTTACCAGCACCACAATTCAAATACATCATCAGTACTTCTATGGTTCGATTATTTGCCTTCTACTGCTTTATCTGCATGTGAACGTTGGACAACCAATAAAGAGCAGCAAAACAGGACTATGAAAAAGAACCAAATAGATATTCTGAAACAGAAAACATACTGTATGGAATTTAAAACGGAACTGAGTTTAACAGCAAAATGCAGCTGACAGAAGGAAGAATTTAGTTTGAAAACATTTCATCTAAATTTAATATATTGATTTAACCCTACAGTCCCTGGTTGGATTTCAGAAATATAGTTGTGGCTGGTCTGAAATACAATTAGGGGTGAATTTTCTGTGGACTAATTACCATTCCAATGTCCTAGGGAATCCATTATTGTTCTAAGCCAAGGAACCTGAACCTCAGGGAGATTCGAGGGGTTCATGGGTTGAAAATCTTGTGATCCTGGAAGTTAGGTTACTGGCATTTCAAATACCAGCAGGTTCACCCAATGTGAATAGGTTTCAGCAGAGCTTCCAGACACAGAATGGACTGAAGAAAGAGGAGTAAGTGTGCACTTCAGAGGAAATAGTCACCGAAAACTCTATGGGTAGCATCGAAACATTGTCACCACTGTTTAGTTCGTGTTACACCATTTCCAAAACACAGAACTCTTTGCAAGAGGGTGAACTTGTCATGTGCCACTGAGCTTGTTATGACTCATAGTGACCCTGTATGCCAGAGAATCTCCCCATCGGGCTACCTAGGCTGCAGACTTTACGAGCGCCCCTCAAAGGCATGAAAAAGTAGACAAATCACTTTGACAATTACCATAATAATCATGATTTCAGGCAAGAATTCAGAAATACTGCTCAAACTAGTGGGTGAAAGATTTATGACAAACAATATTTGCATAGCATCAAAGTATCTACACAGGAGACATTTGTTAATTTCAAGTGGAAAAGAAAAGATTTACCCTGGGGAAACGATAGACACTAACTCACCTAGTGATAGAAGTTGACATCCCAAATATTAGGACATATGAGTATCATGCATATCATGGACATCTTTTTGGTTTTTATTCAGTGGAAAGATCACCATGTGCCTTCTATGGTAATCCTTCCTAAAATGTAACATCTAAATCTTTTCATGAAGAATATCAGACCAGCTTGAATTAAGGGTTTGTGTCCTTTTTCAATGTCAGGAATATTTGCACAGCAAAGAAATGCTAAAAAAAACTATAAAGAAACTAAAGTTACATAGCAACTAAATGAAATGTATGCTCTTGAACCAGAACTTTTATCCTCATCAAGGACATTAGTGGAAAATGTAGTGAAATTGGAATAGCATGTGAAGATTTGATAATCTCAATCGCTTACTTAAACTGCCATCAAGTTGATTCTAACTCAGTCTCTAGAACAGAGTATCTAGAACTGCCCCTGTAAGTTTCCAAGGCTGTAGGTCTTTGATGGAGTAGAAGGCCTATTTCTCCCCTGAAGAGTAGCTGGAGGGTTTGAACTACTGACCTTGAGGTTTGCTCACTGCCATTGACTCAATTCTGATGCCTAGTGACCCTATAGGACAGAGTAGAATTGCCCTTGTGGGTTTTGGAGTCTATGGCTCTTTGCAGGAATAAAAAGTCTTTCTCCTGGGTAGCAGCTGGTGGTTTCAAACTACTGACTTCGCAGGTAGCATAAATGTTAGGTTTCTGATTTTGATCATTCGATTATGTGTATGTAAAACAATACTCTTTTAAAGAAATGTTCACTGAAGTATTTGGGATAGAAAGGCATTTCAAGAGCATAATATAATCTTTCATAGTTCAGGGGGAAATATTCTTCATACTTGTTATTACGAGTGATTGAATTGTTTCAGATTCATAGCAACCTGAACAGAGCAAAACACTCCCGGGTCCCGTTCCAGGTTCACAATTGTCGCCAAGTTTGAATCCACTGTTGCAGCCACTGTGTGGAGCTATTTCATCTAGGGCATGCTTTTCTTGCTGGTCCTCTACTTCACGGTGGGGCATGTCCAGCCTGTGGGCCATATAAGACACATGCAATCATCAACAGCAGCTGACATGACATGCCTCACCAAAGAGAAGCAGTCCCAGTCATCCCATTAGGGATGAATTATTTACATGTTTGACAAATGTAACAGGCTAATTTTTAACTTGATCTTCAAATGATGTTATAAATGTCCAAATGGCCCTTGGCAGAAAAAGGCTCCCCACCCCTGCTCTACATTCCGAAGCAGAATATCCTTCTCCAGGAACTGATCTCTCCTGATGACATGTCCACAGCATGGTGAGAAAAAGTCTCAGTCTTCACTTCTAAGGAGTGTCAGGCTGGACTTCTTCCAACCCAGATTTGTTGTTCTTTGGGGAGTGCATTCACTACTCTGCACCAATACCACAATGCAAAGGCATAAATTCTTCCTTGGTCTTCTTTATTCGTGTGGCAATCGAAACATCATGACTTGAGTCAGACACATTTTTTTTTCTTTTTTTAAGAGTCAGACACATTTTAATCTTCAAAATGCCATCTTGCTCTTCAATCCCTTAAAGAGGTTTGTGTGTGGCAGATTTGCCCAGTGCCATAAGTTATTCGATTTCTTGACTGCTGCTTCCACAAGAGGGACTCTGGTGGCACAGTGGTTTGAGCAGTCGACTGCTAACTGCAGTGTCAGTGGCTACCCTATGGGAGAAAGAAGAGGCAGTCTGCGTCTGTAAAGATGTATTGCTTTGGAAAACCCGATGGAGTAATGCTACTCTGCCCTGAACAGTTCCTATACATTGGGATAAACTTCATGGCGGTGAGCTTTGGCTTCCATGAGTGTTGTTTTTGGATGTAAGTTAATTAAAATTCTTGACCACTTCAATATTTCCTCCATTTCTCGTGATGCTGCTTATTCGTCCAGTGGTGAGGACATTTGTTTTCTTTATCTCTAAGTGTAATCCACATTGAAGCCTGTAGTTATTTTATCTTCATCAGTAAGTGCTTCAGGCCTGCTTGGTTTTTAGCATCTGCATATCACAAGTTGTTAATGACTCTTCCTCCAATCCTGATGACATATTCTTCATATAACCCAGCTTCTTAGATGATTTGTTCAGTGTACAGATGGAAAGGTTACAATCCCAACACACACACCTTTCCTGATTTTAAATCACCCAGTTCAAACATTTTGCAAAATGGTAGCAGTTAGCCGTGGTTCACTGTGCTTTTCTTCCAGCTTCAACTTTCCCCATCCTAACCTCCCACTTCTCTCGTATTTTAGATCCCAAATAGCAGGGAGTAGTTCTTGCCAGGGCTAGTGGAAAGAAGAAGGGAAAGACAATATTTTAATTCCTAGGCTGGAAGACGGCTGCTGTCGCTCAGCAGCCACCCACCGCTCTGGAGGTCCCTGCAGGGCCCGAGGCTTTCCCCCAGTTTCTTCTGCCTGCTGCTGCCGCCGCCGCCACCATCAAAGTTGCCTTACCACGAAGCCAGTGAATCCGCTGCGCCCTGGACTGGAGCGGTTCGACGCTGCTCTTTGAGACCATATTCTTCTGGGTACGTCATTTACGCATCAATAGTAACTACACAATGACAGCTAGTGAAGATATACCCAGACAAAAGCTTTGGTATGAATGAAAATTTGTAATTTCTTGAGATTTGATTCTCTGCAAATTTAACTCTTTACCGCATGCTTATTGGACCTGTTTAGATTTTAAAACAAAAAGCACTCATGTGAAGTCTTCAAATTGATTTTTGCATAGCACTCTCCGAAACCAATAAACCAATACGTATTCCTTTGGGTCTGACCACCAATCCTAGAGCAGTTGTTTTCAAACTTGGCTGCACGATGGGATCATCTGAAGGATCTAAAACTACTGCGGCATGATGTGTCCATCACCGGAAAGTGATTTAGTTGGCTGGGGATGGCTTGCATATTTAAATGTTCTCGAGGTAATTTTAATGCAGTCAAATTTGAAAACCACTGTTTTGCAGGTACCTCGTGATTTCCTATGCAAAGGAAACTTTGCAGCATAAAAATTGAATCCTGAATTTATTCAATATTTAAATCTTAGATCAAACAAACCCGTGAAAGCAGATGTCTCTTGTGTTTTTGAGGAAAGTAACCTTTGTGTATTCAAAGGAGTACAAAATGATGGTTAAATTTAGCCAGATGATCAGAATCACTGGAAAGATCCCCTAAACACCTCTAAATGTTCAGATCTTGTGAGTCACAAGCTCCATCCAGGGCATACATTTTAGGGGGGAAAATCCCTATATGCTTTTCAGAAGCAATGATGTTTTGGAATACAAGGGGTTTGGGTACTCTTTTGTGAATTTATTGGCCTTGTAGCCATTTCACTAGCTTCTAGAGTATAGTTGTCTATTCAGATTAATTTACATTTACCTTCTGTCACCTTGTACTAGGTGCTATGGAGTAAGAATTCTCAATCTCCAGGAAACAGTTGGAGAACTATCCAAATGTAGTTCTTGACTTGTTCACTAGAGAATCAGAATTAGTAGCTCCACGAGGGGTGGAGACTTCATTTAAATGCTGTTCTAAATTGAATGTTAAGGTGCTGTGAGGATCAACTGCTGAGGAACTCTTCCCTGATCTATGGTGAACCCTAGGTCTGCTTCAACAGGTCTTCAAGCCTGCAGTTATAAACACGTTTGTGTCCACATGTGTGTGTACATTTTCTAGGATGTACCTTTTCCTTATCTGTTCATCGGATTCTCAAAGGGGTCGGTGACCCACTGCTTTGGAAGGCTTTTGGGTGATGTGTAGTAAGGGGTTTACATTCAGTCTTCCCTAGCTACAACAGAATGCAGCGGCATCGCCACAGCACCACGGTTACCATGTTTGTGTCCACGGTTGCAGCTGACACGGTTACCACGTTTGTGCCCATGGTTGCAGCTGATACTTCAAACTGTTTCCTTGAAGATCTTCCTTTTTTCCCATGACTCTCTGCTTTACCAGGAATGATGCTCTTCTCTTTTCCAGGGCTTGGTCGCTTCTGATAACATATCCAAAGTTTTTAGGAGGTTTTACTTCCAACAGATTTGTTGGTTCTCCTAGCGAAACCAAACCAAACTCACTGCCATCAAGTTTATTGTAACTCACTGCAACCCTATAGGACAGGGTAGGACTGACCCTGTGGGTTTCCAAGACTGCAACTCTTTATAGGTGTAAAAAGCCTCATCTTTCCCACAAAGAGCAGATGGTGGTTTCAAACTGCTTACCTTGCCATCAGCAACCCAATAAGTAACCACTATACCAACAGAGCTCCTGCATTCTCCTGGCAGTCCATGGTAATGTCAATATGTTTTCAGCAACACCATAATTGAAATGCATCAACTCTTCTGCAGTCTTTCTTATCATTGCCTTACCTTTCACATGTATATGAAGCCATGGAAAAATACCACGGCTTGGGGAAAGGACACCTTAGTCCTTAAAGCGACATCCTTGGATTCAGACATCTGAAAGAGGTCTTAGGTAACAAATTTGCCCATTGCAACAGGCCATTTGATTTCTTGATGGCTGCTTTGATGGGTGCTGCTTGTGGATCCAAGTGCAAATGAAATCCTTGACAACCTCAATATTTTTTCCATTGATCATGATGACCATTGGCTCAGTTGTGGCAACTTCTGTTTTCTTTACAGCAACTGTAATCCATCCTAAACGTTGTATTCTTTAATATTATTCAGCAAGTGCTTCAAGTCCTCTTCCCTATCAGCAAACAAGGTCATGGCATCTACTTATGGCAGGTTGTTCATGAGTCTTCCTCCAGTCTCGATGCTGTCTTTGTCTTCAGACAGCCCAGCTTCTTGGACGATGTACTCACCGTGTAGATTGAATCAGTCTGGCGACTCACATCTTTCCTGGTTCTAAGCCAATTACTATCTCCGTGTTCTATTTGGATGAGTAGCTCTTGGTGTGCATACAGGTTCCAAAAGAGCACAACGAAGTGTCCTGGAATCCCATTATTCTCCTTATTTATAATTTATTTTGTTCCACACAGTTGAATACCTTAGTCAAAAAACCATAAATAAACATCCTTTAAATATTCTCTAATTTTAGGCAACATTTATGTGATGTACCATTGATATCTTTAGTTTCAAGCTACCTTCTGAATTGGACTTGACTTTCTGGCAGCTTTCAGTCAATGCTGCCACCATTTTTAACGTTATCCTCAACAAAATTTTACTTGCCATTGATATTAATAATATAGTTTAAGAAATTCTGTGTTCTCTTTGGTCAACTTCCTGGGCAATGGGTGCAAATGTGTATCTGCTCCATGAGCTGGGTCAGTAGCTCCCGTCCAGATTTCGAGGCGTCGACTCGTGAGTGCTCCCATGCTGCTTCAGTGTGTTGAGGCATTTCAAATGATATTCCATCCATTGCTGTGTATCTTGGACTTTTTCCTTCAAGACAATTTGTTGCCCATTGAAATGGTTGAATGCTGACTAATTCTATTTGGTACAGTGACTCTGTATGTTCCTTTCATAATTTTTTGATGTTTCCTGTATCAGTTAGTAATTTTGTCATAGAACTATTATATTATTTCAATTTTGCAACTACATCTTTTAATGTTTTCTTTAGTTCTTCTAGTATAAGAAAGACTGTATTCTTCCCATTTGATCTTCTTATGCCAGGTCTCTGCAAATTGCATGATTATACTTTGTCCTCACAAGGTGCCCTTTGAACATGTCTGTCCATGCATGGAGTAAGCCTTTGGTGAATCCCCTCTGACCATAGTTCAGGAATACGAATAGCTTTGCCCTCACACTGAGAGGATTGTAAAGTCAATTATGGCAAATGTAGTTAGCTGAAAATGTAATAGCTTATTATTTGAGCTCACTTTGGGCCCATTTTAAAGTTATTTAAGTTTTTAAGATCTTCTGCTGTTTTCCAATTAAGAGTTTTATGTTTCATCATCCTGGTTGGTATTTTTGCTGGTTTCTTTTTTGTATGATTTTATGTATATGAAATCCAGGATAGGTGAATCTATAGAGACAGTAAGTGAAATAATAATTGCCTAGGGCCATGGCAGGGGAGGTGGGGAGGATACGAGCAGCTAATAACAATGAGCATGAGAAAGAAGAAAATGTTCTGAAATGAATTGTGGTGTTGACTGCACATCTCTTCTTAGTATGATCAAACTACTAAATTGTATGATATGTGAATTATATGCCAAAAACTATATAAAATTCAAGAAAACTTTCTAGAAATTAAAAAATTGAACCTTAAATACACATTTAAAAATGTTGTTTTATTTTTTGTTACTAATATACACAGCAAAATATATACCAATTCAATGGTTTCTATATGTACTCTTATGTGATATTCACTATATTCTTACCCTACTTCTCAAAGCACTTCTATGAACTACTGAAGTAAAATGATGATGTTAAAGAAAAAGCATTTGTACAATTATTTTTTTGTTGTGAGCTAAGTTAGCTGGATTTTTTTTAATGGCATGTCATCCACCCCGCCCCCCCCCCCATCACATCAAGAAGAGCTGTACAGCTACAATGAGTTTTAGTACATTTATTTGTTCTTGGGCTCATTGTTATTAGCTCCTCATTTCCTTGCATCCTCCCCTGCCGTACCCACAAGGTACCGTTAACCCAGTTGCTGTCTTGATAGATTTACCTATCCTGCATTTCGTATACAGAAATACACTAAAAAGCAAGCAAACAAAAACATTTACAATAACAAAGTAAAACAGATAAGAAACTCAATAGAAAAGAAAACAAAAAATATTAAAAACTAGAAAAAATATAAAAGGATCACAAGGAAGATCAAATGATAAGGTACTGGATTTTAACCTAGCTGGAGCAGCAACCATACACTTCCCAATGCATTCCACACATTAGCAAGTCTATGCACATCCCTGGCCTATTGTCAGAGGTGATTAACTAGGGGCTTAATTCATGTGTATCCCCCATTCCACCCCAGCCTCTTTTAAAAAACCGAAACAGCTTTAAACTGGGTAAAAGGGGAGACCAAATGATAAGATATTACATTTTGACCTAACCAAATCTGCCACAACTGACTTTACAATGCTCTCTGTATAATACAAGGGCTATTCATATTCCTAAGCTATGATTGGAGGGAATTCACTGGAGACTTAATCCATGTGTGGACACTACAAATTGAGTAATGGTGTAGTGGTTACTAACTGAGCTGTAATTCCCCAAGGTTGGAGGTCTGAAACCTCTCAGAAGCTCAGGAGAAAAGATGAACATATTTACTCCCTACTCTCAAGAATTACCTTCTGGAAAAAGTGACAGTTCGACCTGGTCCTGTCTTGGTTTCAAACAAGCAGCTATCTAACAGCTATCTAAGTGAGGCATCAACTAAGTCTACATGGAAGAATCACACCAGCCAAAGTGATTCAAGGATTGTAAATAATATAATCAAGATCTGAAGCAGGGAATGGTATCAGAGCTTAAAGTGTGAACCCCTGCTTTTCAGAAGACTGTAGATGACAGTGAAAGCCCCAAATCCCTTTGCAAGGTCCATATATGGCATGTCATCTTTACTGAAAGAAATGGTTAACAATAAACTATGATTATTCAGACATATATTTAAATATTTCTCCCTGAAAAATGATTGCTTTGAAGAAATTAACTGAAAATTTAAAATGCATGTCTTAAATATTTGAAACACTTTTATTTTCTACCACAAACTTGACAGTTTCTCATACTTGGAGACTTTTAGAATAAGATTGATGGTGACATTAATGTGTGTTTTTAAATATTGTATAATCAAATATGCCAACATCTGGAAGATCTGCATAGCTCAGTGAATCAATATTTTCTGATCAATGTATGCTATTACAAAATTATGCAAGGGGAAAAAGACTTCTGCAAATTACAAAATAAAACATTAATTTAATGCAATAAAGTTTAAAAGTTACTGAATTTTTGCTTATTTCCACATTGCAACAAGTATTTGAGCAACTACTGCTTGTGTGTTTTGGTGTAGTATCCAAAAGGGAAGATGAGCCACAAGTGTCTGAACAGCGTCAATGTTCTTCCTAAATTAAATGCTTTGAGAAGGAAGACTTTCGTTTGCTATTTCAACCAAAACAATATATTGCAACATATTGAGTACAGAAATAGATATGAGAATCCAGTTAGCTGTTTCTATAAGACTAGATGTTAAAGAGATTTGTACAATATAAAATAGCATTACTCCATTTCACTGCTTTTGAAAATTTACCTCATCTTTAATAAATATATGCTATTCATTTCAATAGGTAATGCAGCCATTATCATTGTTTTTACGGAATTATTAAATATTATAAAATTTGTGTTTTAATTTATAATGATAAATATTGATAGATATAATTCACCTAAACAAAACCTTCCTGGGGTCTCCAGTAAGTTTTTCAGAGTGTAATGGGATTTTGAGACCAGACTATACCAGTTTATCAGCAATTTTCCTGGGATGATCAGGAAAAGCTTCTTAGCACTTTCTAGTGTATTTATGAATTGGCTTCAATTAAAAATTCAAGATTGGGACTGGATTCCTGAGAGGTCAGGCAGAGGGAGCAGTCTGAGCTGAGGCTCAGGCGTGTGAAAGGTATAGAAAGTTTAGGAAACTACAGATAGTTCATTTTAACACATTCAATATTTTCAGAATGCCTTTTGTATGAGAGGCTTGGGATTTGGCTTTGTGGGGAGTGGTGGGAGGTAAGACACAGCCTCTGACCTCAAGCCTGTGCTTCAAATTGATGGGGCAATTGAACTTTGAGTGGGGAAGAAGACACCAGAATTGACCTCAGTGTTATTTCCTTAGGAACTTTCCTTTTAAAAATCACCAGTTTGTGCAATTTCATAATAATTCCTCATTTGGTATTTTCTGCATCAGCTTATCTTTCATTAACTGGAACATCACTAGATTGTATTATCCAGGTAATCTTTAGCAGCAACTTCAGTTGTTCTTTGCAGGCACCTCTCTCTCTATGTAGCAGTTTTACACAGACATAAGCAAAACCCTTTGCTGACATATAAGCAAGTTATGTTGACTAAAACTAATGGGTGTTGAATACGTGCACCAAAGGAAGAATATACTTCAAATTTTCAATTTATACAGTGTTCCTTGTTACATTCTCATAGTAGGACTTCTAGTTAAATTCCAGTTAGCAACTTGTATTAAATGCCCCTTTCTCTCAGGTTGGTGACATCAGATATGCTTCCAGGCCTCTTTCTTGTCTTGAGCTCTTGAAAGCAATCTTTTAGAGCTGGAATTAAGCTCACTGTAATGTTCAGACAAACATAATGATTTCCAATATCACTTAATCTCAAAGTCTCCACAGCAAGAAAATAAGATTAAAGGACTAAGAGGGGAAAATAATAGATTTCTTATGGAACGCATGCCTTTAAGAGATAGTAGATGACATGCTATCTGTTGCTAAGAGTGCATTCTTGTTAAAGAAATCAACAATCATAAGCATGGGTATTCTGGAAAGGAAATGGACCTTTCCTCCCAGGAATCCTTTTGTGGGTTGTGCATATTTGACAATAAAGTGTAGTTTCATTAAAGCTTGTCCATGCTCATACTAATAAATCAGATTCACCCAGAATCCAGACCCCATGATGACAAACATAAACTACATATATGTTATTGTCCACTTACAACTTCTGCCTACAATCGGCCCTTCTGCTGGCCTTGCTATCTCACACTGTGTCAGAGGCTCAGAACTGCCTGGGGCTTTCACCCCATAGGAGCCAATGACTGCTATCATCCTCGGTTGTCATTGCTCTTGTTCTGGAAAATCTTCCTTAGCACCTTCTGACAAACACCCAATTTATTGTTCCCTGATTTTCCATCATAATCATCCTTATCATCTCAGGAACCATTTACTGTCTGCTTTCTGTAGTGTTTCTGGTGATCTTAATGGAATCTTTGAGAACAACAATAATGTACTACTTCAGGACATCTAGAGGGTGCCTTGGGCTCAGCTCCTGTCGTTTGGACATCTCCTGGTGAGGAAGTATGTGGGAAAACCCTAGGGGCAGTCAATGGTTTTGTGCATAGCGTTTTCTGCTATCTATCAAACTTCTCTTTCTTTTGAATACATGTAGGAGGGCAAGAATTTTAACAGAATTCTATCATTTACATCTTTTTGAGGGAAGTACTCTGGTTATTTTCTTGTCCTTTTTAAAGAGGAAATTGAGAGAAGTTATTAAACTAGACTGGAATTACACCAGATTTCAACACATCTTGGGCTTTTAGTAACTTAATACTTCACAGTATCAGGGGCTGGAGGGGGATTAAATCAGCACTAAGAAGGCTTGCTATTTTGAGTTTTGTAAAAGGCTTGTGAAAGCAGTAAAGGTTCAGTGGTAGAATTTTTACTTTTTGTGGGGGAGAGATGGGTTCTACGCCAGCCAATGTACTTCGTGCAAAATCAATACCTGTCAGTGGAAGTTTGAATGTTACTACAATGCTGAACAAGTTTCACAAGAGCTTTCAGACTAAGAGGGACTGGGAAGAAAGGCCTGGTGATCCACTTCCAAAAATGTGCTAATACAAACCTTATGGATAATAGCAGTTCAACCTCTAGCTCATCATTGTTATATTTTTGCTTGTTTTAACAGTTCCCTTTGTGAAAGTGTTTCACTCCTGAAGGACCCAGATCGTGGACCCAGAACATGGGCACCTTGGTTTCTGTAAGAAGTAGTGACAGGCACAACTTGCATATTTCAAGTAGTCTCAGAGCAGTGTCTAGCACACTTTCCTGTTTTTATTCCTTGAATTTTAAAATCCTCTATCCAAGATTTTCCATGGGGACTATAGGTTTTCCAGTAAATTTTAGTATTCGGTACTTTAAAAAAATCATTCTGGGCTACAACTTCCCTTACTGACACTTTCAACGGTATCCTTGATTTGTATTTTTTGATATCACAGATCCTGATGATGCACTTCTCTGGTTATAATAGGGGCCCAAGACTACAAGTGCTTATTAATATTGTACAGAGCAGAACCAGGTATCCGACTTGGTGCTGAGGCCTTGTGTGAGCTGAGAAGTTGAAAGCTTAGTTTTAACTTGAAAGCTCATGATTTGAGTGTAAGGTGGTTTGTTTGTTTTTTTGTCTTTGCAAGGTGAGCAGAGGGTGGGGAGAAATATCACACATGCAGTGAATGCCCAAGTGATGACAAGAGTAGAGATGGGCAAGGAAATATACATTTAAACACACGGTAAGATCTCAAAGTACTAGGGAAAAGAGAACAGAAACCGGAAGAGACGGAATCAGGCATCAAAGAACAAAAAAAATCATATCATTGGCTGCACACCTCCATATGATCGCTGAGGACAAACGGGTGCATAGGCAAAGGTGGCAAAGGAAGCTGATGGTGCCTGGCTATCAAAAGGTATAGCATCTGGGGTCTTAAAGGCTTGAAGGTAAACAAGCAGCCAGCTAGCTCAGAAGCAACAAAGCCCACATGGAAGAAGAACACCAGCCTGTGTGATCATGAGGTGTTGATAGGATAAGGTATTAGGCATCATCAGAACAAAAAATCTTATCGTTGTGAATGAGGGGTGGAGTGCAGAGTAGAGACCCAAAGCCCATTTGTAGGCAACTGGACATTTCCTTACAGAGGGGTCTTGGGGAGGAGAAGAGTCAGCCAGGGTGCGATGTAGCAACGATGAAACATACAATGTTCCTCTAGTTCCTAAATGCTTCCTCCCCCCCCCCCACCCACACTATCATGATCCGAATTCTACCTTGCAAGTCTGGATAGAGCAGAGGATGTACACTGGTGCAGATAGGAGCTGGACCCACAGGGAATCCAGGGCGGACGATACCATCAGGACCAGGGGTATGAGTGGCGATACTGGGAGGGTAGAGGGAGAAGGGGTTGGTAAGAGGGAACCGATTACAAGGATCTACATGTGACCTCTTCCCTGGGGGACGGACAACAGAAAAGGGGGGTGAAGGGAGACGTCGGACAGGGAAAGATATGACAAAATAATAATTTATAAATTATTAAGGGCTCATGAGGGAGGTGGGAGGGAGAAGGGAGGGAAAAAAAAGAGGACCTGATCCCAAGGGCATAAGTGGAGAGCAAATACTTTGAAAATGATGAGGGCAATGAATGTACAGATGTGCTTTACACAATTGATGTATGTATGGATTGTGATGAGTTGTATGAGTCCCTAATAAAATGTTTTTTAAAAATGTAAACACCAACTGTAAGATATAGTGAAATATAAAAAAGAATTTTAATGTTAACATATTAGGAAACATTAGTTTAGTTTAAACTTTAAACAATCTACCTTTCCCCCGTCCTTAACAAATCCATTCAAAATATCATTATGTAAATAAATCCCTGGCTGGTGGCATTTGGAATAGTTGATGCAAAAGGAAAATGCTGTGATCCGAGTGAGCAGTTAAGGATGTGTTTTCTCTCTAGCTGGAACAGCATTGCTGCTTTAAGACCTGCATGCCCTAGATTCCGTTTCTCTCACAGAAGTGCAGTGGGTATTGTTGAGTTTTCCAGCTAGTGGGGGGGGGGGGATGTTGCTTCAAAATTTGGAACAGTTTACGCTTAATATAAGCAACTGTTAGATTCGGAGAAGGAAGACGAGCTTACCTTGGGCACACGGAAGAATTACGACCAGTTGAGATGCAAAAGCGGCAAAAGTTTATTCGCTAGCTCGAGCTAGGGCTTCCTCCCTCTGCTGCTCGGAGTCACGAGAATGCAGCGTCCAAAAGGAATCAGCCCCGAGCGCTTTGTTCCCCGGGCTTTTATAGAGCCAGGGACAAGCGGGCGGGACAGGGTTGCTGTTCTTTAAACTTATTGGAGGAAGCTTCTGGCGCCAGCATTGTCCAGCGGTGATTGGTGAGTAAGTTCGCGCGTGTTTTCCTGATTGGTTGGTCACTGGTGGGCTGTCACTCGAGCTCTATTGGCTAAGGCTTCATCAGGTGATGTCCCATTGGTTATGTGGATCAGGTGATGTGTTGCATCAGTGACCAGGAACCTGAAACCGAAACTGAAATCTAGGCCTACCTCAAACCCCGGCTGTCATACAGCCTGTTTTAACTTTTACTCTGCTGATTCTAGCAGTTGCACACCCGTGCCCCACACAACCATAGGTATTTTTATTTATAATGATCATATTGAACGCTCATTTATTTTTGGGAATCTTGTAGCAGGCTCATCTTTAGGTTGCTAATCTTGAGACTGCCAGTTCACATGCCCCTCCCACTCCACAGGAAAATGATGAGGCTGTCTACTCGGTGCAGATTTATAGTCTCAGAAATCCTCAAATGAGGTTCTACTCTGTCTTGTGGATTGCTATGTGTCTAAGACAGAGTTTTATATAAAGGGTAATTGCACACAAAGAAAGCATCCCCTCACATCCCCCCCAAAAGAGAAAGCATCCCAACCCAGTCTAGTCCAAGCCCACACATCCGATATTAGCTCATATGTCCGATATCAATCTATAAAGGCCTCTTCAGACTCATGAAACACATGCAATGATGCCGAATGTAGGATAATCACAGGCCAGTGAATAGAAAGTCTTTGGATCCAGTGGCATTGTAACCATCCTAGCACTGGCAAGGGGTCTCCACGTGGCTTCTCCAGCTTCAGAGGTCTGGTTGCAACAGGGTTGGTCCTTGTGGCTATCTCTTTCACCTGATGCTTCTCTGACACATTCTGAATCACATCCTTTCATGTATTATACTTTCGTTCTTCTTTAGCCCTGCATCAGTTATTAATATTCATTCTCATGATTATTATTTTAATCATCTTCCTTTATAAAATTGCTGAGGAGTTAGATCTGAGATTCAGAGATGAGAGCAGCATGTTTTCATGTTCTAGGACTGTGGGAAAGAGGTTTAATTAAAAACCAGAGGCTTTAAGCTTAGTCTGGTCTGTTCTGCTAATCTTTTGGTCTTTAGCACAAAAATTCTAAAAACAAACAAACAAACAAACAAAAAAACCCCAAACATTCTAGCTACTTTTCATTCATAGGTTTTTACTGATTTGGATTGCCGATTTCAGATGCTATCAGGCATTTGTCATACTTCTTTACACATGCCTTCCTGCATGGTGTAGTAGACGTAGCCTCAGAAGCCTATTTCTCTGCGCCCCCGCCCCTCACCTCCACCCTCTCTTCAGATGGTCATATTTGAAAAGTTTCACTGGAGGTGAAATATGATGATTTATTTCACAGGTTGCTTTTATGTTACTATATCTATTTTTTAAAGCAGGAAAACTAGTTTTATGTTCAGGGCTTCTATCCTCACTTGCAAGAGGGTGTGAGGGGCTGAAATACAGCCTTTGATCTTGCTCAGGGGAAATGGTTTCTTTTTTCCCTTGGTCCCTCAAGTCCGGTGACTTTTTCTAACTGCCACGAAAGCCATTTCATATACCATGAATGTACAATGTACATGGACCAGTCATTGCACATGGAAACAATGCATAATAGACTTTCAAAGTAATTTAATATCAATAAAATATTAGCTAATTTTAATATTATTGATACAAGTTTTAAAAAATCATTTTATTGGGGGCTTGTACAATGCTTATCACTGTCTATATATACATCCATTGTGTCAAGCACATTTGTACATCTGTTGCCATCATCATTCTCAAAACATTTGCTTTCTACTTGAGCTCTTGGCATCAGCTCCTCATTTTCCCCCTCCCTCTCTGTTCCCCCCTTCCTCATGAACCCTTGATAATGCATAAGTTATCATTATTAATTTGTCATATCTTATACTGCCTGATGTCTCCCTTCACTTACTTTTCTATTGTCCATCCTCCATGGAGGGGTTTATATGAAGATCCTTGTAATCAGGTTCCCCTTTCTACTCTACCTCCACCTTCCCAGTATCGCCACTCTCATCACTGGTCCTGAAGGGTTCATCTGTCCTGGATTCCCTGTATTTCCAGTTCCTATCTATGCCAGTGTACATGCTCTGGTCTAGCCGGATTTGTAAGTTAGAATTGGGATCATGATAGTGGGGGCAAGGAGGGAGGAAGCATTTAAGAACTAGGGGAAAGTTGTATGTTTCATCATTGCTACACTGCACCCTGACAGGTTGTCTCCTCCCCATGACCCTTCTGTAGGGGGATGTCCATAAATGGCATTTGGGTCCCCACTCTGCACTCCCTTTAATTCACAATGATGTGATTTTTGTTCCTTGATGCTTGATACCTGATCCCTTCGACACCTCGTGATCATACAGGCTGGTGTGTTTCTTCTATGTGGGCTTTGATGCTTCTGTGGTAGATGGCTGCTTGTTTACCTTCAAGCCTTTAAAGCCCCAGACACTTTATCTTTTGATAACCAGGCACCATCAGCTTTCTTCGCCACATTTGCTTATGTACCACCAGACTGCTTTCCATAGCAGCTGTACATATCTACAAGACCACCAGCAATGTAGGAGAGTTCCTATCTCACCACATCCCCTCCAACATCTGTTGCTCTCTGATTTTTCTGATTGGGAAAGCCTCAAGGGTGTTAGCTGGTGTCTCATGGTTGTTTTGATTTACATTTCTCTGACGGCTAATGATCGGGAGCATTTTCTCACATGTTTATTGGCCACATGACCTAGTGAAACATCTTTTCAGTTCTTTTTCCCAATTCTTCAAAGGGTTAACTGTCTTTCTCTTTTTATGAAGGCAAGGAGGGTATTGTAGATTGTTGTAATAATCCCTTTGTTGCGTAGTTGCTAAAACTCCTCTCCCAGTCTGTGGGTTGCCTTGTTACCCTCTTGGCAAAGTCTTGATGCACACAGGTGTTTTATTCTTAGTATCCCATTTGTCAATTTCAGATCCCCCTGCGTGTGTACCCTGTCCTGTAGTTAGCCTTTGTATTTCCTGGGCCAAGGGTCTTAGGTTTGTCCTGATTCCTTAGCTAATGGTCTTGATGGTTTGGGGTTTTACTTCTAGGCCCTTGATCCACCTTGAGTTTGTTCTTGTGCATGGGGTGAGGTAGACATCCTGTTTCATTTTTCTACATGTGGATTTCCATTGTTTCTAGCACCACTTGTTATTTAGGGCGTCACCCTCCCACTTTTGGGGCCCTTGTTGAAGATCAATTGTTTGTATGCTGATGGTTTTATTTATGGGATTTCTATTATTTTCCATTGGTCTGTGTATCTGTCATTATGCCAGTACCACGCTGTTTTGACCACTGTGGCTTTGTAGTAGGTGTGAAAGGCAGGTAAAGCGAGCCCTCTGGCTATGTTCTTCTTGAGGAGATCTATGCTAATTCTGGGCTTCTTCCATCTCCATATGAAATTGGTGGTCAGTTTTTCCAATTCTCTGAAGAAGGTTGTCGGTATTTGAATTAGGATAGCATTAAACTTATAAAATGCCCTGGGTAGGATAGACATCTTTACTATAGTGAGTCTTCTGATCCATGACTGTGGGATGTTCCACCATTTGTGGAGATCACTTTTGGTTTCCTGTAGTACGGTCTTGTAGTTTTCCTTACGTAGGTCTTTTGTGTTTTTGGTTAGATGTATCCATAGATATTTCAGTTTGTTCTTGGCTATTGTGAATGGTACTGCCTTCTTGATCAACTCTTCCATGGTCTTGTCCAATGTATTTAATAAACCAATCAACTTCTTTTTGTTAATCTTGTATCCTGCCACTCTTCCATATTCCTCTATCGCTGTCAGTACCACAGTTGTGGAGCTTTGGGGATTTTCAATGTACAGAATCATGTCATCTGCAAATAATGATAATTTCACCTCCTCCTCTCCAAGTTTGGTACTGTTGATGTCCTTCTGTTATCTTATGTTTTTAGCTAGGACCTCCAGTACAATACTGAATAGATGTGGGGACAAGGGACATCCTTGTGTAGTCCTCTTTTTCAGTGTAATTGATTTAGTCTTTTCTCCAATGACTACGATCTTAGCTGTCAGCTTTTCATAGAGAGCTTGGATCAATTTAAGGAACTTCTCTTCCATTCCTATCCTTCTTAGTATCTTAATTAGGAATGGGTGCTGGATATTGTCAAATGCTTTTTCTGAATCTATAGATATTATCATGTGGTATAATATTGATGGATTTTCAGATGTTAAACCATCCCTGCACCTCTGGGATAAATCCTACCTGATCCTGATGGATGATGCTTTTTATATACTTTTGTATTCTATTGGCCAATATCTTGTTGAAGATTTTTGCACCTCTGTTCATTAGAGATACCGGTCTATAGTTCTCTATTCTTGTGGGATCTTTGCCCTGTTTGGGTATCAAAGTTATAGTGGCTTCGTAATTGAGTTTAGGAGTTTACCATCCTTTTCTACTCTCTGAAATACTTTGTGGAGGATCAGTGTCAGCTCTTTCCTGAATGCTTTGTAGAATTCTCCAGTGAAGCCTTCTGGTCCGGGAGCTTTTTTGTGGGTAGCTTCTTGATAACCATATCTATTTCTTCTTTTGCTATGGGTTTGTTTAGGTTCTTGACCTCAATCTGGGGTAGTCTAGGGAGGGATTGTTTATCCAAGTATTTGTCCATGTCTTCAACATTGTTGAACTCATTAGAGTACAGACTTTCATAGTACTTTGTGATTATCCTTTTAATCTCATTAGGGTCTGTTGTGATTACCATTGTTTCATTCCTCATCTTGTCTATTGTTGTTTGCTCTTTCCTTTTCTTTTTCTTTTAAACATTTTATCAGGGGCTCATACAACTTTTATCACAATCCATACATATACATATATCAATTGTATAAAGCACATCCGCACATTCCCTGCCCCAATCATTCTCAAAGCATTTGCTCTCCACTTAAGCCCTTTGCATCAGGTCCTCTTTTTTTCCCCCTCCCTCCCCGCTCCCCCCTCCCTCATATGCCCTTGGTAATTTATACATTGTTATTTTGTCATCAATTGTATAAAGCACATCTGTACAGTCTTTGCCCTAATCATTTTCTTTTTTTTCCTTTTCTTTTTTTACATTATATTAGGGGCTCATACAACTCTTATCACAATCCATACATATACATACATCAATTGTATAAAGCACATCCGCACATTCCCTGCCCCAATCGTTCTCAAAGCATTTGCTCTCCACTTAACACAAGGTGCCAAAGGGCCCAGGTATAAGGCATCATGCAAAAAAAAAAGGTATATATATATATATGTGTGTATGTATGTATATGTGTGTATATATATATATATATATATATATATATATATTATTGAATGACGGGGGAAGAGCAGAGTGGAGACCCAATGCTCAAGTGTCGGCCACTGGAGATCCCCTCATAGAGGGGCTTAGGAGAGGAGATGGGTCAGTCAGGGTGCGAGGTAGTACCAATGAAGAGCGCAGCTTTCCCCCAGATCCTGGATGCTTCCTCCCCCCAACTACCATGATCCAAATTCTACCTTGCAGGACTGGATAGGGCAGAGGTTGTACACTGGTGCATATGGGGGCTGGAGGCACAGGGAATCCAGGGTGGATGATACCTTCAGGACCAAGGGTGTGAGGGGCGATGCTGGGAGAGTGTAGGGTGAGTGGGTTGGAAAGGGGGAACTGATTACAAGGATCCACATGTGACCTCCTCCCTGGGAGATGGACGGCAGAGAAGGGGGGGAAGGGAGACTCCGGATAGGGCAAGATATGACAAAAAAAATAGCAATCTTTCCTTTTCTTTGGTTAGGTTTGCCAGGGATCTGTTGATCCTTTCAAAGAACCAGATTTTTGCTGCATTAACCTTCTGCATTGTTCTTTTGTCTTCCACGTGGTTCAATTCTGCCATGATTTTTATTATTTCTTTTGCTGTTGGAGGGATTGTTCTGTTGACTCTGTTCTAATTGCTGGAGGTTTTGTGAAAGCATATCTGTCATAAGTCTCTCTGTCTTTTTCATATATGCTCCTATTGTTATCAAGCTACCTCTGATGACTGCTATGGCCATATCCCATAGGTTTTGATGCGAAATATTCTCATTCTCATTAACCTTTAGAAACTTTCTGATCTCCTCTCTAATCTGGATCAGTACCCACTCATGTTGCAGAAGATCATTATTCATCCTCCAATTGCTTGCCCTTGTTTTTCTGGTCGCCCTCTATTGCTCTCCAGCTTAATGGCATGGTGATCAAAGAAGGACGTCTGTGTAATCTCTATGTGTATGAGTTTACTCAGGCTTGACTTGTGTTCCAGCATGTGGTCTATTTTTTAAAATGTGCCATACACGCTAGGGAAGAACATGTATATTTTTGCATTTGGATGGAAAGTTCTAATTATGTCTATCAGATCTAGTAGTCTAATTGTAGTGTTTAGCTCTATAGTCTCTTTGCTGAGCTTCCTTCTCAAAGATCCATCTTTCTCTGAAAGCGGTATATTAAAGGCCCCTACTATAATTGTTGAGCCTGTGATTTTTTTTTTTCATTTTCTGAATCGTTTGTTTGACAAATTTTGCGGGTCTCTCCTTTGGTGCATATGTATTTATTATGCTCACGGGTTCCTTGTAAAGTGATCCTTTGAGCATTATAAAGTGCCCCTCATCTCTTTTTATGGTTTGAATCTTGAGATCAGTTCCGTCTGAGATTAGGATTGGGACTCCTGCTTTTTTGAGTCACCATTTGCCTGGTATATCTTCTTCCAGCCTTTCATTCTTAGTTTATTCTTAATATATGTTTAAGATGTGTTTCCTCTAGGCAACAGATTGATGGGCTATGTTTTCCAAACCAGTCTGAAAGCCTTTGTATTTTAATGTAGAAATTAAGGCTGTTGACATTTAGAGTTATTAACACGATCTGTGGATTCATTGCTAACATCTCGTGCCTTTTGATTTGGGTGTTTTCCTGTCACCCTTCTTATTGCTGTGCTGTGTCTTTGTGGAGGGCTTCTTTATTGCCATCTTTTCTCTCTGTGGCCATGTTATCTTGGCAATTGGTATCAGGTCAATGGCTTCTGGTTGGAGTTGGGCTATATAGTGTTCTCCTGTTTCTGCTTGGTGGACGTTGATCTGGCCATAGTGACTCAGCAAGGATCTTCCTCAGGGTTGGGTGTTGCCTTGTAGCATATTCTTGTCCTGGAAAACCCTAATCTCTCCATCTTTCTTAATACATAATCTATAGAGTAAAGGATTCTAGGGGAGACATTGTTTTCTTTCACCTTTTGGAAGATATTAGTCCACTCTCTCATCTTCTTAATGGTTTCTGTTGATAGGTCTGAACATATTCTTACCTGAGAGCCCTTATATGTAACCATCTTCCTTTCTCTTGCTGCTCTTAGGATTTTCTCTTTTTCCTTGAAGTTGGATAGTTTAACTATTATATGCCTTGGTGAGTTCTTCCTGGGGTTTAGTCTCCTTGGTGTCCTCATTGCTTTTTGTATGAGTGACTGATTCTCATTCATTACAGTGGGGAAATTTTCTTTCAGAAATTCTCGTTAATTTAGCTGTTGACTTCTTCACTGTCTCCTCTTCTGGTAGGCCAATAATTCAGATGCTGTTCCTTTTCATAGCATCAGTCATTGAGCTCAAGTTTTCTTCCACCTCTTTTATTATCTTTCTTTGATTATCTTTCTCATTTTCTGAGTTCTGCCTGATTGTCTTCGAGAACACTGATATGATTCTCAGCCCCTCTATTCTGTTTGTGAGATCAGTGATCTTGTGTGCAGCTTCTGTATTTCCCTTTGATGCAGGGACCTCATTCCCTCTATCAAGGACTTCATCACCTCTATCATTGTATCCTTAGTCTGTGTAGCTTCCCTCATCTCCTGTATTACTCCAAGCAGCCTTCTGAAAATTTGTTTTTGACAGATCCACATCAGATTCTTCTATGAGGGTTGTTAGCTCTACTGATGTGGTTTGGCTTTCTTGTTTACTTGTTGGGAGTGATGCGGTATGCTGTAGTTTATGTGATGATTTCCGTGTCTCCCCTTCCCCTTGACTCCAGGTGTGGCAGTTGCAGGCAGCAGGCTTGCACAACCATGGTCCATGTCTCAGCTTCCCCACGGGGGCTAAGTCTCTGCTTCCATGCGGCTCCAGGCGAGTTCCCGTGGCGGGTCCAGAAGGCCCCAGTCTGCAACTCCGACTCCTGCTGCTAAGGCAGAGAAGGTGCACCGCATGCCTGAAAGGCCTGGTGCACGTCTCCCCCTTCCCCACGGCTTGGCATGTGGCAGCTGCAAGCAGAAGGCTTGAAAATCCCTGATCTGTGTCTCTGCTTTCCCTCGCCTCGGTTACAGGGCCCAGTCTGCGATTCAGACTCCTGCTGCTAAGGCAGAAATGGCACCCGGTGTGCCTGCAAGGACCGGGCGCGGATCCAAGTGAGTTTGTGCTGCGGGCTATTTGGACTTCCCGTGGCTCCGGTGGAGGCAGGGTGCAGCACAGTTCACTGGGCTGGGAGAAACAGGGGCTGAGAGATGCGGGGCTGCCAGAAGCCGCAGTGCCAGGGAAAGTGTGGGTGCTACTCCCTGTGGCTGACGAGACACTGGGACTACGATAAACTGAGGCACCCTTGAAATGGTGGGGGCTGGGCCCCACTGACCAGGTAGGCGTGACCACGTGGGGGTCAGAGGTGACCCAGACACTGGTGCTGCAGGTCGGCCCTGGGGCCCTAGGTACTTGCTGGGAGGGACCATAGCTTGCAGGCAGAATTGCTGCTAGCCCAGTGTAAGGAGAGGAACCGTGGGAGATGGGCGTAGCTCCCCCAGGTGGGAGCTGCGAGTGGACAGTTGCTATGTGGTGGTCAGGTTTCACCTGGGCAGCTCTACACAATAGCCGTCCTGTTCCTGGGGCAGCGACCAGGCAAGAGGGTGGATGGGGGGAGACACTGGCTGGTGGTGACAGAGGCGCACAGCCAGCGGGAAATCTCTGATACATGGAACCAGCTCAACGGGGCTTGAAATAAAGCAGATGTGGGGAAGGGCCCTATCCTGGACAGGGAGGACCCCTCGTAGGGAACTTTCCACTTACCAGAACACTTCTACTTGACCTCATGGACACCAGACTCACCGGAGCTCCCCGTATGGGCTGCTTACTTTTGTGGCATCTTGATTGGACACCTATTGATAAAATTGTAAAATTTCCCTTTATTTGTCTTTTTAAACATATTCAACAATGATTGCTAAGTAGCCATTGGGGAAACTGTCATATATTTATGGAGTATTAAGATGTTTCAATATATATGTATATATATTTATATAGCATACAATATAAACTATATATACAAATATGTGTAAACATAAATATATGTATATTTTTTAATTTGTGGGAAAATTCCAATACCTTTTAATTTCATTTTTCCATGAACATTTGAAGCTGCCACATAGACCAGTCCCTGGAAAATAACATCATGCTTCAGTAAAGTCAAAGGTCAGTGAGAAAGTGGAAGATCTCAATGAGATTGATCAATACAGTCACTGCAACAACATGCTCAAACTTCACAACAGTTGTGAAAACAGTACAGGACCAGCAGCACTCCATTCTGTTGTACTCAGGGCGCTAACATGCAGCCTGTCACACAAGCACACACACATTAATGTATCAGTAGGTTGAAGGTAGTAATGCTTCTGTTATATGTTTCTACTGTATACAATTAACCCTAGTAATGGCTTGGTACCTAGGTGGTTTTGGACCCAACATGATTGTAGCTGGAGATCATAAACTCAGGTACTTTTGAAAATGAAAGGGAGAGCTGTCAGAGCAACACGTGTTAACTGAGACTGTCCTGAGCAAATGAGGATATGTGCTGACACTGGTAAGAGATCACTGAATCATCTGATTTAATAATGGAATGTTAAATTAGTCATATAATGCTGACTCTAGGATTCAGGAGAAAGATGAGGCTTTTTGCTCCTGTAAAGATTTACAGTCTTGCAAACTCACAGAGGCAGTTCTACTCTGCTCTGTATGGTCACCGGGAATTGGAATCTACTTGGAGTTTCAGTGAGTGAGACTCTACGACATTGCAATATTCCACTCATTAATTTCTTAGGCTTTCACCAAAGACTTTCTGGTAAATTTACATCAGAGTGTATAGCAAAATGAATCAAGTGCATATTTTGGATTTAAACCCTAAGGAACTTAGGATTTAGTAGGATATAAAAGATGGGCATGTATTGCTTGGGTTGGTTCATTTACAATGCTGCTTCTGCCTGGTAAAACTTGTGAATTAATCTGGGTAGACTAGAGAAACAAAATTCATACACACTCATATTTTATGAGAGTTTTATATAAAGGGTAAGTGTACATTAAGAATGCATCCAACCCAGTCCAGTCCAAGCCCACAAGTCTAACATTAACCCATATATCCAACACCAATCTACAAAGTTCTCAAACTCATGAAACACACACAATGATGCCGACTGCAGGAGGAAAGCTGAATCAGTGAGTGTGTAAGCATCTCAGGGCTGGCAGAGTTCTCCACGCGGCTTCTCCAGCACCCAGGGCTGCATCAGGGTAGGTCCATGTGGCTTCTCCTCAGGGATGTCTTGCTGAATGTGAGCCTTGCCAGCTTAGGCAGATAACTAGCTAAGGCAGCCGCACCCTAGTCTGACCATCAGAGAGCAAGAGACAAAACAGGTGAGGTTCACTGAGCCATTTATCTCTCCACCCTTCCATTAAACTGCCCTTTCATTAGCCCCACATGTGTTCATCAGCCAGGTTGGCACAATAAACCTGAACTATCATAACTTGCCAAAACACTATCAGAGAAATAAATGGTTCACATACCAAATAAAGTACTGGACTCCTTTGACTCATGCACCTGAATTTTCCCTTCAGGGTGTCCTCTTAACCACATCTTTTCTCACCTCCCACCTTGTCTCTCTCACCTCTGCTAGGCCCTCTGCTTGGTGGCACCACACCTGGCTTTGCTTCCATCCTTTCCAGCCCTAAGTTGTACTCCTCCTGTACTCTTCTTCCCCTTCTTAAGGTCCACAGAACTTGATCTACTTTGCCTCTCTCCAACCTTTCTGGAAACAGGGCAGTGTGTCACATATTCTATGAATTTCTTCACAGTCTTTTGCAGCATAGATTTTTATTTGCATATGTAACACTGATTTGTTGGTGTGTGATAGATTGGTTTATTAGTCAATTTTCTCCTGAATGATATATTTAAGATTTTTTCAAACCACAGCTGCAACTCATTTAGAATTTTATTATTCATTATAATTTCACTTTAAAATCGCACCATGTGTGTAACGTTCTCTTCTGTTTAACTTATTTTTATGTTGTCTCTCCTTGGCAAATGTAGTGATTCTTTTTATTGTATTTTGCCTAATAGAGCAGAAAACAATAATAAAACAAACCAATTAAAAAGGAGATAAGTTATAAACTTTCACTGAGATAATATTCAACCTACTGAAGAATAGTTTTTTGAATTTATTTCCATGAGACTCTTACAATATTAGATAAGCACAATTTATTCCGTAGCATAGAGCATTTGGAATATGATGATTATAATTAAGGGAAAGAGAGTTAGTTGTATAAAGTCCAATATGAAATCCAGTGATAACTGATTCTATCTCCCCTCTAGGAAAACAGACATTTAGATATTATTATCTCCATCTGATCAATACAACATTTGAACTAGGCAATTTAGGCCCCAAATAAAAATCCCTTAGACCCTCTTGACAGAGCCTATTTATGAACTCAATTTAGTTCTACAAATCTGAAGTTTCAAAAGAAAGAACGGGATTAATATTCAGGGAAATATGAAGCCATTAACACTTAACAACAATCAAATCATCTGTTTATGGTGTGCCCAGCAGGGCTGAGTGTTGGAGTTTTAGTCACAAATAAAATTAACATTTTCTATTTGAAGTAGCCTCTGCTGCCTTCAAGGGCTTGCGCTGTAGCAGGGGATAAATACAGTGAACATGAATTTATTTCCAAAGAGAAGTTCTTGGTTGTATGAGAACTCTGTAGATGAATCACAGACTGAGGTAGAATTCCAGAACCCCTAATTTCATTGCCTGGGAGTATTCCATGGTATCAACATTACCATTCCATGGTATCAACAGTATCAACAACAACAACAACAACAAAAGATAATTCTTAAGGAGAATTAAGAAAGACACCAAAAATCATGCACCCCTGAAGTCCCATTTCCTTAGTATTGGTAGTGTATACTCCCTACTTTTAGTAAGGCATTAGTCTTTGTTCTGATCTCAAGAGCAGTTAGCAGGTAGTTGTGTCCCTGAATCTAAAGTTGAAGGGGATGGTTTCGATGTGTATGCCGTGAGCTGGTGGGGTTCACGCTGTCTGGTTATATGACAGGGGAAACAGTGAGGAGGACAGTGACTGTGACAACCGTGTCCCAGCGATTACAAAACCAAATTATCTATCTGGGATAACTTCCTTTTGTCTCGCCTGGAGAATCCTATGCCAACACTGTGCCTGTTACTAGTCTTTTGGTGTTCTATCTTCTGGTCATGAGCATTGAAGTAACACAACTCTTGGAATCATCTTTTGAAGAGTTTTATTCTAAAGTCTACTTTGATGAGAGCTACCGACTCAGAACGAGCCTCCTTTGTCTCTCATTTTGTTTTTGCTCGTCATCATTTTTACGCCAAACGTCTGAGTTGTGGGGAATACTGAAGCCCATGAGTATTATTTTAATGTCTGGTGCTACTGCAGCAGAAAGATCCCTAGTGGACAGCGTCAATGCACAGAAATGCATTTTCTCACGGAAGTTCTCGGTGCAGGGACTTCACATCTGAAGGATGCTCTTTACTCTGAGTTCTTTCTCTGGAGTAGTGAGGCCCCTTCCCCTCTCTGTTCGCGTCTCTCTTCTTTCATCTCTTGCTAAGATAAAAGATGTGATTCAACCCAGGTTGTGACTTGAGTAATTCTTCTCCAACAAATTTCAGGCTTTTAAAACAAGATCCAGATGTCCAGAGAAGGTTCCTGCCTTCTTTGTGGAGTTTGTTATTATGGGTCAAACCTGGCATGAGTTCTTTAGGATGGATAGCTGCTTGTCCCCCTTAGATTATACAATAGTATTATGGTAACTCAGTAACCCCAGAGCCCTAGAAATGATTGTTTTAACTGAGAAGACTTTTGAGATCTCTCCTAGCTAGCTGGAGATGCTATTTCAAAGATTTATGCTAGTGTTAGGACTTTAATTGTCATTACTTGTGCTTTCCTCTTAAAACTGATCTACCGATTAGATGCTACCTAAAAAAGAGTTGAATTGTTTTCTTTTATTCTGTGATTGAACTTACATAATACTTAACTTTTTTATGTGTCTAACTTTAAAATGCAAATAACTTGTTTTCTTTTATCTTCTTAAAAATGTAATGCCACACAGAGAACATAAAGTCAAGTCAGAAATATTATTTAAAACACTAAAAATCACACACAAAAATACTAAGATACAGAGTATAACTTTAGCTAATGACTATTATGAGTGAATATCTTGCTTAATGGGATTCATGAAGGTTTAAAATGTGTAATCAAGTTTATAAAAATTCAATTAGTCATAACATTGTATAAGATATAAATATTTTTTATATTAGGAACTATATGTGTGTATGTATAACATGGCTTTTAAACTTCTATGTTGGGTAAGTTTTACACTGTATTTCTTGGTGTGGGCTCTCTGATTCTATGGTCTGGCATTTGCCAAGTCCCTGTATCTTAACAATGGTGGTGATAATAGCTATCATTTGAACTTCTAATATCTGAAATCCTCTATGATAAGCACTTACCCATACTATGCCCTTTAATTCCCTATTTTAGAGAGGAAGCAACTGAAACTCATAGATGTTAAGTATTTTAACTCTTCCAGTTGGACATGGTAAAACAAGAACACATAGATTAGCCACACAACCTCTGTGTTTCCTCGATTTTGTCACATTTACTGGATTTCAATTCCATGTTTATCACTGGCATAGGCTCTCTACAGACTCCTCAGATATTGTAAAGTAAATTCCTGTTGGCCTAGACCTAGCCACTCCCAACCTAAGTAATTCTGTCTGAGGCAGATGCTACTTTAGTTGGATCACAGAGATTTGTGAGAAGATAAACACAATTGTGTGAAATAACGTAAATGGACTCAACTGTGTCCCTCAAAATGTGTGTTGCAATCCTAATCTCTATACCTACCCCGAGAATCCTACTTGAGAATATTGTTTTCCTTGTTAGGTTAACGAAGTCATCATGCACAGGGTTTGTTTTAAACCTAATCCCTTTCAAATGTAAAAAGAGAAGTTTAGTTAAAGTTTAGTCACTGCCAGGGAGATGATTCTTCCAGTGAATTTTGAGGACAGAGCAGAACTTCCCCTGTGGGTTTCTGAGACGGTACATCTTTAGGAGTAGAAAGCCTCATCGCTCTCCCGTGGAGCAGCTGATGGTCTCAGGCCGCTGACCCCAGCTCATAACCCACTATGCCAAGAGGGCTTTTTGGTACAGAGAACAAGCACAAATTCAGGAGAGAGATGACACAGAGAGATCGCCAAGGAACCCCCAAGAAGAATGCTCTAGAAACGAGGCCAGGGTTTTACTGCAGAGAGGGTAGAGCAGTGTTTCCTACAGTGGTCAATAATGCCTCGTGGGGGGCTGCCAGAGCAGACATGGATGATTTATCCTGGATTGTGAGCTATAGTATACATGGTTTTAAGTGCTAGGCACGCACTAAGAAATTGTTTTGAAAAGATAGTGGTAGATCAAATAAATTTGACCCATACGTCAGGATAAAGCATCAAGTATCTGCTATCGAACCCCCCTGTGCCGTTCCAGTGCCCCTCGAGGGCCCCCTGGAGCGGGCGGTATTGCCCACTTTGGGAAACACTGCCCTGGAGGGAACTGAACTGTGAGAAATAAGCATGCGTTAGTTAAAGCATTTCTTTACAGTAGCACTAGCAACCCAACACAAAGAACCTAGTTAGACACGTGTTGTGAAGGTGTTCAACAGATGCCCCTGCCTCCTTTTCTTTATATCATTTATTTTATCCATGACTTGTTTTTTCTTCTCAAAAGAAACATTATCGTTTCCTTAGTCCTTGTATTGACCCTGCGTGATGACAGAAAGACTAGGCAAACGGAGGCACAGAACATAGAGCGGGTTCTCTGAGAGAGGACAGTGGTTTCCATGTGATTCATCATCATGTTAATTAGGCTTTGACTCCATCAGACTGCTAAAGAAAGTCAGGCTCCTCTGAGCACAGGACACACACTTGATCTTAGAACGAGAAGGAACATGAGTCGCTTCTGTTATAAATCGATCATGACAGTCAGAGGCAGAAGCTCAGGGCCGATAAGTCACTGTCACTTACTGAACCCTAACCTGCCCGCTATATAATTACTCTTGGGCTTTTCCTCTTGAGTTCTTCTTACTTGACTAGGTATTAATTACTTGACCTCAGAAGTTCATTGTATGTGATTGCACTCATTCACTCCAACCCAAGCCAGTCTTGAAGCATGTTAAAAGTCAGTGTGAGGCGTTTGGAAAACAAGGACTAATTTGATCTTCATAATTTTCCTAAGCAAGCTTTTGCACGCACGCACGCACGCACGCACGCACTTGGATGTTAGCTTTGAGTAGCTGATGCCAGTCTGTATTTTCATTGTAATCAGCATTGCTGTTAGTGTCCTCACTAGAAATGCTGCCACCCCGGGAAACAATGTAAGTTTTGCTACCTTCCTGGACCGCCTACCGTGATATCAGCGAAGAGGAGGAAAGTAAAGATCGTATGCAGGCATTCCCCAAATTATATATCCTTAAAGGTCTAATGTACAGTAAACTTTACATACCTGGAGATTCATCTGACGATCACTTCTCTGATGAACCATGTCTGGGCCTCACTGTTGCTCTTGGCGAAGATAGAGCCCTGCTCCTCTTGTCCTGATTATGCTCCGGTCCGCCTCTTTTGTCAGGATAATTATTCGTTTCATATTTTTCCTGTTCCCCATTTCATGAAAGCAGCCAGGCCTCTTTAGCCTTCTTTTTACAGGATGGCTTCCGTTTCTGGGACAAAAGCCAAACTTTCCTATAATACAGGTACTTTCTGGATTTTTAAAACACCTAAACCACTAAGAGATATACAAGGTGTGATGGAGGGGGAGTGGTCAGAGAGAACTGGGCTTTAGAGGAACTGTAACAGAAAGAGGGTGGGGCTAGTAGGTAATTAGAATGTAGCAAGTGGGTGAAATGCATGAGTCCCAGGGGTAAAGTCTTTCCTTCTGCTATGAGGCAGCACCGGATAGGTGTCACGGCTCTGAAGCGTTTTGGGTTGGTTTTTTTTTGCATGTGTGTCTTAGGGACAAGATGCTTCTGGTGACAAGGCTGCCCAGCACAAAGCTGTGGAGTGCTTTGAAAACAGGCAGACAATGGACATGTCAGCACTCACCACATTGCATGGATGTGCCTACATTAATCTCCCAAAGCTTTGGTCCCATATAAGATCCCAGGGTATTTGTTTGGCTGTTCTAGGGCATTTCCAGCAATGGTTTCTGCTTTTACTTCCTGTTCACCAGTTTCCAGTAACCAGCATCTTTCCAGCAGCGGTGACCACTGTTCATAATAATTATAATCCTATTTTCCTACATATCAGTATCAAGAACTTCTGATTGAAAACTTTTTGCTAAGTCCGAGGTCTAATGTATTCTTTTTCCTGAACTACTTTGCCCTTTGTAAAGTTATTTAAGCCCACTTTGTCTGATGACAGTCCTTGGTTCGCTGTGACCTCAGGACCCTTAACATTCAGTGACGACGTTGGTGATAATGGCCTTTTGTTTGACTGGAATGATGGTGAACAGCTGTTGCCTGTCTAAAATAAGTGTGTCATTGAGAATAAGACATGGGAGCCTGGGTTTTTTGAATCTTAGAAGGAGGTCTAGATGATTCTTGAAGGTCTAGACACCTAAAAAAAGACAGATGGATTCTAAAGTTGAACCACCAAATTAGATTAAAGTTGAGTAAGCACAGACACATAGAACATAGGCTGAGGTAGACCAGTTAATGAAGAGGCCCCTCAGCCAGCTGGAGGGCACCTGTTTCTTTGGAGGAGCTTTTCCAGCAGACAGCATGGTAGGACTACATTGGCAATATCTACTGTTATTGGGCCCCGCTAGCTCCTGGAGTGCACAGTATGGAAAGGACAAGAGGTAATCACCATGAACTTTCACAACCTGAGTTCAGAAAGGCTTGGGATCCCTCCGTGTGAGGGATTGATTATCCTGTTGCCGCCAGTGGAGACCCAGTAACATTTACCATTGCATTTCATTTGCACAGTTATGTGATACTAGTTCAATCTCCTTTGTGTCCTGAATTAGTTCATCTGCCCCACTAGCATTTCCTTCCTCAAATCATAAATGCCTAGAGGTTAGGCACCATGTCTGTTTAATTAGCTCTGTAAAATGCCTAGCCTGCCTCTTCACACAGAAAATTATTAAATGTGCTTGGATAATGATTCGATGGTTGAAAAGTGGAAAAGGGCCCTGAGTAAATTAAAATAAAGATCGCATTTCATATGGTGCTTCTTAACGTCTTTTTAGAATGATGAGAGTTCATAGAGAGTATCTCACAGTCAATTGCTAGCCCAGTGGTTGGAGATTCGTCTATCCTGAGGCGTCTTGGAAGAAATGCCTGGTACTTTGCAGAAAATCCGTCACAGACAACCTTATGGAGCACAATTCTACTCTGAGACACATGGGGTCAGGGTGAATCAGCTTTGACCCAATCTGGTCGGGTGTACCTAAGGACGTGGTGCTTGTTTCTGAACGTGGGAACACGTACGAGGACTTCTAATGGCTGTGGAAAAATCCAAGCCCCTTGTACTTACCAAGCGCACATTTATGGATATACACTGAACCAAGTCATCCTGTGTAGGTAACATCATAATAAATGGAGAAAAGACGGAAGTTGTCAAGAATTTTGTCTTGCTTGGATCCACAATCAGTTCTCATGGAAGCAGCAGTCAAGAGATCCACTGGATAAATGTGCATTCCACTGGGTGAATCTGCTGCACAAGACCTCTTTAGAGTATTGAAAAACAAGGATATTACCTGGAGAACTAAGGTGTGCCTGGCCCAAGCGACTATTTTCAGTAGCCTCGTTGTATGTGAAAATTGAACATTGCATAAGGAAACCCAAAGACGAATTAGTGCATTTGAATTGTGCTTCTGAAGAAAGATCTTGAAAGTGCCATGGCCTGCTGAGAGAACAGACAAGTCTGACTTGGAAGAAGTATTTCCAGGATGCCACTTAGAGGCAAGGCTGGCAAGACTTCATCTTACACACTTTGGACACGTTCTCAGGAGAGACCAGTTCCTGAGAAGAACATTATGCTTAGTAAAGAGGACAGCACAAAAGGCAAAGGCCTCAAAAAGAGCTAGCTTGACACAGTGGCTGCATGGATGGGGCAAGCTTAGGAACAATGGTGAGGATGGCACGGGACTGGGCAGCGTTTTGTTCTGTGTATGTAGGGTCACTATGGGGCAGAACTAGCTTGATGGCACCTAACAGCAACCACAAGGCATTCTTGTGATTGTCTAGTTGTATGTACGGAAAGACAGGTATTAGGAGTGCTTGATTTTTGTCCTTCAGGCACATGCTCCAAGCACCCCTGTCCTGTGAAGGCACATGGAGACGTGTTTGGAGTAGAAGTGAGCCAGCGCCCTGACAGAATGAAATACATAGCTTGCTTCTTTCCTCTGTTCAGGGGCAGAAACAACCAAACAAAACCTCCAGACTTTTTAACAATGAAGTATGGCCATAAATTATCAAGGTCACAGGGATAAGTAGTACAATAAAAGAAAATCCAAATTTCTCTCTGAGTGGTCCATTTTGTATAATTCATTGTCCTTGAAAAGGTAAAAAATTCTGGGGTGATGGTATCCATGACAGAAAGCCTGAGATGCAATTGGACTTGAGAGGACGGGTCTGTTTTTACTCTAACAATAGAGGAGTTAATGAGGCCAATGGTCCAGGAATTGAAAGAATAAAAATTATTGAAAGGAGCCTTGAAGTGTTCACTGTCATAGTTCTAGGGCAGTTATCACAAGCTGCCATGTCCCCGGGCCCTATTTCAATAACTTCTCTGTGTGTCCAGCATGTTAGATATTGTACATTTGAAGACTTTCCTTGACAGGAATTTACTGCAGATGACAACTTGTAAAAAGGTCCAAACAGGCTTGTTAAATTATTCCATGGAAACTTTGGAGTTGTGCCTGCAGAGGAGAGCAGGTCAGTACAGACGAAGAGCAAATACCTGGAAGTTTTTGTCTCATTTGATTAATTGCCTTGGGTTTAAATTGGAGGAGAAATATTTAAAAGTTAGTGCTTGGAAATGATGGATGTCCACACTTTCTTCTGTAGCCCTAAGGCAAGCTACAAGGAGAAAGGACACAATAAGCAGAGATCAGATCTCTGTGCTCATTCTATCGTGTTCACTCTCCTGGTCTACCGAGTAGGAGCCGTCCCGTAAGCTCCGACTGATAGCAATCCCACACAGAACAGAGTAAAACCATGCTGGGCCTGAGTCAGCCTCATAGCTGTTCCTCTGCTGCCACTCATGATGCAGCCATTGATTGTCAATCAATCTTAGACCCTCTCTAAAAAGAGGGTCTTCCTCTTTTTAACTGCCCCTCCACTTTACCAAGCGCAATGTCCTGGTCTCTCCTGACAACGTGTCCAAAGTACTTGAGATGAAATCTCCCCACCCTTGCCTAGCAGGAGCATTCTGGCTGCACATCTTCTAAGACAGACTTGATTGTACTTTTGAAAAATATTCTTCATCAGCACTGTAATTCAAATGTATCCAGTCCTCTTTAGCCCTCCTGAGTCAATGTCCAACTTCCACATGCATATGAGGCAATTGAAATACCACGGCTTGGGGTGGGCACAACGTCGTCTTCAAATTAACTTCTTTGCTTTTCAACACTTTAAAGCTGTCTTGTGTAGCAAATTTACTCAATGCAATATGTCATGTGATCATTCGTCTGCTGCTTTCATGAGCATTGACTGTGGATCCATGCAAGACACATCCTTGACAACTTCAATCTTTTCTCCATTTATCATGATGTCACTTATTGGACCAGTTGTGATGATTTTCATCTTGTTTACATTGAGTTGTAATGCACACTGAAGGCTGAAATCCTTGATCTTCATCAGCAAATGCCTTTAGTCTTCCTCCCTTTCAGCTAGCAAAGTTGTGTTGTCTGTATATAACAGGTTGTTAATGAGCCTTCCTCCAATCTGATGTCACATTCTTCTTCATAGAAACCAGTTCCTCTGCTTTTGTGCTCAGCGTACACATTGAATAAGTATGATGAAAGGATACAGCCCTGTCGCACACCTTTCCTGGTTTTAAACTATACAGCATCCCCTTGCTCTGTTCTCTTGATGCACGTACAAGTTACAAATGAGCACAATGAAGTGTTCTTGAACTTCCATTCTTCTCAAGGCTATCCAAAATTTGTTATGATCCACACAGCTGAATGCCTTTGCATAGTTAATAAAACATCATGAAAACACATGCACAATTTTCTGGTATTTTCTGATTTCAGTCAAAACTCCTCTGACATCAGCAATGATAATCCTTATTCCCGAATCCTCCCTAATAGACTGCTGCAACTTTTGTTAGATGATTTTCAGCAAAGTTTTACTTCCAGGGAGTGATATTGATATTGTTCTATAATTTGAGCATTCTGTTGGGTCACCTTTCTTTGAAATGGGTACAAATGTGGATCTCTTCCAGTCAGCTGGATAACCAGCTGTCTTTGAAAATTCCTGGCACAAACAAGTGAGTCCATTCAGTGTTCATCAACTTCTTGAAGCATTTCAATTTGTATTCCATCAATTCCTGGAACCTTGTTTGTAGCTAGGAGCCCTGGTGAAGTATTGGCTACTAGTTAGGCTGCTAAATGAAGGTCAGTTGTTCAAAAGCAGTAGCTGATCCTTGGAAGCAAGAGGGGGCTTTCTACTCCTGTAAAAAGTTACAGTCTCTGAAACTCATAAGGGGGCAGTTCTATCCTGTCTTAGAGCATCAGTGTGAGTCAGCATCTACTGAATGGCAGTGAGTTTGGGTTTTCTGTTTGCTTTTAGCTAATGCTTTCAGTGTAGCTTGAATGTCTTCCTTCAGTACCGTTGGTTCTTTCTCATGTGCTACCTCCTAAAACGGTGGAATGTTAACTAGTTCTTTTTGATACAGTGACCCTGTGTATGCTTTCCATCTTATATTTATGCTTCCTGCATCTATTTTGTCCTTAGAATCTTTAAATTTTTCAACTCAAGGCTTGAATTTTTCTTGATTTCTTTGTTTCATATTCCTAATGTCCTCCTACAGCTCATTAGTGTCCAGCGGGTCAAATTTGTTATTGAGACACTCTCAAAATACACGTGGGATAGGTTTAAAGTTGTATTGGGGCTCTTGTGGATGTGTTTGAATTTTCTTCAGCTTCAATCTGAACTTACATATAAGCAATTGGTGGTCTTCTTCCATAGTCAGCCCTAGCCTGTTTTTAGCTGCTAAGATTGAGCGTCTCCATCTTCTCTTCCCACAGATCTAGTTAATGTGTTTTCTGTGTATTCCATCTGGAGAAACCTGTGTATACAGTTGCCTTTTGTGTGGTTGAAAGAAGGTATTTTCAAAAAAATCTGTTATGCTCTCACCATGACTATATTTTGCAAATACTGTTCCTTCCTCTTTGTTTCCAAATTTTGCATTCCAATCACCAATAATGATCAATTATGCTTCTTGAGTGCATGTTTGATCAATTTCAGACTGAAAACATATTTTCAGTCTCTTCTTCATTAGTTTTATTGGTTTGTGCATAGATTTGAATTATTGTTGAATTGATTGGATTTCCTTGAAGGTGGATCGTTATAATCCCATCACAGACAGCATTGTACTTCCAGATAGATCTTGAAAGTGTCATTTTTAAAGAGGAATGAATGCCACTCATCTTGATGGTGTCATTCCGAGCATAGTAAATCGTATGATTTTTGATTCAAAATGGTTAATACCAGTCCATGTCAGCTCACTCATACCTAAGATATTAATCTTTACATGTTCCATGTCATTTTTTATGACTTTCTAATTTTCCTTGGTTCATGCTTCATGCATTCAAAGTTCTGACTATTAGTTTTTTGTAGCTCTTTCTTCTCAGCCACAGAGATGAGTAGAGGTCTTCTCCCTTTCTGTCTCTGCTGTCTGACTCTCATTAGTGTTTCTGTCTTTAACTAGCCTCTTGAATGAGATGACTTCAAACTCCATAGTCTCTGACTTTGACATTTCTTTTGAGTACCTGTGAGATATTTAAATTAATCTACTGGATCTTTTCACTTGGAGACTGGAATTCAACCAGTTTAAACCTAACCCACGTTCTATAAAAAAAAGTCCCCCCTCCCAACTAATACATGTTTCTCAGGCACATCTTTTATGCGCCCCTGCCCCGGTATCAGCAGTAAGATACTCTGAGGTCACTGTTGACTTCTCTGTGTTGCTAACTTCTCCAGATGTTATTGACCTGAGATCTCTGCCCTGGGGTGTGCATACCATCAAATGTTCTGAGAATATGCTGTGCCCCACACATACAGCTAATGAACTCATGAAAGGTTGGCCTCTGAGGCTTAAGCACAACTAATTTAGGCAACACAGCTAAATTTCCCTCCCCAAAAGGGAGGATGTGAGGAAATTTGATTGAATCTGATCTTTCTCCCAATAGTCTGCCTCATAACATGTAATTCAGGCTCTTTTTCTTGGCAGGTTTGGATTACCTCACGCATTCCTACCCTGTGCCTGGTTACGGTTTCGGCCTTTCATTCGAATGGTGATTTGTTTTGTACAGCATGTGCACATTCACTAACCCACTTGATCCTCACCAAAATTTTTATAAGGACAAGGAAACCGAGGCTGAGCAAGTTTAGTGTCCCCGAAAAGTGTCACATTTGCAGTGGTCATTGAGATCTCCTGACTCTAAATCCCCAGCTCTTAAAACAAAATACTATGATACTTTGTTGTGTTATAGGTGAAAGTTTTCATAGCAAATTAGATTCTCCTTGAACTCTTTTGATACAAATTGCTCTGTGCCTTTGGCTGCAGTTTTTTCAGTGTGTCAGCATTCTCCTTGTTCTGGTTCCATTGCTTTAGCTAGCCGTCTCCTCCTTGCCTTCTGATCCCTGCTTTTGGGAAAATGTTGAATTTGTGTTTCGTATAACTCATTGTGTAAGGAATGCATTGCTTGTAGTGGATACTGTTCCTTTCATAAGTCTATTATTTGACTGAAAGCTGACCTATAGAATTAGCTTCAATCCCAAGTTCCAATTTATTGTATGGAGATCGTCTCAGAGTCTGGACTTTTTGAGTTTTGTTCACTATTTTCTTCCATTCTATCTGTGACCTTATTTTATGTCCCTGGTTAGAATAGTGGGTAGTGGTAACTGGGCACAATCTAGTTGTTTGGGCTTCAGGTTAGAGAGGGTGGTGGTTCATGTGGGCGAATAGTCTCGTGGACTGGTTTCTTCTTTCAGCCCATGATTTCCTTTGTAGCTCTTGCCTAACCCCACCCCTGTTAAGGCAGTGGCAGAAGTGGACTACTCTGAAGATATTATTATGTCTTGGGTTTCAACTTCCTCATCTTTTTTCTCTCACATGTCAGTCAATCTCTCCATAACCTCTTTAACTTGACAGCATGATCTGATTGAATTATTTGCTTATTTGGGGATTATAGTTCCATCTAAGATTCTTTTAGCCATGTTTTCTTATTATGTGATCAAAGAAAATCCTCTCCTGGCAAACCTGACTCAAGTGATTGTCCTCATATCATGCCTATTGGGAAGGTGCACCTGGATGTGTTACTAGAACAAAGTCTTTTTTATTAGTTCATGCCACCAACATTTTGTTAGCATATCACGTTGCAGTGTTTGTGGGCTTTAAGCTATTCTGATATTTGACAGGATGAGTGTGCACATTACAGGGGCAGGTGTCTGGACAGGACCTGTGTCTGGTTTGAACCAAACATATCTTTTGAGAGTTAAATATGCAAATTATTATCCAACTGGAGGAAAAGACTTTTGTCTTCTTTTTTAGTTTAGAAAAAATAAACCAAAGAGGAACTTTTTTTAAAAAAAGAAGAAAAGAAAACAGTTCTTGGGAATCAAACTCCTGCACATTAAAGACAAAGGAATATATTAGTGTGTTGTACTAAAGACAAAATGTTTCAGCATTATAAGAGCTTCACATGAATTCTCCTTCTGTCATTTATGGCAATTTACTAATCCTCTTGCAGCTTTAAATAACACTTACCTCCTGGAGTCATGTGAGAAAGCAATGAGCAAATGTAATGAACTATTTTCATTAAATCTTCATTAAGGGTGAGAATAAGAAGATATCAAATATTTGTTCACAGACAAATGTTTGAAAAACGCTGTTTAAGCATATATATACAAAAGAGAACAGCCTCTGACATTCAGTTCATTTTTTCATTATTTTGTTTGGAGAAGAGGTGAATCCTATGATTTTACTGTTTTTCTTGGCTTACATAAAAAGTTCCACATGGTGTTACTGGTTTGTAGAACTTGAGATTAATGCTCAATGAATGTTTACAAAAACACATTTCATATTTTTGTAGCTTGAATTCATGCTGTGGAGCTTACACTGTCTGGCTAATATAAGCTCCCTTCAATTCTCAGCTACTAATGTGTTTCTAATTAATGAATGTGTAATGGAAGCACTGAAAAAAATCCTCCTCTTTCATCATGAAGTGAGGCCTGAAATTATTCTTTGGTTTTGTGCGCACCTTCTTTTGTTTGTTTAAGGTTTATTGCCAAATGGAGGTTTTATTCCCTAAATACATCAGCAGACTAATATTTTTTCCATAATAGAATTTCTGAAACATCACTTATGGGTTTCATAAACCGTAACTAATTTCAAAGAGGTTTCCATCTGGAACCTTTAATTTTTATTAAAAATGTTTTAAAAACAAATTCTACTAGGGCCTCAATGAGAAGCATGTTTCTAGGCTAGCAACTTGCCTGTTGGTTCCTGCCTTTCACAGAAGAAATCACTAATTAATGCCTTTCAACCTTTGCTCAATCTTCCTTCCCAAAGTCAGCTCTAGCCAGGGACCAGTCTTGAACATGCCGTCAGGTCCCAATTCCTTAGGGTTCAGAGTCAGCTAGGCTGCTATAGACCCATGCCTGCAGGTGACCACAGATGCCATCCTGACCAATCTATGAAAAAAGAACTTCTGCCATGTTCTTTGAATAGAACTTGAATTTTTCACCACTCGCAAGTCTGCTTAGGTTCTCTAGCTTTCCCCGTAATCACCAAAAAATAGCTGTGTTTGGCTATAAATTCAAAACTACCCCTGTGATTTCTATATAATTGATTCGATCAGAGTGTTGAATACCTTTGGAGATCTCATTTTGAATTGCTCACTGTCTTGGGTTTGATTTTCTAGTCATACAAGATTCTTTAGGGCTTGGGCTCCCTGGCCTGGTGTCTTGTAGTTTCATGGACAAGTCACCGCGTAGAGAACATTTTCCTTGCTTCCCTTCTTTCCACCTTGGCCTGACCCCATCTAACTAACTCGACAAGGCTCTAAGCTTGCCCTTTCACGGTGCCCAGCTTGTGTTAGGTATTTCTAAAATACCCATCACACCTTGCTATTTCCCCTATGACAGCATTTGGCAACATTGTTAAAAAAAATCCAAACCCAAAGTGTTGCTGTTCAATTGATTCCAATTCATAGGTACCTGATACACTTAAGTACCATTGACCTACATAGTTTGCAAGACTATAAATGTAGAATCAGATTGTCACATCTTTCCCTCCTATGGAGTGGCTGGTGAGTTTGAATCGTTGACATTTTGATAATCTGCTGAACATTTAAATACTGTTTCACCAGAAGGCCTTGTAGCATTGTTTTACAAGGTTACATCAACAAACTCATTCATGTTTGCTCGATATATAATTACTTCTTCATTCAAAGTTATCTCTTACACATATATGAATCTGTTTCTTTATTCAATCCTGCCTAACACATTATGGTACCAGGAATGGGATATTAGATAAACCATGGTGAGTCGCCAAGTCCAAATCAAGTCCATAAATCCAATACTAGTCTATAAATACCTCTTCAGACTCATGTAACCATAAGCAATGATATAGAATGCAGGGAGATCACAGGCTAGTGGTGCAAAGTCTAGTGGATCCAATGGCAGTGGATGCATTTCCAGGAGTCTGGCAGATCTGAGAGAGTGTGGCCTGCCTCACAAAAGAGAGGAAGCGCCCAGATCCTCATGAGAAAGCCACGCCCACAAGGAGGCATCATCAGACTGTAACCTGATTGCCAGGCTAGACTCCATCCCTCTACTTACTTATCAAGTTGACATGAAATGACGTAACTACCACAAGTATTCATCTAGGAGAATTAGAAGTCATTAAAAATGAAATGGAACATACAAAGATCCATATGCTAGGCATTAGTGTGCTAAAATGGACTACTGGTGGCTAATTTTAACCAGGCAGTCATATAATCTACTTTGCCAGGAGTGACAAATTGAAGAGGGATGGTGCCAGATCCATTGGCAGAAAGAATATTTCAGATTCACATCTTACCAATGCTTCATCTATTGGTGGCGATATTTTTCATATTAGCATTGTCACCTCACTCCATGGATTAGCAGTGCCCTCTTTACCAATAGAGGCAGAATTATCAATACTAATGAAGGCAGAGTTATGATGCCTTGAGAACTAATCACACTTGAGAACCAATTTAGAAAAGTCACCCTTACGATTTTGTTTCATTGTCTCTGATAAAAGAACATCCAAAATAAGTCCAATGGTTATTAGATGTGCACACTAACTACTGCCAAAGATGAAGAAGTTAAAGACTTCTTTTGTCAACTTCTCCAGTCTAAAATTGATCAACCATGCAATTAAGGTGTTTTGATTATTACTAGTGATGGAAGTACAAAAATTTGAAACAAAAGAATCACCAGTAGTGAAATATGACTTTGGTAATAGAAATGATGCATGATATAATTTTGCAAGACTGAAGACTTCTTCATTGCAAATGCTCCTTTTAACAATATAAACAGTGACTGACTGTACATATGAACCTCAACACATTGAATGAACATGAATTAAATTGACTACATCTGTGAAAAGAGATCATGGAGAGCTCAATATCATCCATTAGGACAAGGACAGAGGCTGCCTGTGGCACAGACTACAAATACTTGTATTAAAGTTAAAAGTGAAGCTGTGGAAAGGGAAAGCAAGTCCCCAAGAGCCAAAATATGACTTAAGTCTATCACACCTGAATTTAGAGACCATCTCAAAGATAAATTGGACACTAATAATTGAAGATTTTAGGAGTTGTAAGGGGTCATCAAGAATATCACACATGAAGAATAAAGAATAAACAAAAGATCATCATTAAAGGGACAAGGAAAAGACCAAAATAGATGCCAGAAGAGACACTGAAATTTGATGTTGAAGAGTTCCCAGGCCTAAACAAACAAAAACAAAATAGAAAACAACAAAGAAGCAAAAGAACTCATTGCCTCCCAGCTCTTTCCTCCATTTCCCTTGATTTTCCTCTTGTCCCACTATCATGCTCAGTCCGCACCAGGGTTTCAGCAATTCCTCTTGGTTACATTACCCTTGATCATGCCCTACCAGGCCTCCCATACCCTCCTCACCACCGATTTGGATCACTTGTTATTCCCTTGTCCCGGGGTTTGTTAACACCACTTTACTCACCCCCCCTCCCATTTGGTGCATCAGCAAATGTGATGAAGAAAGCTGATGGTGCCGGTTATCAAAAGATATAGAGCCTGGGGTCTTAAAGGTTTGAAGGTAAACAAGCAGCCATCTAGCCCAGAAGCAACAAAGCCCACATGGAAGAAGCACACCTGCCTGTGTGATCATGAGGTGTTGAAGGGATCAGGTATCAGGTATCATCAGAGCAAAAATTTTATCATAGTGAATGAGTTGGGGAGGGTGGAGTGGAGACCCAAAGCCCATTTGTAGTCCACTGGACATCCCCTTACAGAAGGGTCTCAGAGAGGAGATGAGCCAGTCAGGGTGCAATGCAGCAATGATGAAAAATACAACTTTCTTCTAGTTCCTAAATGCTTCCTCCCCCACCTCCCATCCCCACTTATCATGATCCCAATTCTACCTTGCAAGTCTGGCTAGACCAGAGGATGTACACTGGTACAGCTAGGAACTGGAAACACAGGGAATCCAAGGCGGATGGTCCCTTCAGGACCAGTCGTGTGAGTGGCGATACTGGGAAGGAAGAGGGAGGGTGGGTTGGAAAGAGGGAACCTATTACAAGGATCTACATGTGACCTCCTCCTTGGAGGATGGAAAACAGAAAAGTAGGTGAAGGGAGACATCGGATAGGTCAAGATATGACAAACTAATAATTTATAAATTATCAAGGGTTCATGAGGGAGGGGGGAGGGGGTAGGGAGGGGCAAAATGAGGACCTGATGTTAGGGGCTTAAGTGGAGAGTGAATGTTTTGAGAATAATGAGGGCAATGAATGTACAAAAGTGCTTTACACAACTGATGTATATATGGATTGTGATAAGAGTTGTATGAGCCCATAATAAAATGATTAAAAGAAAAAAGAAGTAAAAGAGCTCAACAGGAAATTTCAAAAGGCAACTTAAAGAAACAAAATAGTTAATGAAATGTGCAAAGACATGAAGTTACAAAACCAAAAGGGAAGAACACACTCAGCGTATTTCAGGTTGAAAGATCTAAGGAAAAAGATTCAAGTCTTGAAGTGCAATGTTGAAGGATTCCAAAGCCAAAATATTGAATGCTTCATGAAACAGCAAAGAAGATAGAAGGACTATACCATGCATTCCATGCTTCAGTCAATCACCCAATACACTTTTAGATCCTTTCCTAATGTCTTGAGTTGAAATATTGAAGAATCTGTGTTTAATGGGTCCATATCAATTAACTCAGCCTAACTCAACTTTAGGTTTCTTGAACTATAATCTCATACTCAATATACCCCAGACTTCTGCTTGTATGTATTAGAAATATCTAACAGTTCTTTTGGTATTTGGTATACCTCTTCCTCGGTCACAATTTATACGTTACCTTTTGTTGATCACTAGGAGATAAATCTAGTTGTAGTTTTAGAAGCAATGACAGGTGTTGAAGGTGTTTCCCGGGAACACGCAGTAATGTCTTGTAAAGCATCTTCCTCAGACAATGCTCCAGTCAAAGCCCCATGTCCCTTATCAACATGCACAGTTGGGCTAATATACTCACAGGTGAGTAGAAGGGTTAATGAGTCCACTGGTCCTGGATTACAAGCAAAGCTAGGAAGGGTGGTGGTGTTGGCTAAAGTGATTCAGTGGAATTTAGGGGCCTGATATCCCTATTTTCCTGATTATCTGCCCACATGTACTCATCCCAAATTTTAGGACCTCATTTCTTCCCAATTGATGTGTTCACTTTCACATCAGATACCATTCAAGGTTAAGAATTCAGCTGGCATTGTAATTCAGTCATTTTTATGCTAAGATTCCGGCCTAAAATAGTTTTGTTTCAAGATACAGATGGAAACTTGGAGATCTTTTATGCAGTGCTTGAGCTGTGACTCTGCATCCCTAAGGTCATCTTCCTTTTACCATTTTGTCTGTTGTAATTTGTACCAACATACCAGCTTCCCTATACATCTCATCCTGACGAAATTGCAGAAAACATCAAAAATGTCAAACACAAATTTGCAGAGTCTCATTCTTCACCAATCCTTCATCTATTGGTGGTGATATTTTCATATTAACATGACCACTTCACTCCACGAATTAACAGATGCCCTCTTTACCCATAAAGGCGGAATTATTAGTATTAATGAAGGCAGAGTTATTAGTGCCAGAGAACTAATCACACTCGAGGACCAACTTAGAAAACACCCTTACAATTTCATTTCTCTAGCACCACCCTCTGTACCGAATATCAAAGGCTTGTTTCAAAATACAAGCAAAGCCAGTGAAACCTGAGTGTGTGTGTGTGTGTAGCGGTTTATATAAAATAAATGGCTTACATAATTGTAGAGGCAAACTCCAAGTCTGGGGGTTAGATGTCAGTCTGGAGGCTTCTCTCGACTCTTGGAACTGCAGGGGTTGATAATCCCAATATCATCAGGTCAGGCAGCAGGTTGCTGTTTGCAGACACAAAATAAATCCAAGGTAGGCAGACTACTGCTGACTCCTAGAACTGCTGATCAATAGTTTATGAAAGTCTAAAGATCTTGAGGTCCAAGGATGAGTCAGGTCCTGGATCCAGACCAAGGCAAAAGCAAGCAAGCTGATCCATAGCTTGCATTTACATTGTAAACAGATCTCACCCAAAGGAAACTTCCTTTCAATTGAATCATGGGTCAGGGCTGTTCCCTGAGTAAGGGTGCTGCCTGCTCGCCACCCTAATCTTCTTTACAACCGATTGCTTGTTCATAGTAGATCCATTGTGGAGTTGATTGGACAGTAGAACCCCAGTACTCAACTGCATCAGTACTTGACATAATCAGATTTTGACATCAAATGTCAAGAACATTTTGCATCTGAGCTTGAACAAAGCATCGGAATTCTGGCCCAAGACACGGGATTTTTGTAAACAAAATCAGTTCGTGTTTCAGTCACTCAGCGTTAGCTGGCATTGTTAGTATGCGTTTAAACCTTTTGCAGCTGTGTTCCAAGTGTTTGCTATAATTTTTAGTGACTTTTTGCACTGTTTTTGGATAAAAAACATGGATCCTAAGAAAGAGATATTTGAAAATAATCATGATAAAGAACTGGTTAACTGTGCTATCAGTGTTGTTGATGATAATTTAGTAAACCCTTTTAGAAAACAGTTAAGGAAATGCCAACCACAGACCACATTAGATATATTTCTTTTTAGAGAAAGCCAGCCAGGTCCTAGTGAAAAAAGGCAAAGAAGAGCAAAAACTCCTGCAAAGCAGATACGAGTTTATTTTATGGAAGGAGCTTCCCCTTATAAACTGTAACTCTCTCTCCATCCCTCCTCTCCACATCCGTGATCGCAGATCCTTATCTTTCTCAAGGTATGGGTCATACTGTAGTTGTTAAAAACTTTTTATTGTTGTGTTTCTTATTTAAATTACATTATTTAACTCAACTTATTTACTTTGAAATTGCTGTGTAATGTTTTATATAAAAAGGCAAGGTCAGGGTAAAAACTTGGTGGTTGATCATGGATTAATCTGTTTTCAGTTATTTTTTATGGGAAAATTGATTCAGAACTTGACTGCATCACATCTCGATGCCCCTTCTAGAATTGATTAGCTTTGAGGTCCGGGGTTCTACTGTATTAACATAACTGACAAAGCACTGAGCATCCTGGCTCACCCAGGTTGGCAAAAGCTTTTTTTTTTTTTTAACATTTTATTAGGGGCTCATACAACTCATTACAATCCATACATATACATACATCAATTGTATAAAGCACATCCATACATTCTTTGCCCTCATCATTTTCAAAGCATTTGCTCTCCACTTAAGCCCTATGCATCAGGTCCTCTTCCCTCCCCCCTTGCTTCCCCCTCCCTCACGAGCCCTTGATAATTTATAGATTGTTATTTTGTCATATCTTGCCCTGTTCGGAGTCTCCCTTCCCCCCCTTCTCTGCCGCCCATCTCCCAGGGAGGAGGTCACATGTGGATCCTTGTAATCAGTTCCCCCTTTCCGACCCACTCACCCTCCACTCAACCAGCATCGCCCCTCACACCCCTGGTCCTGAAGGTATCATCAACCCTGGATTCAAATCCAGGGCAAAAGCTTTTACTATCACCGTAGGTACATGGGAATGTGAACCTTAGTTCACTCTGTTTCTCTGGCATCATAAGAATCCTTTGAACTCTTTCCCCATCTCTAGGAACTGTGTAATTATAGCTTTATTCATATTTTAAATAAAGCCATGAGACCTCCCTCGAAACCATGATTTCCTGGCTCCATATCCTTGTCAGAATTAACGATTTGCAATGACTGTAGAGGTATGAGAAATGAGACCGCACCTGCCTCCTTCACACTATGTACTGTACATTATTTTTTTCTCAAAGCAAGAGAGTTGTGTCCCAGATGTACAAGTGCTTCTGGGTCCCCTACAGGGACACTATTACATGGATTTGTGGAAAATATATTCCAGGAGGCTAGAAACTAACCATGTTTCTTGTGTGGTTGGAACAGATGGTTGGGACTAAAATTATTAGGATGCAATGAACCTTAATCTGCTTTTATGATGTAAATACTATTCAGTTTTCCAATCCTTTCATGGTAGCCCAGTGTAGAGGTGTCTCAAAAATGGTGGCCCATAAATTGAGATGGATCTTCTGATTTAAGCATGTCTTATAGTTTTTTTAATCAACTATGAATTCTTTAAAATGAAAATGTAAAAACATAGGACTTTTGACTTTTCTTGAAAAATACAGAGACCTGGCTTGTGTTCATGTATATCAACAATTTTTGGTCTGAATGAGGCTGTCTTCTTCCAAAAGGCTCATGCTTTCTAGCTCACTATCATTCTCACTACTCTCTATGGTGGTCACCATGTCCAGACTGGGCTACGTATATATGATATCTACCACACCCTTATTGCCATTGGAGTTTATGATTCTCCTTCAGAGATCTGGCATCATCTTTTCCCTAACTCACTTGAATTAGGCTGTGGGTGATCTTGCTTGAAATAGTTTATATAGGCTGCTTTCCCTTCACATTGTGTATGTGACTTTGAACTTAACTTAAGGACACTTAACTTTCCATAATGAGACTTGATTAGATGTGATGACAACACCAACATAGAAGCATACTTAAATATGCCATAGTTATCATGGACTTATAGGAGTTAACAAAATTATTTAAGACTTTCAGAGAAAATAAGATAATATATTTGTAGGTAACAAGTAGACTGTATCACTGTATATTCTATAGCCCTAACCTGAATATAAATAATTATGTATGTTGCAAAAACATTTGAGTTGAAGGAAATACATTAATGTATAAAGACGGCAAACTGTGGTCAATAGGATTGTATTGATTTTTAGGGTTTTAAAATATATATACTTGTTTTTTCTAAATATTATTCTAATTTTTCCTTATAATCATAACAGTATAATTTTAAATGAAGCACTTAATTTAGCATTCTGTATGTACAATTGCTGTAGGTCTATTATCATTCAGAAAAAGAGTTTCAGTATTTTCTAAGTTACCCCACTCAATGTCAAGAAAGCCAAAATCCTCATGATTGGATCAATAGTTGAAAGAATGATAAATGGAGAAGAGATAGAAGCTATCAAGAATATTATCTTGCTTGGATCCACAACCAATGCTTACAGAAGCTGGGACCAGGAAATCAAGTGATGTACTGCATTGGGTAAATCTGTTCCACAAAATGTGTTTAAAGTGTTAAAAATTAAGGATGTCACTTTGAAGACTAATGTGCGAGGATGATGAAACTTCATCTCACATACTTTGGACATGTTATTGAGAGGAAACAGTCCCTAGAAAAGCATATGATGTTTAGTAAGGTAGCAGGGTTGTGAAACAGAAGACTCTCAATGGGATGAATTGGCACAGTGGTTACCACGGTGGGCTCAAATGAAACAACCTTTGTGCAGATGGCGCAGCAGGACCGAACAGTGTTTTTCTGTTGTACACATGGCCCCTCTAAGTTGATATTGACTTGATTACACCTAACAACCTTTCCCCCTTTTCTTTAAAAGAAAAACATCGAAGGGAACTTGAATTCCATTAACAGAGCCAGAGGGTGCAGCTGGAAGGAAATAGTTAACAGTCACTTTTGCAAGTGGTGTGCCTGCCCCACAAATATCCCTCTGGCCATGTTCCTTGGGCAATAAAAACAAATAACAAAGAAAATCAAATAATGAGACAGACATTAGAAATGGGTGAAACCACATTGGCAAAGAGGATCTGTACCTGTGTACATGATCTGGTCTAGCTGAATTTTTAAGGTAGAATTGGGGTCATGATAGCGGGGGGTCTGGGTGTGGTGTTGGTAGAGAATTCAAGAACTAGAGGAAAGTTATGTTTCATAGGTGCTATACTACTGATGGGTTCTTTTCCTCCCTGTGACCCTTCTGTAAGGGGATGTCCAATTGCCTACAGATGGGTTTTGGGTCTCCCCTCATTCACAATGATATGATTTTTTGTTCTGGGTCTTTGATGCCTGATGCTTGATACCTGATCCTGTTGGCACCTCATGATCACATAGGCTAGCTAGTGTGCTTCATCCGTGTAGGTTGTTTTGCTTCTGAGCTAGATGGTTGCTTGTTTACCGTCAAGCCTTTGAGACCCCAGATATATATCTTTTGATCGCCGGGCACAATCAGCCTCCTTCACGGCATTTGCTTGTGCACCCATTTGGTCTTCAGCGATCGTGTCATGATGGTGAGCATCATGGAATGTCAGGTTACTAGAACAAAGTGTTCTTGTGTTGAGGGAGTACTTGGGTAGAGGTCCAATGTCCATCTGCTATCTTAATACTAAACCTATAAATATATGTATATAGATCTATACCCCCAATGAAATATATATTTACATATGTACATGCCTGTATTTAGACCTCTAAAATGCCCTCTGCCTCCTAGTTCTGTCCTCTATTTCCTTTTGCTTTCCTCTTGTCCCACTATCATGTTCAGCCTTCATTTGGGTTTCAGTAAACCCTCTAGGTTACATTGCTCTTGCAAGCCATACCAGGCCTTCTACACCCTCCTTGCCATTAATTTTTGATCACTTGTTGTTCCCTTGTCTCTGGGTTTGTTAACTCCCACTTCCTTTCCCCTGCCTCCCCTCTTTCACTACCTCCCCACCAACCGTCAGTCCGTTGTTTTCTCCTCCAGATTGTTTATCCCGTCTATCTTATCTAGATAGATATCCATAAATAATATGCACAAAAGCAAGACAGAGCAAAACTAAACAACAAAAGAAAAGAAAACAACAAAAAAATGACAAAAAAGGGAAAAGAAAAGCCTATAAACAGTTCAAGATCTGTTTGCTGACATTAGGAGTTAATTATATATCAAATTATGTAATCCTGCCAATCATCCTGTGAGGCTGATACTATCATCCTCCTCTTTCTTAGGAACAAAAGGAAAGTGAGGCAGACAGGTGAGAACAATTCCACTCTTATAAAGACGGGGTCGACTTGAGCTTAAGCAATCTGCCTTTAGATCCTAGCGTTTTCTTTACCACTCGACTATGTACTGGTTTGTATATATGAGGGGCCTTCAAAAAGTTCATAGGAAAATTCCATTAGCCTTTAATTCCATCTTGCCACAAACTTTTTGAAGCTCCCTCATGAAGGACTTCAAATTTACTGCCATCAATCCAGTTCTGACTCATAGTGACCCTACAGCACAGCGTAGATTTCTTCTTTGAATTTCTTTGTGGAAGTATACAGTCTGGGGCTGCAAAGCCGATACTTACACTTTATATTACTAAAGTTTTTCATTGCCAGGGAAGGATGCTGAGAAATTTTTGGAAAGGGGGGCGATAATCCAAATTAAGTTTGGGAACCTATGAAATGGGGAAACTCTGTTGAAGTAGTACTTTCTTAAAAGTTGAAAGTTATTTTAAAAAAGTAGAATTTCAATGAATAAGCGCAAAGAAAGAAGCAAATGAACTTGGGTATTCGTGAAGGCTGCTCTGCTGGCCTGCAGCCTTGCCTGGCTCAGAAGACAAAAGCCTGGGTGACATTCTGCACTGCCTCAAGAAGAGTGCCCATCTTTAGGCAACTTCCAAAAATCACCCATGTCCCAAACCCTGCAGGTCTGAACACCTTGTGCTGCCTATTTAGCAGAGTTATCTGCAAAAAATATGTGGGGAAGGGTAACTTGGAACGGAAGGTTGGAGAATAGCTAAAAATTATGGGCAATTCTCACATTCTTCTTTTCTGTTAAATCTTTCTTACATAGCTTTAATATTTGAACTTGGTAGTGTATCTTTCTACTATTTTTTACTATTGTTTTAATTTGCCAAGACATTTTTAACAGAGTAATACTTTACACATAAAACATCAACTTTCTACTGTGCGCTTACAGTACATGGTTGTTTATTGAACTCTGTTTCAGTTAAGTATGTAGAGAAAACAGTAAAATAACAAGTAGAAAATTTGGAAACAAAATTGATGGCAATATCAAATGTGCTATGTTCAATAAAATTTTTAAACTCATATCCAACACTGTTATCTAAGGCTTAGTGTGTTACACATAAATAGTAACTTTATTAAGGAATAAGTAACTTAATGCTAAGGTACTACTTTGGCTAATGAAAACACTTAAATACAGGACATTTGTCAGGGCTTTGAATTTGTTTAAACCAGTTCAGTTATATCCAACAAGGTGAAATCAGTACAGAGCCAAGATCGTAAGACTTGGGGAAAGTGGAACAATAATTTAAAAAGGAAAATGTATGGATTGAAGCCTTAGATTGGGAGATTCATAAGAAGCATAGGGTACCTTTTCAGATGCTTGACAGGGAGATTTTAACTGCCAGACTGGAAAGAATCCCTCTCATTTGAAGTTAGCTGCCTTCTTTGAGCAGGGCACCATTGTTTCTGACTTTGTTTAGCAAGAGATTTGGTTGGTATACAATGCACACCTTGCCCTTGTTTTCTAAGAGAGCGATTAAGTTGCTCACAGCGTACTCAATTCACGGCTATCTATTCCATTTTGACTCATGGCGATCCTACAGGACAGGGTAGAACTACCCCTTGTGAATTTCTGAGTCTGTAATTTCTTATGGGAGTAGGAAGCCTTGTCTTTCTCTCACAGAGAAGCTGGTGGTTTTGATCTGCCCACCTTGTGGTTAGCAGCCCAACACATAACCACTTTGCCTCCAAGGCTCCTTAATTGCAAGGTATTCGCCCATTATTTTGCCCATTCTAGTTTTCATTCCAGTTCACCCACACCTTAAAAATATGAGTTCAACAGCTTTCACCCAGATCCTGGATGCTTCCTCCCCCCAACTACCATGATCCGAATTCTACCTTGCAGGGCTGGATAGGACAGAGGCTGTACACTGGTACATATGAGGGTTGGAGGTACAGGGAATCCAGGGCGGATGATACCTTCAGGACCAAGGGTGTGAGGGACGATGCTGGGAGAGTGGAGGGTGAGTGGGTTGGAAAGGGGGAACTGATTACAAGGATCCACATGTGACCTCTTCCCTGGGAGAGGGACAGCAGAGAAGGGGGGAAGGGAGACCCCGGATAGGGCAAGATATGACAAAATAACGAGGTATAAATTACCAAGGGCATATGAGGGAGGGGGGAATGGGGAGGGTGGGGGGAGAGGACCTGATGCAAGGGGCTTAAGTGGAGAGCAAATGCCTTGAGAATGATTGGGGCAGGGAATGTATGGATGTGCTTTATACAATTGATGTATGTATATGTATGGATTGTGGTAAGAGTTGTTTGAGTCCCTAATAAAATGTAAAAGAAGAAAAGAGAAAAAAATGATTAGGGCAAAGACTGTACAGATGTGCTTTATACAATTGATGTATGTATATGTATGAACTGTGAAAAGAATTGTATCAGCCCCAATAAATTGTTTAAATAAATAAATTAATTAATTAAAAAAATATGAGTTCATTCCAATTTTATTTTGTCAGCCATGACTGAATTGGGAAGAACTAGTTCAAAATCCTGAATTTTATTGCAGAGTCTAGATAGAAGCTGAGAAAATCAAGTGTCAATTCATGTCAGAATTTCTTATTGCTAACCAGAAGCTTGGCAAATCTTGTGGGGAACATGGACTGATTTTATCTCTAATTTCAGCCGTTGCTGTTATACTAAAATGTATTTAGGACATTACTATTCTGACTGCTTTAAAGTTCAAAAAGGTGTCACAAAACATCATTGCAATCTGCTTGGTCTTAAAATGTAAAATTAATTCAAGATAGTGGGAAGGAGGGCAAAGAAGTGCTGAGTGCTGCAGTTAACTTTGTTTTATTCTTCTTTGAAATTAAAGTAATATTGAACTTTCTGTTGAAATATATTTGAATAAGGATTTCTGCCTCTTTCTTCATTCAAAGTCCAGGTCTTTTAAAGTAAGGAAAGCATGAAAAATAGAAAATCAGAGTCTATCTTTGAAGAAATTAGCAAATACTTCAAACTGAAAGGAAATATAAAAGCTGTTGGATGTGATAAACCATGGGCTCAGGTACGGATGTGTGTTGGAGATTGAGGAAACAGGGGCATTCAAGAGATGATCTCTGCACCTCCAGATCTCAAGCAAAGAACCCAGAGTGAGAATTCCTCACAGTTGGTGCCATTTGGCTAGCTTTTCCTGTTTCTTCTTCTTATGAGCCACATAGCCCAAGGGGCAATCAATTCATCCGGTTTGACATTCACTCCCAACCGCCTTGCTTTCCTTGGCATTATAGACGATGGGTGGGGGAAAAAAATCTACTGAAGTATGGACAAAGGACATGCATTGATTGCTTTAGAAGCCAGGTCTTGCTGTAGGAGTGTGACTGCCAGTTCCTATAAATATCCTGCAGCTCTCAGGACAGCAAAGCAATGGGAGGAAGACACAGACACATTTTGTTAATCATAACAGCTCCCATTATTAATCTCTTCAAATGAGTCCAGTGCTTGAATCATTTTCCATGAGAATTTTACGTGTATTATGACATTAAAATCTTAAAGCAAACCTCAAATAGAAGAATGCTTGTTCCCAACATACAAATGAGGAAATCTAGGATTTAGGGAAATAATTGAGATATTGTTAAAGAAAAGACCTGGTTTTCAAGCTCAGGACAATCTGACTCCAAAACCCAGGCTCTAAGGCAGCACTCTCTTGTCCTTGTTGGAATTTGCTCTTCTGACCTAGGTACAAACTGAAGGTCTTTTACGCACTTAGTGGAGTTTCTTCTTGCAGTCTGGAAGATGGTGGTTGTTAATATTTATATTTCTAGTTCTGAGGTAATTTTGTATTCCTATGCATTTTTAAATTGAGAAACGCACTGAGCAAATTAATAATTTCTCACTAGATATCATCTCTATCTAACTGTACCTACCGTTGACACTAGAAAAATAAAGTTATCAAAACAGGTTTGACTTTTTAAGTGACAATCATTTCAACATTACTGTCTCTGTGGCATTCCAAGTCATCTAACCAATTTGGGGCACAGGAGAGCTACTCAAATAATTCTCATAAAGTTGAAGTTAAAAATGCCAAATTCTCTTATATTTTAAATCTTTTTATTTGCTAATAGGAGAAAGAAACAGATTATTTTCCCAAAAGAGGAATGAAGCTTAAATACCAGGAGCCCCTTTAATTGCCTCTTCTTAACTCTTCAGAAGGGAAGTCACCCTGCAGAGAACTCAATTCCGGAACTCTGGGGCCAGAACTATGAGATAAACTATTTCTATTGTCTTAGAACTTCCAGTTTGTGGTAATTTGGTACAGCAGCCACCGAAACTAACATACCAGTTTACTTTGCAGATGACAGGGGCTGGGTAATATCTTTAACCCCCAAACCGAACTCACTGTCCTCGAGCTGATTCCAATTAATGGCGATCTGATCTAACAGAGGATTTCTGAGACTTAATATCTACGAGAGCAGATATTTTTATCTTGCTTCCATGCAGTGGTGGCTAGTTTTGAACCAATGACCTTGCACTTCACAACCCAATACCTAACCCACAGCATCACCAGGGATCCTCTGGGTAAGATCTTTCAAACCCATATATATGAAAAGATTTATACTCCTTCCTCCCTGAATGCCATAACATACAATTTTAAATAAAAATAAATAGAAGCCCCCCACAAATATGTGTGCAAAAATAAAAATGTTTCCCATTTTAGCTTTTCTGATGACAAGATTCTGAAGATTTCATAAGATAGGAATTTTTCCTTTAGTATTTTTATGTGTGGAACAGAAATAACAATTCATCCTATGGGGTGATTGTGGGATTAAATGATACAACATTTGAAAACATCTCACATGATGCCTAACCTTTGATAAATATGTCTTCATGTGGGGGCTGGTGGCGGAATGGGGGTGAGAGCCTGACAAGAACTTGAGAGACCTCATTTTGTTTCTTGTCTTTACTGACCCTGTGGTTTCATAGTCTTGAACTACAGAGATGAGATGATCTAGGTAACATGAATTAACTCAACCTTAATAGATAATTGCTTCCATTACATTCTACTTTACAACCGCTACTCAGTAAATCTTCTGGCACTTAATTTCTGCACTATGGGTTTCTACTAATGAGATGAGAACATTTATGCCTTCCTTATTGAGATGTTACAGAATCATGAGGCAATATGTAAATGGATGCGACTCCTAGAAAAACAAACTCGAAAATAATTTTCTTAAGAGGACAAGAAAACAAGTAAACTAGTGCTTTCTCCTTGAGACACTTCTGGGTCTGTAACTGATGGACTGGCTGGGAGCCACGCAGGAGCCATAGCATTTCTTCTAAATGAGTGCAAAAATAACGTAATTTGGAACAGGGGGCGATTTTTCACATTGTCAATTATATCTTACCTCCTGGTGAGACAAGCCAGACAGAATCCACTAAAAATATGTAAAAGAAGCACATTATGTCCCGCTGCATTGTCCCCAGAGCTGTAGCCACTCATAATGCTTCTTCAAGGCTATAAAAACATCCCCAAACTTATAGTTAAATTTTTTCAATTAAAGGAACCCTTTAACAATTCTCAAATAGCTGTGCCCCGGAAAATTCTTTATAACTGAAGCCACACTTTGCCTTGGCCTTAGAAACAAGCTAATGTCAGGGCATTCAGGCTTCCTCATATTGATCTCAAAAAGATGAAATGATGGTGTGTTTTTTTCTTTGTTAACAATAAAGTTATTTTCTGGTTGACTTTCAGTTGAATTAGATAAAAGACTTGGACTGTGATAACCAAAGTGAGTTCACATTATCTACCTTCCCAGGGTGAACCCAGCAGTTTCCCCAAGTGAGAAAGAGGTGGCAGTTTGCTTCTGTGAAGATTACCAGTCATTGAAGTGTGATGGGGTAGTTCTACATTGCCCTATAAAGTTGCCATGAGTTGGAATAGACTCAATGACAATGAATTTGGTTTTCTTTTTTTAAAATCGTTTTATTGGGGACTTGCACAACTCTGATCACAGTCCATACATCCATCCATTGTGTCAAGCACATTTGTACATATGTTGCCATCATCATTTTCAAAGCATTTTCTTTCTACTTGAGCCCTTGGTATCAGCTATTCATGTATTCTCCTACCTCCCTCATGAAACCTTGATAATTTATAAATGATTTTTTTCATGTCTTGCACTGTCCAATGTCTTGTCTGTTGTCTATTGCCCTGAGAGGGGGTTATAGTTGGTCATTGTGATCAGTTCCCCCTTTCTCCCCCCACCTTCTCCTTACCCTCTTGGTATGACTACTCTCAATATTGCTCCTGAGTAGTTTATCTGTCCTGTATTCCCTGTGTTTCCAGCTCTTATCTGTACCCATGTGCATGCTCTGGTCTAGCCAGATTTGTAAGGTAGAATTAGGACCATGATAGTGGGGGGAGGAAGTATTAATATGTTTCATCAGTGCTACACTGCACTCTGATTGGTCCATCTTCTCCCCACAATCCTTCTGTAAGGGGATGTCCAATTGCTTACAGATTGCCTTTGGGCCTCCACTCCACACTGTCCCCCTCATTCACATTATGCTTTTTTTTGTTCTGGTTCTTTCATGCCTGGTACCTGATCCCATCAGAGGCTATGATTTCGTTTTTCATCTTTTGAAGTGTTTGTTTGACATATTCCACTAAATGCTTATTTGGCGAGTAAATGTTTAGAATGCTTAGTGGTTCTTGGTCTATAGTTGACTTGAGTATTATATAGTATCCCTCCTTATCTCTTTTTATGATTTGTACTTTGAGATCAATTTTCTCCAAAATTAGGATTTCAACTCCTGCTTTTTTTGAATTGATATTTGCTGGGTATATTTTTCTCCAGCCTTTGATTCTCAGCCTATTTTTTGTCTGTAATCTTGAGATGTCTCTCTTATAGGCAGCAGATCATGGAGTTGTGTTTTCTAAGCCAATCTGTTAGTCTCTGTTTCTTAAGGCCTGAGTTCATTCCATTGATATTCAGGGTTATTATTTCTATCTGTGGACTCTGTGATGTCATTTTCTCTCTCTTGTGTTGGATGTTTTCTTTTCCGTGGGTTGTACATATGTGTTTCTGGTTCATTCTTGCCTTCTTTCCATAATTGAGCCAGTGTTATCTTGGGAGCTGTTTTCCCTTTGATGGTGTCTGGGTGGAGTTGTTCTGTGTTGCGGTCTCTTTTATGTGCTTGGTGAGTGCCCATACTGGGTGGGTAAGGATCTTTTGTAGTGCTGGGTTCCTTTTAGTGTATTCTTTAAGATTTTCCTTGTCCAGGAAAACTCTCACATCTCCGTCAACTTTGATAGATAATTTGGCTAGATAGAGTATTCTTGGGTTTGAGTGATTTTCCTGCAATTTTCAGAATATGTTGCTCCACTCTCTCCTCTTCTTCATAGTGTCTGCTGGTATGTCTGAGCATATTCTTATCTGCTTACCTTTATGTGTGATTACCTGTTTTTCCCTTGCTGCTCCCATAATTTTATCCTTGTCTTCATAGTTGGATAACTTAACAACTATATGTCTTGGTGACTTCTTCTTGGAATTCCGTCTAGCTGGCGTTCTTTTGGCCTCCTGGATGGTTGCCTGTTTTTCATTCATTAAACTAGGGACGTTTTCCTCCAAGACTTCCATCACTATTTTTGATGCTGATTTTCTTGATGTGTATTCCTCTGGTAATAGTTATTCTTATGTTGTTCCTTCTCATAGGATCAGACAGAGCTCTTTAGCTTCTCTGATGGACTTGTTAGACTTTTCTCACATTTATTAATTTCTGCTTGTGAGTCCTCTAGGTCACTGTGTGGTTTTTTGCCTCCTCCGTTCACTGGGAGAAGTCTGTGAGTTTGCTATTAGTTTTTGTTATCTCACCCTTTAGCTCTTGTATTCCCCTTTGGTGCATGGTCTTTATTTCCTCTAGCATTTAATCATTTTTTCTGTAATGCTTCCCTCATGTCTGTATGATTCTAAGCAGAATTCTCAAGATTTCTTTCTGTGGGAGGTCAATGTATGCCTTTTCTATAACTGCCGTTAGGTCCAGGTGGTTCTCTGGCATTGTATTTTGTTTCTCTTTTCTTGTTGTAGCTGTGGAAACAGCTTGCTGTTTTTTGTCAATTTATTGGAACCAGGTGCCATTTTCCAGGGTCTCAGAGCCCTGGCTCTCTCTTTGGGAGGTTGGTGTTGGTGTTTCTGCAGGCTACCTATAGCTAACTGCCTTCAGGGATTGTGTTTCTCCTTTGTCCTGCTGAGGTTTCCCTTTCGTCTTGGCTATGCTTTGTGCTCCAGCCACCCTAAGATCACCATAGGGGGTATTTGCAACTGTGTACACTGCAGTATGATGGAAAGTGTTGGCTTGTGCACAGGGGGAGCATATTTCGGGGATTTGCTGGGGATTGGGTGATCTATTCCTGGCTAGGGCCACTTCCCTGGCTAGGGTAGGTGGGAGGGAGGGCCCACTACTTCTGTTAGGGTGCAGATCCAGTGCTCAGAGCATAGGGTGGGGGTGGGGTTTGAATAGGGAGAAGGGAGAATGCAGTAGGCAAGTCCCAAAGGCTTGGGTCCCTATGCTGCAGATGGAGAAACTTCTGCCAGACTTTTTTCCCCAATGCCTAGCAGGCCCAGAGCTTCACAGCAGGATGGGAACCTCTGTGTGTTGGGGGTTGGAGGTGGGTGGCTGGCTGACTGGTGTGTAGGAAGCACCAAGATGGGGCGGGAACCTCTGGGTGGAGACCTGTGGGGCATCTGGCTGGCGGGTCTACAGCTCCGAGGCCCGAGAGAAGCCTCTGCCATATGTCTTAGTTGCTGGCTGGCAGGTTTGTGAGTAGCATCCACACGGGGCTGAATCCTCTGCCGTATACCTGGCTGGCTCGTGGTGGTGGTGGAGGCAGACTGGGCGTCCTGAGCACTGTGAAAGAGTCAGCTGATGGGCTCGAGACCACGGGCATCCGCCAGGAGTGCAGGCAATGGGGTCAAAGTCAGTTTCTGGTTCATAGAAGCACTCTGAGCTGTCTTGGGCATCAACAGGCAGACTGGATACCCCTACTCAGCCCCCAGATCTCCTCACTTACCAATCTCCACAGAGCTCCGGGAGTGAGCTACCTATGTGGTCACCATGTTGGCCAAGCCTCCAGATTTTTTTTTTCTTATTTCTATATCCTAAAATAAACTTTTGAATTCTGGTTGCTATCCAATCCATTTCTACTTACAGAGTTCCTCTGTGTATCAGAGTACAACTGCTCCAAAGGGTCTTTAATGGCTGGTTTTTATGAGTCGATTGCCAGGCCTTTCTTCTGACACTCTTCTGGGTGGACTAGAACCACAAATATTTTGTCTGGTAGCCAAGCTTACTCTCTGTTTGTAGCACACGTACTACCATGAGTCAAGGGCGACTCATGGTGACCAGTAGAGAGTAAACAGTGGAGACCCCAGTTGTGTAGTACAAGAGATTCCGATTAATTTTAGTTTAGTTTTATTAGAATTTATTAGCCAGAAAAGCCATCAAGCATACCTACTGTGTATAGCCATATTCTATTCTGATTGGTGCCTGGTGCATAGAACACCTTTATTTCCTATAATACAATGATTCTGTATCTTTGTATTTGGGAGGAATAGAAAAACTGATGGGCAATATTATGCCATTTGATTCTCCTTTCCAAGAATTTAATTTATTTGTAATCATGGTTCTTCTTAGAGGCAAAGCTCCATGGGAACTGAGCATCCCTGTACATTCTTGCTAAATATGCCAAGACTGCACGGTCCTGACCATTCTTTACTGTACTATTTCTCAGAATTGTGTTTGTAGTGAGCAGCTTTGAGAGAAAGGGAGGACCAATCACAATGATCTACATATACACCTCTCTCAGAGGGTCGGACAACAGAAAAGTGGGTGAAGGGAGACATTGATTGGTGTAGGAAATGAAAAAAAAAAGACATTTATAAATTATCAAGGGTTCATGAGGGAGGAAAGGGGGGCAAAAGAGAAGGGGATGACCTGATACCAAGGGCTCAAGTAGAAAGAAAATGTTTTGAAAATGATGGCAACATATGTACATATATGCTTAATACAATGGATGCATGTATGGATTATGATAAGGGATGTAAGGGGCCCCAATACAATGATTTAAAATTAAAAAGGAAAGATAATGAATGTCTTCCCTGAGACAAATCACAAACTTGCTCTGTTTCCTATAAAAATAATGAATCCCCCCAAATCAGTGCTTTTCTTTTGGAATACAGCCCTCTTTGTAAGCTTTCATTATGGGCCCTCTGCTTGCTTCCATGAGAGTTAGGAAGCATGGGGACCTCATGCACTGGCCACTCAAGTTTTTTGTCTCTTGTCCAGGAGTTTCACTCCTTTTGTCAGCATCTGTAAGCTAGTAACAAGCTAAATTTTTAGCTTGTAAAAGGGTAAAATCTCAAATCCTGTGAAGTTCCTGACAATTTGAAAAAAGTTCTCTTTAGTCCCATAGATACCTCTGATAATTATTATTTATATTACTTCAAACAATTAGAGACCACAACCAGCCCAAAATCTGGGTTTCTAGTTCTGACTCTATTACTAAGCAAATGAACTTTCTTCACTTAGAAAATGAGAGGGTTCAATTAGAGCTGTGGTTTTCAAACTGGCTCCAGGGTAGTCATGACTACTGGGTCAAATCTGGTGTCCTTTCTTCAGTTAGACCACTTGCTTTACAAGTCTCCTCATACTTCCTAATTTCTTATTTTCTGCTAAATTGGCCTCTCTGTCTCATATAAATAACAATCTTACTGCATTGGGCAAATTTGCTCCACAAATCTACTGACAGTGTTAAAGAACAAACATGTCACTTTGAGGACTAACATGTACCAAATCCAAGCCATGGTGTTTTCAGTGACCTTGTATGCAATGTGAACGCTGGACAGTGAATAAGGTAAATGGCAGAAGAGTTGATACATTTGACTGGCAATGCTGAGAGATTTCCAAAGGATTATGACCTTGTAAAGAACAAACAAATCTGCCTTAGAACCTGACCCAAATGATCCTTAGATGGAAGGATAGTGAAATTTCATCTTACAAAGTTTGGACATATTGTCAGGAGAGACCATTTCCTAAAAAATGACATGTTTGGCACATCCGAGGGTCAGAGAAAAAGAAAACCCTCAGCAGCATAGTTTGACACGGTGGCTTCAATGTGACAGCAATTGTGCGGACGGTGCAGGACTAGCCAGTGCTTCCTTCGGTTGGACATCGAGTTTTATGAGTTGGAGCAGATTCGATGGCACCTATCAACAATATCTCTTGACATCTTGGCTGTTTTTTATATGGCACCCAGGAAATAGGATATTGGTTTTCTCCTGCTTAATTCACTAAACTGCTGAAATCAAGAAACATCCTATCCGTACTTTTAGGACTTGACCCTTGGTAAGGCACAACTCCATACCTCAGTGACACTTGTTTCCCCAGGCCTGTTCTCTCCAGAGAGCAAGAGCAATTGAATTGCATCCTGCTGTGGGGGCCAGCCATCTTGATTTTCTCAGGACTGAGCCACTTTGCTGAGAAGGATGGGGCTGCCTGTTCCTGCCTGGGCTCCTTATGCATTGCAATCAGCTCCTTATGAGTTGGCATCGGGTTCAGTTTGGGTTTTAAGAATATCCTAGGCACATTCCTAGGAAAGGGAAAAGCTTTCCCTTTCTGAATCAGGATAGTTTGGGGTAAACAGAACTATTTAATCAGTCCATTAACTAATTCTCCTAGAGAATTCACTTGGAGGTGAAAATGTTATGCCATAAGGTCCTCAAAGAATTGGGTTTTTTAATTCAAAACTAAATATTTTGGCACATGGTTGATGGATTTTGTTGTAACAACTATATCAATGGCCAGTAATCAATAGGAGAAAGGAAAATGTTGAGTAACAAACAAGTCCCACTTACCTGTAACTACCTTTAATAATTTGTAGAGTAAAATGATCTGCATCTTTCTAATGCATTGTTAAGTAGTATGGCTGAAAAGACTCACAACAATGCATTTAGAGGAAAGACCTGGCATAGTAAAGAATAGGGAGAGAGAGAGAGAGAGAGAGAGGATAGGGGGCACCTAAGGGTGAAAACCTTCTGGCAGGAAGTAAAATGAAATTGGAAGCATGACTGGTTCTCTGGGTGTTTCCTTTTTATTTTGATTTTAATACATTTGCCTACTTTTAATTTTCTTACTTTTTTTAATCAGAAAAAGTTCACTAAGAAAATCTTTAAAATATGAGAAAGAAGAAAAGATGTGCAGCCAAAGTGTGAAAGATCATGTAAGAGGTGTTAGGATCCCATTTAGAGATAATGAAATTCACTGAAGATTTATAAACAGGACAATTACTCATTATGCTTGACTAAATTGAGTTTAGACCAGCCTTTCAAAGGGTCCTAATGGTAGGTGGGAGTATGGTGTGTGGGTGGAATATTTGTATTTATACAGAGGTCTCCTGCGTTCTCACCTTGAGGTCGCAGACATGCAGACCTCTGACAAGTGACTAGGAGATTCATTGGGGCCAATTCAGAACAAGTTACAGATTTCACTTAGGCGAACACTTCTTCTTCCTACTCAAGTGAACTGCCCTTTTCTTTACAAAATCATTCAAAGGTCAGCTAGAGGGCTTGTGGAATTTATCAACTGTCAAGGCCTTAAGAGTTTCAGGTAATCAGAAGGTTTGTGGGTCAAGTATTCATTCTAATGATTGACTTTTTAAATGGGTTTTATATCATATGATTGGCGAACTACCTTTCAGACAAAAAAATAAAATAAAAACATCAAACAAAATAAAACCCCCAAACAAACCCACTGCTATTGAGTCAATCTTGACTCATAGCAAGTCTGGTGAAAGGGTGGGTTGGTATGGCTTTTTTATGCAGTCTTTATAACTCATACCAAATGATTGGATGTGATCATGCTAAGTGTAGATGATTTTAACCAGGGAAGTGGACAGTTTTTTTTTTCTATGCTATGGGATATAAAGTTAGTTATTTCAGAAACAGGAACAGAGAATCCCCTGACCACAAAGAAAGAAGAGCTGGGAGTAAAGTATGTCGAAATCCTTGAATGCAGAGGTGGTTGTAAGGCTGAATGCTCTCAGCTAGGAGGGTGGCTTACAGAGTGAGATGGTCTTTGAGCACTTTTCAGTACTTAGGGAACCCTGTAATGCTTGCCTGAGCAGGACAGAGGCCAAGGGACTACCTGGAGAGGCCTTATAACTTGCAAGATACCATATGCACAGTGCTAGGGATTATGATGTGACCATGTTTGTTGGAGATATTATTTAAGTTACCACCTAAAACATGAATATTCAAATCTGACTGCTTTCTGCCACTCTGTACTTCTCAGAGACACTGATCTCCAAAGGAACACAATTACTTATATCTAGTACATATTTTGGTTTATTGGGTTTTTAATTCTGCTTTTATCTTTGTTCAGAAAACATATTCATCTCCCCAAATTCTTCTCCATTTCATTCCATCAACTTATGGATTGAGAAAGAATGCTGTTTCCTTTTTATTTTCATCTTCACTTTACATATGTATCTCCTTTATTTCCTATTAAAAGGCAAATAAGCAAAATGACTATATGGGAATAAGTCCAGATTTACACAAAGGTTGCAAAATTAATTCAAAGAATTTCATATTCTATTCACCCAGCTTCCTTAAATCCTAATATCTTAAATAGCCACGACACAATAACCAGAACAAGAAAATTAACATAGAGATAATATCATTAATTAATCTACAGACCTTAATGAGATTTTACAAATTGTCTTGCTGTGATCCATTATCTGGTTTAGAATGTTACATTGCACTAACTGTCATATGGCTTTCTTTTTCTCTCAGGGCCTTGCACTTTTGAAGAGTGCTGGGCAGTTATTTTGTAGTGTTTCTTGACTTGTCTGTTTTCTCATGATTAGATTTAGGGTTTTGCGTTTATAGAAAGAATGTCACAGAAGGGCTATGACTCTCGGTGCATATTGAGGGAAAGTATGTGATAGGTATCACTGCAGGTGATGTGAACCATGATTACTAGTTTTCAAAGGGACTTCCAGACCCTCTATTGCTTCTAGCACATTTAGTCTTGCAGTGTACATATTTTTGTCCTAGGATTTTAGAACTGGAAAGAATCAACAAAGTTATTTTCAATACCATTTAAAGTAACATACTATCAGGTAATACATGCTAAAGATTTATTTTATCCTGAGAATTACAGACATCTGTTCATTTTATCTTCCAAAGAGTTCTAAAAGTAGACATGTTATCAATTGTATTTTACCTCTCCAGAGGTAGTTCTTCGTTCACAAATAACTTTCTCGAAATGAGGGAACACAATTTACTCATTTTTCAAACCCCACACAGAGCCTAACACAGTGATTTTTACTAAATAAAAAACCAAAATCATTGCCCCTGAATCCTATTGTGACTCAAAGCTGCTCCCTAGGATTTCTAAGTCCTGATATTGTATGAACATAGACAACTTCATCTTTTTCCAGCATAGTGGCTTGTGGATTTGAACTGCTGACGTTGGGGTTAATAGCCCAGTGATTAACCCACTGTACCATCATAGAAAAGGGATTCTTTTACACTAAATAAGTACTTGTTATGTTAACTTGAAATCAAATGGAAAGCAAAGTTCACATTATATGACTGACTATATCAACAGATGAGAAAGAGGAATTATGGGTAATTATAAAATACTAGCAGAGCCCTGATGAGTAGTGATGTCTCACTGGGTTGCTAACTGCAAGGTCAGCAGTTTGAAACCACTAACCACTCCGTGGAAGAAAGACGAGACTTTCAACTACCCCAAAGAAACTCACAGGGGCAATTATACCTCCCTCTAAATTTTAGAGTTTAAGAGGTTGCTATGAGTCCGCATTGACTTGATGGAAGTGAGTTGAGTTAAGCTGAGTATAAAGTATGGGATTGGGGAAAAGGAATGCATATCAGTGATGATTTCTTTTCAAAGTGGTAAAGCTTAAAGTTGAGAAAGACGATGAAATCCTTGTTGCCCAGAGTGAAGAGAGTGGGTTAAGGACAAAGATTTGGGAAGCACATATACTTGGAGGATATTCGGCAGAAGAAATGTCAGTGAAGAAGAAAGGGTTATCTGTAATGAGGATGAAAAGACAAGATAGTGGAGGGTTATGCTAGTCAAAGTTCAATATTTTGGAATAGAGAAAATAAAACGAGAATATTCAGGGTCACATTAGATTCCAATGAGTATTTCTGGGAAATGTAAACATTCACAAAAAATTGTTATTGGCTAAAATTTTTTAGCCAACATGCAATTATCTATAGTAATGGAAGAGAATAATGCTAGGCATCGTTCAAAAGAATAAATAATTTCAACGGTGTAGAATTGGCTATAAAGCACATTATGTATGGTTTGTGAGGCAGCACATTTTCTTTTATGTTTATAAATGTACTATGAGGAATAACTCTTCTTAATTCAAAAACTGAGTCGTGGAAGGAAAAGAGAACTGGAATTTGAAATAGTCACATGTTTATTATACAAGGGCTTATTATAAATACAAGGCTTCACATTGCTGTAAATACAAACCTTTTCTGGCTCTACCTTTACATTTTGCAATGAGGGAGATCAGATCAGTGGACCAGAACTCAGACCTGAATTCTATATTTAGCCTTGCCACTACTCCTGTATTGTAACATGAAAATGCATTGAGCCCTTTTGTGCTTTGGCTCACTCATCTGAAAATGAAGAGATTGAACAAATGATCTTAATTTTCCACTTTGGACCTAAAAGTCTCTTGATGGTTTTGTTGTTTGGGGCTGCTAGCTAAATAACTATTCTGGGTTCCATAAAATTGTTATTTACAAAATTAGTTGACATGTGTAAGCACTTCCTTAAAAGCAGATTTTCAGGAGAAAAAAATGTAAGTGGATAGATGCATTGCTAGAGCTCCATTACATGGTAATTGTGGAATTGCAGTTACAGAAATAACTTTTTATTTAAAACAAGCCTGGCAGTTTCCATTTGTTTGGGGTTTTCTTAGGAGCATTGAGGATGGCCCTTGCCAATTCGTTCTCCCACCCTCTGTTCCCAGTTGAGCTGCTTCTGAGTGAAAGACTGCACTTGGAAGGCCCACACAGCCACAGAGAGGAGTAGATGGAGACAGGTAACTGGAAACAAGCCACACCCGGACGAGGGAATGAGCTTCATTTGTGTGGGACCTCTGGAGATGAGGCCGTGTTAAGAAGTTTAACAGTAGGCAGCTTCTGCAGTCAGTAGTTTTCTTCTGGAAGAGGAGTTCTTTATTTGGAAAGACACTCTTCCTTTATGGTAATAGGTTTGGAGACTTCATTCTTGCCTTTCCCTCTTCAACTTCCCTGTCTTCTCTCTGTGGATTTCTCTTCTCTTTCCCCCTATCTTGCCTCCCTTCCTCCCCATCTCCTTACTACTTGTTTTTGTGATTAGATTAATTTGTACCCCAGATAAGGGAAAGAGTGGGGGTTCGTATATTGGTAAAAAAACAGGCTCTTTTTTCCAGGACATGCTGTTGTTATGTGCCACAGAATCGGTTCTGAAGCATAGCAATTGTATGCACAACAGCAGGAACCCCCGCCCAGTGCTGCAGAGTAACCCTGCAAACAGTGAACCCTCTCTCCTCTGGGGATGTGGTAACCATTCTAATGTGTTACTCGCAAAAGTGTTACATTCAAAAGTGTTACCTAAAACAAGAGGAAAAATATGGCTTCAAGATCTTCTCAGATCCAAACTAATCAAAACCCAGCCAAGATCATGAGAGGGTGACATGGTGTGAATGTGTAAATGTGTGTGTGTGTACAAAATGAAAGGATTGAACACTGCAGGCTAACTAGGATCTTTGCCTGAGTGAAACTCCACAATAACTTAAGGCAAACTATAGTATTCTTATCCTATTCCTCTTCCCCAAAGAACCAACTCTGACGGGGCACAAAGACTATGGTGTTATTGATTGGCAAGTTTCTGAATGGGATTTTATGTGAATGAAACATTCTTTTGGTAAGTCAACAGAATGAAGACAAAAGAAGTATAAAATTGGATCCCCGAAGTGGCATGGAACATATCATTTGTGCTAAAAAATACACATATTACCCTTGACACTTTTGACTAATTAGGAATCCATTTCCATTAGTAGTGATGTGCTCTCTGGGTCTATTGATTATTCCATCTCAGAGGAATTATTTTAGTTAGTTATACTGAGACTATGGGGACTTGGATTAGGGTCATGAAGTGTGGAGATTAGGAGAGTATTTGGAGAGATGATTTACTTTAAAAGAGGGTAAGCGTCCTAATTTGGCCATGGGTGCACATGAAGTAGTGCTGTGGTTATCGACTATCTAGAATTCATGGGAAATGGAGTCCAAGGAAGCAGGTGGCTTTTCATCCTTCTTCTTAGACACATCTCATGCTTTGGGCATGTGTGGCCTCAGATGCTAACATGAGCACTCGAATGAGAAAGAAATTGGTCTAATTCTCATGGCAGCTCTTGATGATGAAGGAGCAAACTGTGCAATAGAAATGTGCCTACCAATAGAATAATGAAATTGGAAATGAATAAAGAATATATTTTTAGGAAGAGAATCATGAGTTCATCCATAGCATTTTTAAAAGTCCCCCCCCCCACATACACACATATAATACATTTCAACAGTTCAATAATATGCAAAAGAGTTGCATAATCATGACCACAATCAATTTTAGGGCATGACTGCGTCCTTGTATTTGCTGTTAGCTCCCCATTTCGCACTGACCTCCCCGAGCATGCCTCTAGAAAACTATTAATCCAGTTGCTGTCTCTATACATTTACCCATCCTGGATCTCATGTTCACAAAATCAGAACAACAAACAATCATATATCCTCTAAACAGTGACAGAATAAAGCAGGGGAAATCTCAATGGAAATGAAAGCAGAAAATACTAGAAACTGGAACAAATATACATTCGATAAAAATGACAAAGGTGTCACATTTTAGCCTGACTACAACTGCAGGAACCCATCCAATAATGCACTCTCCCTCATCACCAGGCTCCTTCCATTCCTGTCCATAGTCATAAGGGATTCACTGAAGGTTTCATCCATAGCAAATTAGTTTGGGGCTTTCACTGTCATCCATAGCATTATGTAAAATGGTGTTCAGAATTTAAGCTCAAATATTGTTCCCTTTTTTTGGATTTCAATTTTATTATATACAACCACACAGGCTGCTGTACTTTTTCCTGTATGGACTTAGATGGTTGCTTGTTTTGAGGCAATATTTTCAGACTCTCTAAAGTGAACCAGGGCATAAAATATATTTATGGTTTATATATGCCCTGGTTCACTTTAGAGACATCATTACTATTATACTGGAGAAAATAATAAACTATCTACATGAGGCATATGGTAGTTATGTTAATATTGCCACCAATTATCCAATGGCATAGAATTTAAAACAATGTTGAAGAAAGGAAAGTGTACATATATAGGTCAGTTCTTTAGACATTTAAGGTTCAGGAACTTGTATTTGTGGAAAGTTCACTGAAAAGAAAATAATCTAGTGCAATGGTTCTCAACCTGTGGGTTGTGGCCCTTTTGGGGATTGAATGACTTTTTCACAGGGGTCGCCTGATTCATAACAGTAGCAAAATTACAGTTATGAAGCAGCAACGGAAATAATTTTATGGTTGGGGACTCACCACATGAGGAACTGTATTAAAGGTTCACGGCATTATCAAAGTTCAGAACCACTGGTCAAGTAAGAGAGACACAGAGCGAGCAGAGTCCTGGGCATCACTTCAATAAGGAACTTCCTAGAGAAGACAGGCAATCATTAACCCACAAACACTGATTGCTGAAGCACTGAGACGACCTACTTGTAATGCAGATTACTTGATAAAATCTTTCTCAGTAAGAAATAATTGTGAGGATTGTAGCTCAAAACACACCTTCAGCTGCAATCTTCAGTAAACAGAAAAACAAGTTTAATTATGCACGTGAAGAAAACTGTCATTAATAATGTGTTAGGGTTCTTTGAGAAATAAAACCAGGACACTTATGATTTTATATAGATATATACATATATAGATATAGATCTATACATATATATAGCTATATACAACACAAAAATATAACAGTTAATTAGTTCACATAGCAGTAGGGCTCAATTCAAGTCACTTCTATGGAACAGTTAATATACTGGAAGTCCTTCAACTCACGAGGCTACTGGGTCCAAGGTCAAGGAAGCAGACAACTGAGTCTTCCATAGAGCAATGCAGGCAGTCTGGTCACAGGCAGCAAACAGTAGGGCAGGTCATCAAGAGTCAGCCAGACAACAGGATCCGAGAGTCCCAAGTTCAAGCTATATATACACTATCAGTGTGGTAAAGTGGGTCTCGAAGGAACCTCAAGCTCTAGCAACACAATCCACGGGTTTGGTGTCTCACAGGTAGTGTAACTCACAAGTTGAGGCAGAGAACTAACTAAGGCAGCTGGTCCAATCACCAGAGAGCAAGAGAGAGAGGGAGGGGAGCTTGCTGAGCCATTTCTCTCTTTGCCCTCCAATCAAATTGTGACCTTATTAATCCTACATGTTCCTATTGGCCAGGTTGGCACAATAAACCTACCTATCAAAAATAGCATTGTTTATATTTTCACAGTGCTATTATGCTATCTTACTTTAATTATCCAAAATTCCTGGAAAACCAAATATTTTGGTTAATAAAAGGAGGGAATTGTATTAGAATTTAAATTCTGAGCACCTGTTTTCAGAATATGGATGATGATGAGATCTCAAATCCATTTGCAGAGTCCTCACTCATATTAGGCCTTCCTCGACTTCCTTCAGCCTAGGGTGTGCATAGTCTTGCCCTCAGATAGAGTGCACTGAAAGTGGATTGCTGCAGAGACAGTTAGATGAAAATTGAGCATATTATTGTTCGTTTTCTCTTTTGGCACATTGTAAACTTACTTTAGTTTCTATTACCTTCTGATTTCACTTAGATTAAGATTTTACTATGTTTAATTTTGTTCTCATTGTTGGAGTTTTCTGTGTGATTTTCTTTATATGAAATTCAGGATAGGTAATATATATATAGCGAATAAATTAATAATTCTTTAGGGTTATGGCAGGGGAGGTTGGGAAGTAATGGGGAACTAATAGTAATGATTACAAGAATGAAGCGAATGATCTAAAATTGTAGTGATATTTGCACAACTCTTTTTAATATATCTAAACTATTGAATTTACGGTGTGTGAATTAGATGCCAATAAATTATTTTAAAAAATAGGTTTCTACTCCAACTCTTTACTCAATCCCTTTTTAAAAATAAATCAACAATGCATAAAAATCTATATATACAGAGGAATAATTCTTAGGTATTGAAATGCAATGAAATATATTAAATCATCAGTAGTTTTTTTATGTGTGGGCTTTAAGAAATGTTTGAGGAACTGACACTGTCTAAAGTTGATTCACAAAGGGCACCACACAAGAATGTAAAGTATTGGATGCAAATCAAAACTATAATTAGATTACATATCACCCTTGTAAAAATGTCAATAATAAAAATCAAAAATAGAAACAACAAATGTTAGTAAGCTATGAACGAATTAGAAATCTTACACATTGCTTGCAAAACTGTAAAATAGAAAGGTCATTATGGAAAATGGCGTGACAATTCCCAAAGAGGCTAGAATAGAAAGACCATCTGATCCAGCAATCTCAAAAATCCAAGAGATATTAAAGCTCTTAAATATCTAGAGATGTGTACAGTGTTCATTGCAGCATTATTCAAAATAGAAAAACGATGGACACAGCCTAAGTAGCTATCAAGAAATGAATGAACAATAGACTGTGGTACATTCTAGCAGTGCAACACTATATAACTGTAAAAAAATACCGAGGGGCCTGCAAAATAACATGTATGAGTCTGCCGAACATTATGCTAAGTGAAATAGGACTGTCACAAAATGGCAAATATTGTTTGGCTCCCCTATTATAAAAAGGTTAGGAAGAGATATATACACCGAGAGAAACATTTTTTGATGGTTCCCAGGGATTGGGGGTGGTAGTGGTAAGAAGGGTCACTCTCTAATTAATAGACATGTTTGGTGATGGGAAGACAATACCAAATAAAAATTAATCCCACACACCTTGACCAATGTAAATGAGGCCCTTGGAAGTACACGAGAAAAAGGGACAGCTCGGTAAGCTTGGCCCTTTTTTCAAGTTTGGAACAACAGTAATAAGAGCCAAAATATGTCTACAGTTACATAGGTAGTGAGATATAGTTAATAATGTGTCCTTCTGAGTTATAGTTGATTAATATGTCCTTCTATACATAATTCCTTATATGATATATTATAAGGTTGGTATTAAGGCCAGACCTTAGTAGAGTGTGTGGAGCACTGATGGTGTAGTGGTTATACATTGGGCAGTGACCTGAACAGTCCACTGTGTGAAATCACCAGCCGTAGAGTTTGCTGTTTTTGTTTTTTAAGTACAGGGTGTGAACCTAGCCACACCCTTTATTTCCCTGGGGACATCCGACTTTACCTCTAGTAGAGGGTGTGACCTTACACACCATCCTTTTTATTTCCCCCTCCTGGTACCACCCTTCCATTCTAACACATCATCTTACCTGTAATGCCATACCTCTATTTCCTAACTGAACTTTGGTAGAAGCAAGAAGTCATGCTGTGACTTTTGTACATTCTTGGATTCTGACTCTGGAGTCTTCATTAGACTTGTCATAGCCTGACTTTCAGATTTGGGACTAAAAACCATTCACCACCATGTGAAATATTTCCTCAGTTTCCCAAGTTTCTGTGAGACATTGCAGTGAATTGTAGAATCCAAGGATGAGAAAGAATACGCTCAAGGGAAGGGTGTGGGGGTGGGGAGGCAACGGAGAAGAAGAACATCTTGGAAGAGTTGGGCATTGGGGACATCTGTAGTCTGGTGTTAATTCTTCTACAAGAAATTACTACCACAGGTAGAAGTGTATGCATATATGTCAATAGATAGGCATATCAGTACATCATATGTGTGGATATACTTGAACCAAGAACTAAACCTATTGTGATTGAGTTGATTATGACTCATGTCAACCCTATATGTGGTTTCCAGTTTCCAATAATTAAAATCTTTGTGGGAGTAAACAACCTTATCTTTCTCCTGTGGAACAGCTGGTGGGCTTAAACCTCTGATTAATCCCTAACTTATAACGTGACCAAGGATTCTTAAGTGTATCTAAGGCATATGAAAATATATGCTTGTTTGCTGCATACATGCCTATATAGGTGGAATAAATCACAAAATGGGCACAGTCACAAAGACTTCCAGGACGTAGCCAAACAACTCTTCCTGGGTTGAAGGCTTCCCACCATAGTTTATGAGATAATTTCATCATTGGGTACAACATCCTCCTAGAGTACAGATGATTTTCTATAGCCTAGTTTGGTGAATAGAGCATGGGTTCTTCAAAATATGTAGTGAACCTCTAAGATACAATACTTGTTTCCCTCATCGGGAGTGAAAACAAATGAAGGATACCAAGGACCCAAGGAAGAAACTCATTACAGGACCAACAGCCCACAGGAAACACGGCCTCTTCTAATGTGAGATGAGAAGAACTAGGCAGACTATTTTGACCAGTGACATAACAGAAGGTCCTGAGGCAAATGAGAGAGAAATCACAGCAAAACTCAAACTCCTAAGAAAGGCCAAACTTAATGAACTGGGAAGGACTGGTGAAACCTCAGAGACTCTTGTCATGAGATGCTGTTATAATTTACCACCCCTAAGGGTCACCTTTCAGCCAAATAAGAGATTGGATTTTAAAATAAACACTATCATCTGTGAATAATGTGTCCCGTACACAATTGACTTATATGAAATCAGTCAATCTTTACCCAAAAGCAAAGATGAGCAGGTAAGAAGAGGAAGGGAGAGCCTATCAATAGAAATAGAACCAACAGAATGGAAAATACAAGAATGCTGATGTACTGTGAAAATGAAAACTAATATCTGAGTAATTTACATAAAATTGTTAAATGAGAACCTACTCATGGTGCAGATTTTCATGCCAAGCATTCATCTTAATCTTATGTCATTATAAAAATATACACCTGCAAATTATTACACATTGTTCATTTTGTTTCTGAAGACTAGAACGCGGAATGTGCTGTGGTTCAATCCACCCAGAGATACCTCAACAGAAAGGTCTGGCAATCAGCTTCCCAAAGGCTGGCCCACTCAAACCCTGTGGAAGGATTCCAGTCTGAAAAACACCTGGAGCTGCCACGGTCAGACTGGGCTCAATGGTAACTGATTTTTGTTTGTTTCATGGAGAGCGTATTGTTTCACACTGGTAAAATCTATTCTTTTCAAGAGGAATTTTTACACATATTGTCTAGTACAGGCTCTCCTAGAGATTTAAAAACTATTTTCTGTTTTATGTGTACATCTTCCTTGAGAAATCTAGTGTTTTGTGTCTTAAGCTGTTTGAAATCAAACCTGACTTTAACAGTTAAAATGTCACTTGATCCCCTCTGATACACCTTGGGCATGATCAGCTTTTCAGAATTTTCTGTTTTCGTTCGCTTGTTTGTGTTGTTTTGTTTTCACATTGGGGTTTATCTCAGATGTATTTTGTCATTGTTGGGGGTCTTCCTGAATCTTTGTTAAATGTTTTTTGGTATATGAAACCCAGGATGGATGAACATGTAGAGACAACAAGGAGAATAAGGGTTCCTTGGGGGTACAGGAGAGGAGGTTGGGGATGGAGGTAAACGGGAGCTGATATCAAGGAGTTCAAGAAGAAAGAAAATGTTTTGAAACTCACTGTGGTGGCAATAGTGCTTGATCTGATTGAACTATGGAATGATATGGTATCTTTATTAACTCCCTATAAAATGTTTTTTTTTTAAAGTCAATTTAATCCAAGAAGGAAGAAAGACAGGGTTTTCTACTCTTATAAAAAGTCAGTCTCAGAAACTCCTGGAGGCAATTCTCCCCTGTCCTCCCGGGTTGCTATGAATTAGCATCAACTCTATGGTAGTTTGGCTATGTTTTTTGTTTCACTAAAAAAACTTTTTTTTTTAAATTCAGATTTACTCCCCCACCCCCTTCTTAAGGGATGCAATTATAAAATGTTTAAAATCCTATATCTTAGGGAGAATAAAATCTGTATTCATTATTAATGCCGTAGTGTGGAGCAGAAAATTGAAATCGCTTACACGTCAATATATTAAAAGGAGTTTCTCTATATGATTGAAACCTGGGGAGACATTTCCCCCCTAATTTCTTCTCTCCCTCTTCCTCCCTTAATAAGAGTTCATCAGTTCTGATGGCTTAAACCTTAGGTTCCCAAACTTGGTTGATTATTAGAATCACCTGGGGATCTACAAACCCCTAAGCTTCTCCTCTAGACATTCTGATTCCTTAGGGTACAAATGGAGCCCAGGATTTGTAGTTTTATCAGATCCCCAGCGGATTCCAATGATCAGCCAAGTTCGTGAACCCAGGTCTCAGGTCGTGTCTTCTTACAGCTGCCTAGCAAATTTCATTCTCAATTTCAAACCCGTTCTCTCTGTTCAACAACGCTTCCTTACCTCACTCTTAGATGTATCAACTTAGATATTTTTTTCCTTTGTAATCTAAACATGGAAAAGACAAGAATAGAAGAGCTCATTAATCTGTATAAGAAAAACATGTCAAGGTTGATTTTTAGTAAGTTGGCCCAAGAGCATCCTTCATTAAATAGCTGTAATGTGCTTCACAGTTTGGCTCATGCAAAAATTATGAAACACTTACTTGACTTATAAATTTATTATTAATGAATAATATTAATAATAAACTTGAACTAGAGTCAGTTGCTTAATTTGGCAATATAATGTTAATAAACCCTATGCTCAGTTTGAGGGAAAAAAGCAATAAAAACAACTTGCCAAAGGGGTCGTTTCGTATTTGATATGATAGCTTTCTTTAATTTGTTCTCCATGCCTTAACTTATTTTCTAATTTATTGCAACCATTTCTGATTTTGGAAGTAAATAAGGTTACGTGTCTAAAATTGTAATTAGATAGTTCAATTTCAATCACTAAAAAGTTGGGCTTATAGGCAAATCAAATGTTTAATGGTATAGGAAGTGGGAATCTTTTTTATTTATCCAGGAGAATCCAGCAATCCTGATCTGGAAAATCTTAAATGGCGGAAGGAAATGTAGCCTTGCTAATGTACATAGAACAGATGAGCAAATAGAGAATATGGTGGTGTGATGCTCACCAGGTGGTCAGCAGTTTGAAACCACCAGTTGCTTTTCAGGAAAAAGATGGGACTATTTACTTCTGTAAAGAGTCAGTCTTGGAAGCTCACAGGGGGCAGTGCTGCTCTGTCCTATACACAGTGAGTCAGCATCAACCTGATGGCATTGAATTTGGCTTGTTGAAAGGTAATTTTATGAGATGCTAATTTGTCATATTTTCTCTCTCTCTCACTGTTTTTTGTTCTGTTCATTCCTTAGGATCCTTTGTTCTCCCTTGCCTCTGCAGTGCACAGGGTGGAAGCCAACATTGCTTGTTGACACAGGAAACTGAAAATCCTATGGCTTGGGTCAGGCACACCTTAGTCATCAAAGTGACATTTGTGCCTTCATGACTTAAAAAAAATCCTTTGCAGAAGATTTAGCAATGCAATGTGTTCTTTGATTTTTTGACTGCAACTTCCATGTGTGTTGGTTGTGGACCCAAGAAAAATCAAATACTAACAGTTCAATCTTTTCTTCATCTATCATGATGCTTTCTATTGGTCTCATTGGAAGGACTTTTCTTTATCTTACAGAGTAGTCCTTGATCTCCATACAAGTGCTTCAAGTGCTCTGCCTTCAGTAAACAAAGTTGTGTCATCTGCCTGACAGAGAGAAGGGAGGAGTCTTCTTCCCATCTGGATGCTGCATGTACTACAACCGCTCTCACTATTTATGCAATGTACAGATTGAATAACTATACCGAAAGGACCCACCTTTCCCGAGTTAAACCATGCAGTATGCTCTTATCCTATTGAAAAGACTGTCTCTGGGTCTATATATAGGTTCCCAAGCAAAATTAAAGCTTCTAGAATTCCTATTATTCTCAATCCAAACCAAACCCACTGCCATTAAGTTAGCTCTAATTCATAGAAACTCAATATAACAGGGTAGAACTGCTCCTAAGGACATCTCAGGCTGTAAATCTTTACAGAACAGAAAGTGTCTTTTTAAAGTTGAGCAGCTAGTGGGTTCAAACTGCTGACCTTGAATTTAACAGCTCATTGCATAATCTATTACATCACTAGGGCTCCTATTCTGCCCAAACTTATTCACAACTTGTTATGAGACACACAGTCAAATGCCTTTGTGCAGTCAATAAGATAGGTAAAAAAGAATGGAAACAGTGGTAATGATTGTACGATTCTACTTGACAAGATTGAGATATGGAATGATATGATATGCGTATTAAATCCCAACTAATCAAAAAAAGAAAGAAAAAACACACTAAGAAAATGACACAGATAAACAAGTTTCTGGTATTATCTGCTTTCAGGCAAGATCTACCTGACATCAGCAATGCTAGCAAGTCACCTTCTGATTCCAGCTGGAATTGTTGGCAGTTTCCCATTGGTGGATTGCTGCAATTGTTGGCCTTAAAGAAAACTATTTTTAGCAAAATTTACTTGCATATGATATTAATGATATTGTTCAATAATTTTCCAGTTCTGTCATATTGCCTTTCTTTGGCATGCATAGAAATATAGATCTCTTTTAAATTTAGTTGGTGAGGTAGCTGTCTCCCAAATTTCTTAAGTGAGTGCTTCCAGATTCATTTTTGCTTGTTGGAACATCTCAATTGGTATTCTATTAATTTCCATAGTCTTGAACTTCTAAAATCTTGGACTTCTTCCTGCAGTACCATTGGCTCTTGATCCTGTTTTACCTACTGAAATCATTGGACATTGATCAGTTCTTATTTGGAACTGTCACTCTGTGTATTCCTCCCACTCTTTTGATGTTTCCCAGGTCATTCAATATTTTTGCTCAGAGAATCCTTCAATGTTGTAACTCAAGGCTTCGATTTTTTTCCCTTCAGTTCTTTCAGTTTGAGAAATGCCAAGTATGTTCTTTTTTTGGCTTTCTAACTCCAGATCTTTGAAATTTTTACTACAAAAAGTTACTTTGCCTTCTCAAACCACCCTTTGAAATCTTTTGTTCAGCTCTTTCACCTAATTTCTATTCCCTTTAGCTGCTCTACATTTTCTACATTCATGATTTTCTCCTGATACAAATTTACATTCAAGAGTCTCTTGATATCAATTTTTTCCTTAATTTTTTCTGTCTTTTTAATGACTTTTATTTCTTCATGTATGATGTCCTTGATCATTCCACAATACATCTAGTTTTGCAGTCTTTAGTGTTTGATGTGGCAGGTCATACTTTGGTTATTGTGGACTTGTTTTAATTTTCTTCGGCTTCCACTTGAACTTGCATATGAGTAAACTGATGATCTGTCCCAGAGTTTGACTCTGGTTTTATTTTGACTCATGGTATTGCCCTTCTTCATGGTCTCTCTCCACAGATGTAGTCAACTTGGTTCTTGAATACCATCAAGGAAGGGTCATGGAGATAGTTGCTGTTTAGAATATATGTATATGTATATATATATAAAGTATTTGCAATGAATACATCAATATACTTGCAAACGTCTAGCATGTGATCTGTAGCATCATTCCTGTCACCAAAGACATATTTTCTACTACTGGCTGTTCTTTGTTTCCAACTTTTGCATTGCAATAATCAGTAATTATCATTGCATATCATTGCATGTTTTTTCATTTTTGGACTGAAGATGTTTATTTATCTTTGGCACTAATGGTTAATGTGTAAATTTGAATACTAGTCATTAACTGATCTTCCTTGTAGGCATAGAAATGTTATTTTACCATTGACAGAATTGTATTTCCATATATATCTTGAAATATTCTTTCTGATCTATCAGAGTTGAAACTCCTTTATTAAAATTAAAGTGTTCCAGTCTCAATGAATGCAATGCAGTTCCTCTTTAATTTCCCATTACTGGCATTGTAGATCATGTGATTGTTCAATTCAACTCAGTAATAACTAAGATATCAAATGAAATGAGTTTCATTTCATTTCTGACCAACTTCTAAATTTCTTGATTAGTGTCTTTGATCTAGTAATATTTTTAAGACAAAGAGTTACGCCTTAAAGGATCTGTTCAGGTTAAGGGCCATTTGAGCAGCACTGATGAAATCTAAAGACAGCACATATGGAAACGGAATTCTGAATAGTATAGTTCTACATGTGCAGGCAGACACTGTTAGTTGACTTCCTCAACTACGTCAACTCCTCACTTGGTTTTCTCCAATTTGAAAGCTGTAAAGTGAAAGGCTTACTTGGCCTAACTCCTTTAAAAGTCGAGGGCCTATGATTCCGCCCTCGCCAGTAAGGCGTACGCATTTGAATTCAGTTTGTTTGGCATCTTCTCTTTCTTTCCTTTTGCTCTTTGATGTATAAGATGTCATATCTTTTGCATAACCTAAAAATTCTGACAAAAAAAGAAATTGAGGAAGTGAGTTACATAACTAATCAATTTTATTTAATTGTTTTAGGTAGATCTTTACTTTCTTCAAGAAGAAGAAAAAAGTGAATTTATAAATCCTGGAACTTTCACCTTGGAGCCCTGGCTGTGCAGTGAAATGTTTACTGTGTTGTTCCTTGTAGGCCGGTCGTTTGAATCCACTGGGTCTGTAGGAGAAAGACGAACCTGTCTGTCCTGTATAGTTTGAGAGTCACAGAAATGCTAAGGGCCTGGTCTACTCCCTTCTATAGGCTGGCTGTCAGTCAGAATCAACCAAGGGAACATTTTTGTTGTTAGAACTTTCATAAAGATTGATTATGAATTTGACCATTCTTTTTTTAAGTGTAAGTATTATGAATCACAGTTTCTGGTCGTAATGCTATAATATTTGAAATAAATATTTAATAAATAAACAGAAATTCTAACTACTAAGAAGCACACTTCTAGCAATATGTTGGGTCAATAAGGAATTGAAAAAGAAAAAACAAGGACTCTATCCTACCTGGGAAGCAATGAGACTGAGAATACTTCATCCTCAAATCTATAGACTATCGCGAATGTTATCATCCAAATAAAATCCATAGTTTTAAATGCTCTTAATATTGAAGAAGAAAAACAGAAAATAATGAAACTTCATCTCATGAAATTAGAAAAGGAACAACGAAAGAAATGTAAAAATAAAAAGAGGCACTTAAGAAAGGTATAAGCTGGATTTATGAAATTATAAAAACTCATTAATTTAATGTAAATCTAAGACTTGTTTTTCTTTAAGAACAGCAAAAAGGATAAAGTCACATAAATTTGATTATTAAAACAAGAGAGCAAACAATATATAAGATTAGGAATGAGGAAGTATACATGAATACAAATTTGAGAGATGAAAAGAATTATAGAAAATATTACATGTATTTTGATATCAAATTTGATATCAAACTTAGAGAGGATGGCTGATTTCTAAGCAAAAGATAAAATACCAAATTTGACCTAAGAAGATGTAAGATCCTTGAAGAGACCAATTACTGAAGACAAGATTGAAAAGGTGAATAACGATGTACCATTCAAACAGTCACCAAGCCAGGTGCATTCTCAGCCAAGTTTTACTTAACCTTTAAAAAAAGTTTGTTCCAGGATTTAAACTATTTCAAGCTATAGATACGGCTAGAAAAACCCTCTAATTTATTTTATAAACCTCACAGGCTTAATAACAAAACTTTACGATGTATCAATATATACCTCAAATAAAGCAAAACTAATTTCTTAGAATATATATGCAAATATTATAAATAGCAGAACAGAATACTAGAAAATAATAGAATCTACCAATATATCAAAACATTATCAGTAAGAAGTAATTCAGGAATTAAAAGATAATTTCAATATAATTATAGTCCATTACCACCTTAATAAATTTAAGAAGAAAACATGTACGATCATCTAAATAGGTACTGAAGAAATTGGTTAAAATAAAGCTGCTATCCAAACCCACTGGAGAAAACTCTTGAATGAACTGAGAAAAGAAACTACTTAAATGTACAAAATCTTTTTATCATATCCCTATAGCAAACACTATTCTAAATGGCAAAACACTACACTTTGACATTAAATTAAGCATATGAGATAGATATTAATCATAATCCCCATTTCACAGAACTGAAAACTGAGGTACCCAGAGCTTAAATAATAGGCCCTTTGTCATACAAACAGATAGTGGTGAATTTGGGATACAAAGTCAGGCAGTTTCACTCCAGAGGCCATGCCTCTCTACAACCAACCAAGGATGCCTGTCATCACTGTTGGTATTCATCATTTTTGGAGATGCTATCAGCCACACGTGAAAGCTGGATAATGAACAAGAAAGACTGAAAATGAGGTGAAGCATATTGATTCTACTATGGACTGCCAGAAGAACAAACAAATCTGTCTTCGAAGAAGTACAGCCAGAATGCTCCTTGGACACAAGAATGGAGACTTCCTCACATGTATCAGAAGGAAACAGTCCCTGGAGAAGGGCATCATGCTCAGTACAATAGAGGATCAGTGAACAAAGGAAGACTCTCGATCAGGTGGATTGACGCAACCCTTAAAACAAAATTAGGCACAAACATAGGAAGCGTTGTCAGGATGGCTTAGGACTGGGTGGTACTTTTTTCCCTTGGCAAAGGGTCACTACAAGTCAGAACTGACTTGATGGCACCTTAAAGCAGCAGCTGCAAAGGTAAGAAAACAAGAGTATAAAAGGAAATCATCTTGGAGAAATAGGGATAAACTCACTTTCTGTCATTATATTCCTTGAAAATAAATGAGCAACTGGTGAAATACGACAAAAAATTAATAATAACATGTGGCAAGGGAAATGGAGAAAAGATCTACTGTTTTCCTCTAGCAACAGAGGAAGCTTTCAAATTAAAGTAAGGGACTACTTTACTCACAAACACCCAAACAGAAAGAAAACAACTTTAAAATGTGTCCAATAGTTGATTAAAAAGCACAACACAAATATAAAGAAAATGATAGTGTTATTAGAAGGCACACAGAGAAAACTTAAACAAATGGAAAATAAACATCTCAGAGGGAATATTGACTGTTATTTTAAATGTCCATTTTTCAAAATTAATGTATAATGTAATCTCATGAACAGCATTTGAGGAGGGTCATTTGACAGTCATCTCAAAGTGTACATGAATGAATAAATGTCAAGAAATAGAATATAAAATGGAAGAAGCACAAAAGGAAAATGATTTTACCAGGTATTCAATATGGCCACCGGAGGATAGATCATCAGTATGGGCATAAGAAGGGACAAATAGAATTTAGAAGTGAATTTCAAGGCATATGAGATTTTAATATTTGATAATCATGGGGTTCAATTTTGTGGAACAGGATGGATTCTTTAATAAATGATAATGACACAATTGCCTATTCAGTTGGAATAAAATATATACAGTTCTCTTTAATCTACTGTCTAGTTTTTAAGTGGCAAACCAAATACAAGTCATTAGTAATAACACAAGAGTTAATAAAAATACAGCAAAGCTCATCAAAAGAATATTGGCTGGCTAAAAGCAAGGAGAGTATTGGCTGGAGCTATGTCTTGAGCTCTGTCCCCTAAATGGATCGACTTTGTCCATTTTCACTTTTGCATTGCTAGTGCTGGAATTAAAAACCAGCCCAGTGGGCACCATTACGTTTCAGTTCAGCTAAACTCTGTCAACATGATCCAGGAACTCAGAGAACCTCAATGTATCAAGGGGCTTCCATGGCCAATAGCTTCCTTTTGGTGGCAGAATAGGAGGTAATGTTTCTCCCAAAAGAGATAGTTATCAACTTTAATGTAAAGTCAAGATATTTCTCTGGATAGCCCAGCTCTAATTTTTAATACACCATTTCCATGTGATAAGTGAGGGTCGACCCACCCTCAAATGAGACTATCCAGCCCCAGGAGTCTAGGGATCGAGCATTCAGTTTCCACAAGTTCTCAGTAGGAAGACAGTGCCTTGCACACTCAATAAACAGGAGGGATAAATATTATGTACTCTTATCTACATAACGTACAAACTAGAGGTTAAAAAAAACCCCAAGGTAGTATCAACAAACAAGTCACAGTGTTAGTACCTTAAGTTTGTTTATTAATTTATTATTGATTCATGTTTTATAGTTATTTTTTAAGTGGCTCAATGCTTAAGCACTAGGCTACAATTTGAATCCACCTTGTGACTGCTTCCATAAAGATTTACAATCTTGGAAACTATGAGGCAGGTCTACTCTGCTGTACAGGGTTTCTAAGAGTTGGAATTGACATGGCAGCTATTGGATTGTGGGTCTAATGACATCTATTGTCAGGCAAATTTGTCACCTAAGAAAATTTAGTATCCAGGAGGAGGGAATGAATGATTTGAGTGGGAAAAGATGATTTTGGAAGGATGAGAAAAATAAATACACCCTTAGCTTGAGTGTGATTTTTTGCAGCCTGATGATTTTTGAAAGCAGTTTGTAAAGCTGGGATAACTAATCTGAATCATAGCCCTATTAGTAAAATCAATATTTTCATCCCTGTTTTACAGACAGAGGAACTGAGCCAAGACATGGTAAATGTCTTTGTCAAGGTTATATGAAAAGCCAGGCACAAAACTCCAATTTTGTTCCAGAATGCTGATTCCAGAGCTGTAGCTCGTATCATTCTAGCAGTGTGAAAAATTACAGAAAACCCACCCCACGTGGTGATTGCTTTGAAACGAAAATAATGTAAAGGATGTTTCTTAAAATTCTAAATCTAGACCATACTTGTATAACCCATCTTATCTCTGACATTACGGTGCTGATGGTAGCTGAAGCATGAAGAAAACCACTCTTTTGTGGGTGCGAAACAAAACCCCAGCCTCGCATTTGTATTGCTAGAGCAGTTTTTGAAAGGAAAGGGCCCAGAGCTGGTGGCAGAGGTGTGCTGAGGAGAGGGGACTGACTTGCTGCACTTCACAACACCTACTCTGATGCAGCCTGCATAGGAAGCCAACATTTGTGGCGGTGGAAGGAGGGGCACTAACTGGTGATGTTTGGCCCCAATGAAAAGAGACAATTCCTTCCCCTTCAACGGCCCCAGCTCCACTGGGCTCTGTGGCCAAGTGAAGAAAGGACTCCACTAGGAAGAATTCACCGTAGAGCATGGTGACCCTGGTCCAGTACAAAAGAACTATTTCTTTCGTAAAGCATCGTGTGGATAGACGCCTTAATTAAAGCGACATCTAGATGCAGAGAATAACTATATTTCCTCTCTCTATTTTAATCTTGTCTTTTGCTGAAATGTGTGATCAAGCAGCTCCTCGAAACCATTTTAAATTGGCAGAGATGGATCTTCCTCTGCTAAATTTAGCAGGATATTCAAAATTTTAGCAGCCTGTCTCACCCACTCTAAGCTAATTTCCATAGCATTTGTTCCTGCTAACTGACTTGTTTGTGTGGAAAGTTATCGTTTTGCTTTCCAAGAGGATAGATTGGGGAGTGGATTATTATAGTCAGTCCTGAAACAACTGATTCGGGTTCAGAAATTATTTTCATCTTCTAGGGGGAGATAACCAAACATGCACAGACAAGTCCTTTATAAAAGGCTGTCTCAGAAGAGCGCTCTATAGAACATATCCACTTTCACTATTGCTATTTCAGATAAACTGTATTCCCAAATACTTTATATAAAAAATTTCCAGTTCCTAACTTTGGCTGAAAAAATAATATTCCATTTCTATAATGGATAAAAGGATATTATCCCTGCGACCTCTGATAAAATAAAGTAGTCTCATCTGGAGTAGATAGGTCATTTAAGAGCAAAAAACCCTAGCGTACATTAAGGCTAATTTTAAATACTGCTTTTGTGCTAAACAATGTCTACATGAACAAGCCAGTTTCTATCACCATCCACATAGGAATTTGAAATGTACTTGTTTACACAGTCCCGTTTCCCCCCACCCCTGCTTAGTAACCAGGTGATTTCTTATCTCCCCTCAGGTTCCCTGGTTCATCATCTGTGACTAGGCCCTGGATCTCTCAACTGCAGTCTCCTGGTTGAAGCTTCCTGAACTAGCCATATCCACCTGTGCACAAGCTTGGAATGGGTCTTTCTTTCCCCTGGGAATATTTTTTCAGTTGGGTTTTTGGGTGCTGCCATCATAGCCCTCCTTTACCCCGCCTCCTTTATTTCCCTCAACCCACTACAGTCCAATCGATTCCAACTCATCGCAACCCTCTAGGAAAGCGAAGAATTGAACTGTCTCTTTGGATTTCTGAGACTAAATTTTTCCCAGGAGTGGCTGGTGGTTTCGGACTGCTGACTGACATGTAACTCAGTACCATACCAGTGTTCCTTGGCTCTCATATACCTATGTGTGATGATATCTTCTTTCATAGGAGTGTTTGACTAATTTGCCGCTCTCTTTGGCCCTAAACTATACAACTCTTTTGAGAGAAGAGTATTGTGTGCCCAGCACTTAGACCTGCTGTCTAGCAGAGACAAAGGTAGAGTTAAACTAGTAGTCATTAGTGACTGAAGTTAGCAGCAGTGCCTCCACACTGTGTCAGTAAAATGTAGAAGCGGCACCTGTGTGTGAAGCAAGAATTTGTGGTCTTACTGACATAATGAAAAACAGAAGAGGCTAAAAGCCTTGAGGACAACTTCTTAAACTTCCCAATTGCGCTTGAAGACCGACTCTGGTACTGAGTACCCACGGGACAGGTTTACATAGTTATGTCAAGTTGACGTCAGTAACATACTGTGAAGCTCTCATCTATGAAACAACTGCTTCCACAGGCACGCCTCTGATAAAGGAAGTGATTTATTTCCTCCAGCCATGCTTGATAAACTCAACTCCAACCCAAAGTGAGAGAAATGAAACAAATCCGGAGAGGCACACCCAAATAAATATAACTTCAGAGCTACAGAACATATATGAGATTTGGGATTCATGGTAACCATGCAAGGAGCTCTGCTAGTGTAGTGGGTAACATGTTAAGCTGCTAACCTTAAGGTCTGTGGTTCCAACCCACCAGCTACTCCAAGGGAGAGAGAGAGAGAGAGAAGTTTTCTGGTCCTGTAAACCTTCATAACCTCGAAAACCCTAAGGGGCAATAGGAGTTGGAACTGGGTCAACGGCAGTGAGTTTGGTTTACTGGGGAAAGAGGAGGAGGTCAGGGTGCCTGTTCTTTTTCTCTGCTTTGTCTGTGAAATCCCTGGGGGGCAGGTTGTAACAGACATCTTTGCTCCCTAACCTAAACCAAAGCAGTGCCATCCGTTGGAGTCGCGTGCACACAGGGGCAGGTGAAGGCGTGAAGCAGGAAGGCTATCTCACGGGCAGCGGTACGTTTCAAGTTGTAATCCTGGAAGTGCGAGCATTAGATTCCCTTGAGGTGCTTGCGAAAAATTCGGGTTTCTACTCATCCAACCCCAATTAAATTAGATTCCTCTATTGAGGGGGAATGGAGATGTGAGAAATGTTAATTAACAAAAGCACTTCAGATGATTCAAAAAGACAAAACAACAACAAAATACCCCACCGATTCAAAAAAACAGTCGTTGTTCTCTACCCACTCCCTTGTGGAAAATTGTAGGGTTTTTGCTGTTACTTGGCAGAGCCAGGAACCTCCTGCTCCTTGCTGTTCTAAATTCATTAGGCACATCTGTGAGTGTCATAACCATCAAGGTCGAAGAATACCATGTACTTTTAAACCTAATGGGACGACGCTTTCCAACTCAACTTAACGGTCCTCATTAGGAACTCTCAGAACATTCGAACAATTTAACTTTGGGACTAAAGAGTATTTACAAGAATACATTTTATTTTCCCAAGCTCAGCAGACATAGTTTTTATGAACTAGCTATTCCTCATGGAGACATCAGCCTCCACTCATTCATTAAACAATGCCACGTACAAGGAACTCAGAGAATCTGGCACCAGTACAGCCTGGCCGCAGCTGTGGGTCACAGGCTTCACTATGTCTATCAAATTTTGCAATAATGGGAGATATGTCTATGCTTGTCTGGTGGCATGTATCACATTCGATTGTGGATCATTGTTTATATATTTGTATATGTCAGCTTTCCAGTCTCTTGAGAGTAGGGACAAACACTGAATCTTATTCAACTTTATTTCTCTGAAATGCTACCTGACGTAAATGTTTACTGGGTGAATGGGCGAATGAGTGAATGAGTGAACAGATAAATGAAATTGAGAAATCGCTTTAAGGTTGACATTTTCCTAAAGAGGTGCTTACCTATTCCTTATTATTCTTTACTAGCCTCACTAAATCACACACATTTGTGACTTTAAGTCCTTTTCTATAGAGTTCAGAAGGGTTCCTGAGGAAAAAGAAAATCAGGGTTTCCATGGCACAAACTCCAAATCACAAAGTATGAACAAATAAATGAATAAAATCCAAGTTATTGTTTGTTGTTGTTAGGCGCTATTAGAGTCTGTTCTGACTCACAGTGATCCTCTGTACAACAACAACAAACACTGCCTGTGCCATCTTTACAACTTTTATTGTGTTTGAACCCATCGTTGTAGACACTGTGTCAATCCATCTCATTGAGGGTCTTCCTCTTTTTCGATGACCCTCTTTACCAAGCATGATGTCCTTTGCTAGGGCCTGGTCTCTCCTGAGAAGCCCTGGTGGTATAGTGGTTATGAGTTGGGTTGCTGACCTTATGGTCAGCAGTTTAAAACCACCAGCTGCTCCTTGTGAGAAAAAATGGCTTTCTACTCCTGTAAATAGTTACAGTCTCATCAACTGTCCTGTAGGGTTGCTATGAGTCGGCATTGACTCAATGGCAGTGAGTTTTGGAATGGTCTCTCCTCATATATACAACATTTGTGAGACAAAAATCTTAACACCCTCACTTCTCAAGAGCATTCTGGAAGTACTTCTTCCAAGGTAGGCTTGAGTATATTTTATACAAAGGTCTAGTATACCAGGAAAATACTGGCAAATGAGTAATCCTATGATGGAAAACACATTATGCCTGTAGTTTTCATTAGCTTTGCTATTTCATGCTGAACAGAAGCAAAGACACCTCAGAATAAAGTGCATCAAGTTTCTGAGAAAGTGAAACTAGTATGGAAACCATGCTTGGCCTCTTCTAGCTACAGAAGGGAGGAGACTACAGCCCAGCATACCAGCACAAGGCTGATTTCCACAAGGCAGAAATCAGATACACCTTCATCTCTTCTCCTGGACCCTCCTTTAGCATCCACAGTCTCTCCTATTACACTCTACTTCTCAACGGGTTTCAAAAATCTATCACAATGGCCAATCAAACTTAGACATTACTGCCATTATGGGCATTATTAGACAAACTAACTTGTTACAAAATATTAAGGACACAATGATTTGACCACCGTGCCTGGTCTCAACCATGCTGGTCGATCTGTCCCTCAGTCCTCAGTGTCTCACCCACATGGGACCCTGACCTGTGCCTGCATGGACCAGGAAGTCTTCTTCCAGCTACTCTGCCTCCTGATCTCAGCCTGGCCCCTGTTCTCAGTCACATGGTCATGGTCCGTGCCTCTGCTGCCACTGCCACTCCAGATAGGAATTTATCACAGGTTTTGCTGGTGGCTTTTCTTTCTTGATAATAATGGGATTATCACTTTATGCTTCTGACTTGGCCCACTTTTATATCTAGAACAATGGAAAAACTGACCAATACTCTACTAATGTTTCATACACCCTCTTTGTGTGGTCTCACCCAATCATCTGTTGGGAGCTACAGAGACAGATGGGAGCGCCATAAGTAAATAATTTCACTTTGCCCAGTCCCCCTCCTTACCACACAGCAGAATGATCTGTCCTGAGAGAGAAGGTCATGTCTGGAAAAGTATATCTTTTCTTTAAACAAAGCATCTGTGACAAGAGTTATTGCTTAAACTCAATCAGGTTACTAAGAACTTATAAAAGATGGGAGAATTCTTCCATTGCATAGCTAAAATTAAGCATGTTTTCATTTGGGACTATAGATGTCTATTTGTAAGATTTTGTCATTTAATTATAATAGCATTTATTTGTATGAAATAGACTGTTTACAATGTTGTACTTTGAACACTTTAATATATACTACACTCTTTAAACAATACTTTTTGTTAAAATATTTTTAGTTTCAGGCTGAAATGCAAAGCATTTAGTGACAAATGACAGCATTCAGATGAGCTGGTGACAAGGACACAAATATATCATTATTTTTGATATTTCTAATAGAGCTAAAACTGAAAATAGCTTATGTGATTCTGAAGAAAATCAAAGCCTTTCTTTATTAAGTAAAGAGAGAGCATGAAAATAAGAGTTTAAATTCCATTGAAAAAGGGGACCAGACAAGGATGCCCCCTGTCCCCACTCAAATTTAACTGTACTGGAGGTCCTAGCTAATAACATAAAGCAAAGACAAGACATCAAAGGTATTTGTCTTGGGAAGAAAGAGGCAAAACTATCATTTTTCACAGATGAGATAATTTTATATATTGAAAATCCCCAAAATTCTACAAGTGAAGTGTTAGAAGTGATAGAGGAATATGGCAGAGTGGCTGGATACAAGATCAACAAACAGAAGTCTATCAGACTGCTATACCTATCAGACAAGTTCACAGAAGAGGCGATTAAAAAGGTAGTACCCTTTACAATCGCCAAGCACAAATTGAAATATTTAGGGATATACCTGACAAAAAAACCAAAAGAACTGTATGAGGAAAACTACAGAACACTATTACAAAAAACCAAGAGTGACCTCAACAAGTGGAAGAATATCCCATGTTCCTACATCGGAAGACTCAATATAGTAAAGATGGCAGTTCTACCCAAGACACTATATAAGTTTAATGCTACCCCGATACAAATACCATCATCTTTCTTTAAAGAATTGGAAAAAACTGTTTACCAACTTCATATGGAGAGGGAGGAAGCCCAGAATTAGCAGAGAACTCCCCAAGAAGAAGGACAAAGTGGGAGGGCTTGCTCGACCTGACTTTAGCAACTATTATACAGCCACAGTGGTTTAAACAGTGTGGTACTGGCATAACAACAGAGATGCAGACCAATGGAAATGAGCTGTAAACCTAGAAATAAAAACATTAGCATACAGACAACTGATTTTTGATAAGGTCCCCCAAATTATTAAATGGGAAGTGGATGCCTCCTTCAATAAGTGGTGCTGGAAAAAATGACTATCTGCCTGCACAAGAATAAACTCAAGGTGGATCACAGACCTTGAGGTAAAAATCACAAACTATTAGGGCCATTATTGAGGGAATTGGGGAAAATCTGAGAACCTTGGTGCAGGGAATACTTAGGCTATTGGATATAGGGAAGGATACAAATACAGAGGAGTCACAAATTGACAAGTGAGATATACTGAAGTTAAAACACCTGTGTACATCAAATGAATTCACAAGAGAGTAATAAGAGAGCCCACAGATTGGGAAAATATTTTTATCAATGATACAACAGACAAAGGCTGTATTACTAAAATCTACAATACTTTGCAAGCTTACAATAAGGGAACAACCCCTCAGCGGGTGGGCAAAGGTCCTGAGCAAAAGGTTCACAGGGGCAGAAATCCAAATGACCAATAAACATATGAGAAACTGTTCCAGATCCCTAGCCATAAGAGAAATGCAAACTAAAATAACTATGAGATACCACCTAACACCCTCAAAGATAGCCCAATTCAAAAAATCAGAAAGCAACAAGTGTTGGAGGGACTGGTGAGATAGTAACTCTCGTCCACTGCTGGTGGACCTGTAAGTACGTACAGCCATGATGGAAATTGATTTGGCGATATCTAAAACAGATGGAAATCAAGCTATATGATCCAGCAATCCCCCTACTGGGCGTATATCCAGAAGAGGCAAGAAACAAACCACTGCCAGATATTAGTGCTCCAATGTTCATCACAGCACAGTTCACAACTGCAAGGAGTTGGAAACAACCCAAATTTCCTTTAATGGATGAATGGATCAAAAAACTGTAGTACATGCATGCAATGGAGTACTACGCATCCCTAAAAAGCAGCGATGAACACATGAAGAACTGGAGGAAATTATGCTTATTGAAGTAAGCCAAGCACAAAAGGACAAGTCCAAAATGAGTCCACTGAGGTAAGCATAAAAAATGGGGCATAGGGGAGAAGCTACTGTATATACACATTCCTGGGGTGAGGTCCAGGTACTATGGCAGGGCCCAAACCCAATCCAGGGGTACATAGTAAATAGGAGGGGGAAAGGGAGAGAGAGAGAAAGAGAGGAATATGGGTAGGAGGGGAGCAGAGCAGTAACCCACCCAAGGAGAAGGTATTGTTTTATCTCTATAGGACAGGAAGAGAGAGAAGACCAGGCTTCAACGTGGTACACCAAGACATGAATACAACATATGAGCATGTACCAGGGAACCATAGAGAGGTCTGCGGGGCCAGCCCCAATCCCAACTATGTGGAAACCCTCCCCCCCTCCAGAAGAATGCACTTCAGAGGATAGAACTGAAGCTACAGCTTAAGGAGAGGGGCACATCTGATTAGAGCACACAGGAGAAACAAACAAAAAGAGGAGAGTGAGGGGAACATAACCTGGCCAACCAAGCTCTGAGAACAATATTACTGCTCAGAGCAGACAATGCACAGAGAGGACCACAGGGCTGGCTCCACCATGAGACATGACATCCCTCACTGAACCACAGCACTCTGGGTGACAACACTGGAGATACTGTATAGGAATTGTGCCCAATCTGAACCCATCACACTGGGGTGAAACACTAAGGGCATGCAACAGAGCAGCAAGGGGAGCAAAGTGATGAATTTCCCAGGGAATACCAAAAGTAGACTTTGGGGACAGAATGTGGCACCCCATCAGACTCAACTGGAAAACACTCCTAGAGGTCAAAAAACACACCTGGAACTATTTATAGGCTTTTCCTTTTTTGTCATTGGCTTTACTTTTGTTCTTGTTATTTATTTATTGTTGTTTTGTTGGTTTTGTCTTCCTGTGTTGTTTTGTTTGGCTTTGCCTGGTTTTTGTGCTTATTAATGTTTCTGCATATCTATCTAGATAAGATAGGCAGGATAAACAATTTAGAGACGAAAACAACACACCGACAGTTCTGGGGGGACACGGGAGAAAGGGAGGTGGGAGAAAGGAACTGGGTGGGGGTGTCAATCAACTTAGGGACAAAAGAACAACAAGTGAACTAAAATCAATGGAGAGAAGGGTGTAGGATGCCTACTGGGGCTTAATCAAGGGCAATGTAACTGAGAAATTACTAAACCCAAATAAGGCCGAATATGATAGTAGGGCAAGAGGAAACTAAAAGGAATAGAGGAAAGAACTAGGAGGTAAAGGACATGTATAGAGGTCTAAATACAGGCATGTACATATGCAAATATATTTATATATAATGATAGGGAAATAGATCTATGTACTTATATCTATATGTTAAGAATTAAGGTAGCAGATGGACATTAGACCTTAACCCAAGTACTCCCTCAGTGCAAGAACACTTTGTTCTAACAATCTGGCCTTCTGTGATGCTCACCTTCTCAACTTGATTGCTGAAGGCAAAATGGGTGCATAAGCAAATGTGGTAAAGAAAGCTGATGGTGCCCAGCTGTCAAAAGATATAATATCTTGGGCCTTAAATGCTTGAAGATAAACAAGCGACCATCTAGCTGAGAAGCACTAAAGCCCACATGAAAGAAACCTATGTGATCATGAGGTGTTGATGGGATCAGGTATCAGGCATCTAGGGCCCAGAACAAAATACCAATGTGAAGGGGGAACGGGGCATGAGTTGAGACCCAAAGCCCATCTGTAGACAATTGGACTTCCCCTTACACAAGGGTCACAAGGAAGAGACGAGCCAGTCAGGGTGCCATATAGCACTGATGAAACACCCAACTTTCCTCTAGTCCTTTAATGCTTCCTCCCATCTCTCCACCCCCTCCAGCACTATCATGACCTCAATTCTGCCTTACAAATCTGACTCTTTGAGAACAGGTACAGCATTACAGATAAGAGCCCGCAACACAAGGAATCCTGGATAGATAAACCCCTCAGGACCAACAATGAGTACAGAGATACAAGGATAAGGGGAAGATGGGGTTGGGCAGATTGCTCACAAGGATCAACATATAACCTCCTCCCAGGAGAACAAACAACAGAAATGTGGGTGAAGGGTATCAGAGGACGACATAAGATATGAAAATAATAATAATCTATAACTTTTCAAGGATTCATGAGGGAGGGAGGAGGGGGGAGAGAAGAGGGGGGAGATATCAAGGGCTCAAGTATAAAGAAAATGCTTTGAAAATGATGATGGCAACATATGTACAAATGTGCTTGACACAATGGATGAATATATGGATTGTGATAAGAGATGTAAGAATCCCCAATAAAAGTATTTATTAAAAATAATAAGAGTTTAGGAGAATACACAAAAACTTATTTAATGTGCTTGCCCTTTTCAAGTACCTTTACCCCATAAACCTACATACAACAGCTTATTAATAGCTTAATATTCCCTTTGCTCACTTTGATTCTTTGTCCCAGTTATTGTTGAGGTTTCCTACTTCCGCTTGTGTTTCTTTGGATAAATGGTGTGTTTCTAGAATCTGTCCATTGGTGAAAGGACAAATAACTGGCGAAAGGTTTTAGATTATTATTTTCAAAATAATGCAACAGATTAGCCCTTAGGATATAAGCATTGCTTCTCAATCTTTTGGCTAAGATTAAATGTAGGATATGATAACTATTGGCAAGAAGATATTGCCAGGGGAAAGAAATACAGTAAAGACAGAAGAAATAAACAACACAATTAGCCAACTTGAGCTCCCAGACATCTATAGGGCACTCTACCCAACAGCAACACAGTATACACTCTTTTAGAGTTCACATGGAACATTCTCTAGACTAGATCATATGACAGGATACAAAGCAAGCTTTAATACATTTAAAAATATGATTTTACAATCCACTTTCTCAGACAACAATGCTACAAAATTTAAAACCAACAATATGAAGAGTAAGTGTGAAAAATAAAATACATGGGAGCTGAACAGTACAATGCTTAAAAACTAATGGCTCATTGATTAAATAACGGATGAAACCTAAAAATTCCTTGGAATAAGTGAAACAAAAACACAACATACCCCAAATGTGGGACATAGCAAAAGCAGTTACTAGAGAGTAAGTTATAGCAATCAACGCCTGCATTAAAAGGAGGAGAGAACCAAAATCAATGCCTTAACGCAGCATCTTCAACAACTAGAACAAGAGCAACAAATAAACCTGCAATCACCAGAATAAAAGGAAATATCAAGATTAAAGCAGAGCCAAATGAATCTAAAAGCAATAGAAAAAAACCAACAAGAAAAGAAGTTAGTCCTTTGAAAGGTCTAACAAAATTGACAAGCCATTGGCAAACTTCAAGGGAAAGAAAGAGAAGATGCAAATATCAAGAATAAGAGATTAAAGGGTGACATCACAACAAATCCAAATGAAAGTTTTAAAAATATATATTTTTTAATTTTACAATAATAACATATTACTACTGAGAAAGTTAGATAATCTGTTGTCAATTTGAAACTTAAGAGTGAAGGGGTGGAGGTTAGTCTGTCAATCAGGTAGTAGCTTGATAGCCTCATTTGGTGGCACTAAGGAGATAAATAGCTCACTGGAGGTGGGACACATGCTCATTCCCTGCGAGACATGCTTGCTGACAAGACACATGGAGCTACACTAGAGCCCTAGACCTGAAGGAACCACATGGAGACTCCTGATGATGCTGAGATTCCTCTTACCACCACTGGATCCACAAGACTTTCCACCCACTGGCCTCTGATCTTCCTGCATTTGGCGTCACTGCACGTGTTTCATGAGTCTGAAGAGAAATTTGTAGATTGGTCTTGGACATGTGGGCTAATATTGGACTTATGGCCTTGATCTGCACTGGACTGGGATGTTTTCTCTATATTCAATTGCTCTTGTATGTACTCTTTCTTATGCACATATTGAGTGTCTCCCAGGATTTGTTTCTCTAGTCTACCCAGACTAACACATCTAGAAAAGATGGTACTCCAACAAATTTGAAAACCTAGAATTGGACAAATTTCTAGAAACACACCAAAGTCACACAGGCTGAGGTAGAAAAGCTCAAAAACCACATTATAAAAGAAGAACTAGAGGAGGTCAATAGTCTAGGGCCAGATGGCCTCACCAGGGAGCTTTGCCAAGCATCCAAAGAAGAGTTAACATCAGTTGTACACAAACTATTCCAGAATCTAGAAAACTCCCTAACTCATTTTTATTTTTTTTGTATTTCCTTACAGTTGGGAAGGTAGACATTCCGACCCGGGACACCAGCTCCGGGAAGTTTTCTTTCTCTGTCCACTCGGGGGTGAGAGGCTATCTCCTCTCAGCTTCTACTATTTCTTTCCTTGACGCCTGGAAGTGATACTGTTCTTTCCCTCCTCCTTCCCGGCTGGATTCTCCATCCCATCTGCTCCTTTGACAACTCAAAAGTCACACCCCACTTGGACAGAGCCTCATGAACACGACAGCTATTCCTAGATGGGGTGAGGGCCACATGCGTGGGCATTAGAATTTACTGTTGGGGCTTGGCAGGGTCCAATCCATAATAGCCATGGCTGCTGGGTTTCCAGAGGGAGCTCTCCCAGAAGACAAAGCAGAAACCATTGTCCCCTTTTTTGATCCATCCCTTGGGTGTCACATAACGTCTCATGACACTGGTGCTCAAACAGTCACCAGGCTCCACCGGGCTGCAAGGTGAGGAGACTTCCACCTCCATCCAGATGAGAGGACCGTGAAGCACCCACAGTAAGATGAGCAGACGGAGGGAGGAACTGCTGGGGCCATCTGGGGAAAAGACAATAAGCCCATTTCCTTTTGTGATATGATCTGACTCATTAAGTAAGATTACTGGCCCTGTTTTGGGGACAGACTGCAGGGAGTCAGGGATAAATCAGGAAGGACCAGCCCGGAGGTCTTCCTGCTGGAGGCCAGCCTGGCTGCTGAGCGGTCCTGGGCACAGACCCTTGTGATAGTGGTAGAGGGAGGAGAAAGCCGTGTGACATGAAATGAACCCCCTGGCTCTGCAGGTGGGCTCAGGGCAGGTCCATCCTCATTCTGGAGAGCCTCAGAGCTGTAACTCAGGCCCCATCTTTCCCAGCCTCTATCCTCAGTGACCACCTGCCGCCTTCGCATAGGTATCTAACCGCCAACCCAGTCCCGTGCACCCGGCTGTCCCAGCAGATAGCTCTGCCAACCGCCCCGCCCTGCCTTAGGACAAAGCCTAGTTAGGGAAAATTTTTACAGAGGAAATGTTATATTTTGGAGGTTTCCTTCACTCCTAAATCTGAGCATCAGCAGGAGCCATCCCCTACCACCGGCCTGTCCCCTGCCCCTTGATGCCACCACCCACCCACTCCCCTGGTCTCTACTCCCTCCCTTTCCCAGGTACAGCTCAGTGGGCCTAGCAGACCAGGTCACCCGCCTCACCATGAGATAGAGGCTTCCCGTGGCCTTAGAGTAAAATCCATGTGTGCCCACGGTCCACCAGGGCCCAGAGGAGCCAAATTGGCATGACAAGGCTCATCGTGGAAAGAGGAAATTTGTCCTGTAAAGGTGTTCTACCCTAAACAAGACTTTTAAATCCAAATAGTGACAAGAACGATTTTGATGATGAATGTCAAAGGCACCAGTCCTTCATGTGCCACTGAGGCATGTCAGCTGGGTGACACACCCATGGTTGGTTGGTCAGGGACAGGGGAGGGGAGAGTATCGGGTAAAGGGCAAAACTGTTGCATGACCCACCTCTGTGCCAAAGTATGTGGTGAAGGCTGGTACCATAGTGGGAATGGCCCTTCCCCCGGCCATGTCCAAGGGTTCTAGCCTTCTCCAGGAGTCTCTTAGTTTACCCTTTCAGGTGGCCTCAGATCCAGAAGAGGCAGGACCTGGAGGAACCAGGGAGGCCGTGGGGCCAGGAGTGCCTCTTCCATCTGGCTGTGGAGCCTCCAGCCCCAAGGAATTGAAGGCCCTGAGAGGCTGTGTGCCCCCAACACCTCTTCTACTCCCTGCAAAGACTCCCCTCGCATACTGGGTCCTGGGCCATCTCACCCCACTGTGTCCTCAGGGCAGGGCTGGCCCCTCGGCTCAGCAAAAGCTCTGTGGTGGGGCCATGGCATGACTCCACAGAGAAGTGTAGGGGGGTCTTGGAGAGCCAGCCTGCAGCGTTGACCTGAGCACCCTTGTCCAGTAGGTGGCTAGCCACCTTCATGTGGCCTGCCTGAGCGGCATGGTGCAGGGGCGTGAGGCTCAGAGTCCTGCGCATCCACCTCGGCTTTGTGGGCTACCAACAGCTGGACGACAGCCCCGTGTCCCGCCGCAGAAGCCCGGTGAAGCGCAGAACGCCCATGCCTGTCCCGAAGGTTGGGGTCTGCCCTGTGACCAAGCAGCACCTCGACATCCTGCCCGGGGCCCAGGGCGGCCACCGTGCCCAGCGCCGTGGCTCCCGTGCCGTCGCTGGCATCCCTCCCTAACTCATTTTATTAAGCAAGTATACCCTTGATACCAAAACCAGGCAAAGGCACTACCAAGATAGAAACTAGAAAATAACATCCCTAATGAACATAGATGCAAAATATTCTTAACGAAAAAATGCACCATGATTAAATGGGATTCATACTAGGAGCACAAATCTGGTTCAACTTAAGAAAAACAATGTAATAAACCATATAAGCAAAAATAATAATTGCTTCAAAACTAATGGGTCGTTGATGAAATAAGATAAGAACAATATGAGCATATCAGTTGACACAGTAAAGACATTTGACAATATCCAATTCTCATTCCTGATAGAACCACTCAACAAAATAAGAGTAGAAGGGAAATTTCTCAACACAGTAAAGGCGATATATCAAAAACCAATGGTCAACATCTTATTCAATAGATTGAAAGTGAAAGCACCTTTCTTGTAAATGAATGGAAAAAAGATAAAGATACCCTATTATTATTCTTATTCAGCATTGTGTTGGAGTCTTTTCAAGAGTTTTAATACAAGAAGAAGTAACGGATGAAGAAACTTTGGCATACACACAGTGGGATATTAGGAGTTTCTGAAAATGGTGATGAAACCGCAAAGCACCTCATGATATGGACAGACATGGAAAATGCTATGTTGAGTAAAATTAATCACAAAAGGACAAATCTTAGCTAAGACCACTGCTAAAAAGAAAGAAACCAAGATAAAGACTTATTTTTACTAAAGGGAATTGTCCAAGTTAAAATTGAACCCCAAATGTTTACAATATACAAGAGTAAGATAAAAAGTATTGCTATACTGTGAGACACAGAAAAGTTATTCCCCAGGTTGTCCCCCCTCCCCCCACCCATAGTACACGCCAAACGTAAGGTACTGTTTGTAAACACTTGGGGGTCAACTGCTTAAAGGTTATCTGCCTGAAGATTACCAGCCTTTAGAGCAATCAGGCCCTATAGTCTATCCTACCCTAAGTAGAGCCCACTTCCTTCTGATAAGGATAATGGATTGATTCCCTGAAGGAGAACCCGAAGACACCTAAGGTCAAGCCAACTCAGTGATGACCAAGGTTAGACTTGAGGCTAGAGCCCGCCTTTCTTGTTCTGTGACGCCTTTCTGTCACCTGTATGGCTCTAGTGCCTCCCCTTCCAATTGCGTGTATACCCCTAGCACATCCCCCTCCTGTTGTACATATGCCTATTGTACAACCCCTTCCTGTTACGCATAAGGTTACTGTAATTAGGGGTTTGTGTGCCTCTAGAGTGTATATAAGCTTTGGTTGGAAATATATTCTCTCTCCCTGCGCAGATCCTGAGGTCATGATGGTCCCAGAGGTGAGTGCTCACATGCTTTATCTTGTCTGATGTTTCTTTAATTTGACCCCTCAATTACACAATAGCCCCTTGGATCTGTTCATTTGTGGAGGCTGGTCTCCCACACTGCACAACCACAGTTTTATGAAACAAAAATATCAAAAGATGAAGTCACTGTTGCTTGATATATCTTGAATTGAAGGCTATATATAATTTTTTTGGCCTTTGCACTTCAGAAGGTGCTGCTCCTAACCCTTCCCTGCAAAACTCTTTGATTTACACCATGTCAAAAATGGCAAGTTTTGCCTCCAGGATCCAAATAATGTTCATTTTAAATGTTGATTCATTCCATGAAAATAATCTTTGTTAGCTTTGGTCTTGCTTAGAAGACTGATGGCAAGATCCGGCTTTTGAGCCAGCTGATCTTCCCACAATGCTTTGCGCATCCATCATGCCAAAAGCTAGCTGAGGCCCAGACATTTGGCTTAAAATTAGAACTGTAGAACCGAGTGAGGTCTGAAACATCAGGAGCTGTCAATGGTAAATCTTTAGTTGTCTTCCACCACTTCCTAGACTTCAGGCAGTGTCTTTCTTTGTTGAGATTTACAGTCTTGTCTTTTGGGGCTTATCTTTGAGGTCTTCCGCACTCTCCCTGAAATGCTCGATCAATTTGGAAACTGCTGTTTTAGGTGGGGCAGTCATTCCATAGCTTTTTGCAAAGCTTTGTTGATTTGGGGAGATGCCCATTGGACTTTTGTTAAAAATTTGATATTAGCCCTGACCTCAAAGGTAGTTTTTTCCCCTGGCACAAAAAGTATCTTTTTTTCGAAGGCACCACCACACTAAGACGAGTGGGTCACTGAGGTGGCTTATCTGTAGCCACTCCCTGATTGCATGTACTGATGTCCGTGCCCAGGTTAGGACCCTTGCAGGAAAATCTTTTGATGTACACTTGAGGTTCTAAACTTGTGACAAGAAGCAGAGAAAAAATTCTACTCATTGCAAGAATTCTCACTTAAGCTTTAGTGGACCACAAGCACTTAAACCCCATGAACCTTCAGCTGGCCATCCTCCGCCAGTCCAATCTCAACAAGGAATTGGCATATGTGCTTGTGCTGGTCACCCTGTAGCTGAATCACTTCTCTATATTCTGGATGCTCAATCACAGTACTATTGCAGGCAGATTTCTTCTTAAAGGCCTTCACTAGTTTATTTTGGTCATGATGTGCAGCAAGCCCTTAGACAGTGGTAAGGGTCCTCTTGCTGTTTCGCTGTTGAATTCGTATATGGATATAATCCTGGGTCCCCGCGGGAAGCAGATCAGCAGGGTTACTGGCATCAGCAAAGGTGTTGAAAGACTGGAGGTCCTGGATAGCGGGCATAGGATTCGATTCCTTTTCCTCGTGGGCTAAAGAAGGCAACGATGGGAGAAGGCGGGTGGTGGGGAGGGAAATACAAGAGTCTGAAGGTGTGAATTGCAACTCAGTAACTGGGGCCGAAATTGTGTTATTTTCTAGCCATGAGTTTACTGGCATGTCCTTCCAGATATGTGTATAATTTACCTAAAAGTGCCCTTAATCCCATCATTCTTTTTAAGTACTCATAAACCAAAAAATTGTATTTCTTTAGGCATATTTTAGAAATCAGACTTCAAGTTACGTTTCAGTGGATTTTCAGCTAAGGAATTCTGCGGTGTTGTGGGTGTGCATTGGGTTGATCATGAAGGGGGGCAGGTTGAGCCTACCAACTGCTTCATGGGAGAAAGAGGAGGCCGTCTAATCTAGTCAAGATGGATGGTCTCACAAAACACAGAGAACAGTTCTGCTCTGCCTCACAGGGTTTCCACAAGTTGGGATTGACACCTTGGCAGGAGCTTGTTTTATCGTTTTACCTATCTCTGATCTTAATCTTTAATTGTGATCTAATTGTCAATCTGTGCTTACTTGTTCTGACTAGTATTACATTTCTACACAGGAATGTGACCAGGTTTTACACCACTCTTATAATTTCCAAACCACGTATCTGTATCTGTCAGTTTTGCATACTGTGGGGCCTTGTGTGTTGCCTTTATGCTACCAGCGAGGTCCCTAGGTGGTCATTTCAAATACCAGCAAAGTCACCAAAGAGGAAGAGGCTTCAGCAGAAATTTCACAGTAAGAACAGAGTACACAGAAGGAATAGGCTCTCCACTTCTAGGGACTAGCCACTGCCAGCCTGTGAATAGCAGGCGTGTCCTCAAAGGAGCCTCCCGGAGGTTGGAAAGCACTCAAAAGACAGCTGAGAAAGGTCTTTTCAGAGCAGAGATGATCCTAGTAATATGGCTAGAGGAAACTTGTAGTCTTCATTTGCTGATGGGACATGATTCAAAACTAGAAGAAACGATTGCAAGCATCCATTAATAATCAGAATGTAGAATGTACAAAGTAGGAATCTACAAAAATTGGAAGTCTTCACACATGAAATTACCGTACACACATAAAGATCAGTGTGGAAGGCACTAGTGAGTCTGCTCTTGGCCATGTTGAAGCAGACAGTGATGTGGTTTCCTGGGCCAGGAATGACATTCCAGAGGAATGGCGTCAGTCATCATCGAAAAGAACACTTCACCGTCTATCTGGAAGTGCAGTGCTGTTGCTGAGAGGATGCTATAGACCTATACAAAGAAATGAATGCAACTATAAACTGAAGAATGCTACGAACTTCATCACTCTGAAATTTATCAAACATGCAATAATTATGCAGTGATAATTATTGGCAATTGGAATGCAAAAGTGGAAACAAAGAGGGAGAAACAATAGTTGAAAAGGTGACCTTGATGACAGAAATGAAGCTGGTGACATGATAAAACTTTGCAAGACTATTGACTTCTTCACTGCAAATACCTTTTTTTATGACAGCATAAACAGTGACAGTCCGCATGGACCTTGCCAGATAGAATACATATGAATTAAATCGACCACATCTGTAGGAGGAGAGGAAGAAGTTCAATATTAGCAGCCCATATGAGGCCAGCACTTGTGTGTGGCACAGACCACCAGGTTGGAGGTGAGGAAATTAAAAGAAGTCCATGTGAGCCAAAACATGACCTTGGATTTGTCAAGAGCATGTCATGAGCACATTTAACTCATTGAACAGTTTACGACAGAAGACCTGATGAGCTATGGGATGATATAAAAAAAATCATGTGAAGAAAGCAAAATATCATTAAAAAGACAAGAAAGAAGGGGGAAAAAGATCAAAGTGGATCTCAGAATCGACTCTGAAACTTAGAGTAGCACTCTAAGTGAAATGTGCAAAGACCTGGAGTTAGAAAACTGAAAATAAACTGAAAGGTACCGCTGCGGCTTTTTCCATTGGTAAACATGACCACAGCAGTACCTTTCAGTGATACTTTTTCATCACCAGTCTTATATCCTAATGAGTTTACTGAGTATAGCACTGTTATCCCCAAGAGAAATATAATGGGCTTACTTAAAATTCTTCCCATGCTGTGCTAGCTCATTCTCAGTAAACATTTTTTATATCAGAGTTTATTTTTTGGCCGTCCAGAGCCCAGGCTCTGATGGCCACAGCCGGCGGAGGGAGCGGCGGGGCCAGAGCACGGCTCAACGTGACTGCAATCACTGAGTAGGCTCAGAGGCTGCTGGTCCACAGGAGGCCCCGAAGGGCCTTCTTTTGAGTCCTTCTTTTGGACCTTGATCATCATGTGTGCTGCATGGCTGTGGTCCTGTCCTCTGTCTCCATCTGTGATGGCCACTGGCTCCAGACTGAGGACTGCCTCTTTGGGCTGTGGCACTAATGTACCAGAGCCAACCAGAGTGGGCCACCGTGCCTCTGAGATCTGAGTCAGGCCCATATGCCGGGGCTGGCTGTGGGCATGGGCCTGGCCCGCAGCATGGGTGCCATGGCCATGGTGGTGGCCACCTTTGACTTGGAACTGCTCATGGTGCTCCAGGTGTGCGTGGACCTCCACTCACTGCGCAAGTAGGCCCTGGGCCCATGCTCCTCTTCAGTCGCTTTGAGCCTCTCCTCAGGGGTGCCCTTGACCTTTGTGATCCCCCTCAGGAACCAGGCCACACTCCTCAGCTTCACCCTGACCTTCTGGTGTTAGGTTCGGGGAAGGTGAGCTTACCTTGGGCACACGGAATAATCATGACCAGTTGAGATGCAAAAGCGGCAAGTTTATTCACTAGCTCGAGCTAGGGCTTCCTCCCTCCGCTGCTGGGCGCAGCGGAGACCCAGCATCCAAAGGGAATCAGGCCCGAACGCTTTGTTCTCTGGGTTTTTATAGGGCCAGGGACAAGGGGGCAGTCCAGGGTTGCTGTTCTTTAAACTTATTGGAGAAAACTTCTGGCACCAGCATTGTCCAGCGGTGATTGGTGAGTAGGTTCGCGCATGCTTTCCTGATTGGTTGGTCACTGGTTGGCTGTCACTCGAACTCTATTGGCTAAGGCGTTATCAGGCGATGTGTCCCATTGGTTAGATCAGGTGATGTGTTGCATCAGTGACTAGGAACTTGAAACCGAAACTGAAACCTAGGCCTACCTCAAACCCCAGCTTTCATACAGCCTGCTTTAACTTTCACTCTGCTGATTCTAGCAGGTGCACACCCGAGCCCACCCCACATTGCCCCCCTTTTATGTTTTAACTGTTTGAAGTAATCATACTTTTAAAAATGTGGATAAGCAGGTGGACAGAAGTGAGAAATGTAGTGGATTATATTACACATTAGTTAATTAAGCTTGGTTTAGGGGTGCATATGTTTGTCTAAGTATTATAAGTTGCACTGTGTTAATGCGGTGTTTTACAAAAGTAACTAGTCTATTAAGAATACAAGACCCAAAGGTTAACAAACGAAGCAGTATTACTACAGGTCCTATGATAGAGGATAATAGGGTAGGATACTATGGGGAATTGCTAAACCACTGAGAGTACCAGCTTTGGCCTTCTGACTGAGTTAATTTTCTGTCCTCAATGCCTTTTCAGATGTTTCATGGAGTCTTTTATTATTCCTCAGTGGTCTGCATAGAAACCACATTCTTCATTAAGGGCCATACATAAACTTCCTTGCTGTAGAAAAATTAAATCTAGCCCTCTATGATTTTGTAGGACTACCTCGGAAAGCGAGCTTACAGATTTTTCTAGATGCATTATTGCATCTTTCAGTCTGGCTAAATCCTCATGAATTAAGTTCAGGAGATGGGTCAGTCCGTGATTTTGGTTGCTTAGAGCAACTGTTCCTGTGCCTGCTCTAGCAGCGCTGACTCCACGTAACAGAGCAACTGTTAAAACAGTGACAGGTTCTCTTTTAACTTTCTGGTGGTGTTGGTTTGACCATTGTAACCAGCCATCTTCCCACGAATGGTAAATAACCCATGGGAAAAGAATGATAGTTACACAGAATTCTGTAGCATTAGTAAGGTGTAACAATTTGGTATATAGGCAAGGGGAAAGTCTGGAATTTGAACATATCCACATACTACCATTAGTAGGAATTATCCACTTACTGCTCTAGTTGATCTGAGAATTAATGTTTATACATGAGGCCTCATATTTTTTCAGAATTTTTCCTGCACATGCTCCAATTCCTTGAACATTTTCCATCATGAAACCTTTTCTTTACGGCTATTCCAGTCACACCTCACATTGGCCTCCTGAACTAAAGCTCTATTTATAGCTAGGGCGTCATAATACTGGGGTTCTATACTATAACAAAGCCAACAACTTTTAGTAACATTGGGATTAGTATTGTTTAAAGCATTATACGTTGATTCTATTAAGTCAAACAGGGGAGAATTGAGGTGGGCCCTGTTCTGTGTGTATTCTGGACCAGCCGTTGATGTTAAAGTAAGTAAGACTTTTGGGACTGGGGTGGCTATTATTTTGGAAGGTTTGGGATGGCTGGGTACTACCGACAAATGGACTAAATTATAATCGGGTCTTCCGTTATACAGATACAAGGCCCACGTTATCCCTCAGATCCAGGTCTCTCTGTGATGGTACCGGCTGTGGATGGTGATTTTTATGGTATTATTAGCATCAGCACTATTACTTGACACAAATTTCATTGACACATATTCTTCTTTAGAGCTCCATTTCCAATCACCATCATTGGCGGTTACACGAGCCCATTCAGAGCAATAGGACTATCGTGCTTTACTGGAACACCCCTGTTGCAGGCTACGTCCCCCACGATCTTCCTCTGTCAGCACCTCAGGCCAGGTCGTAGGGCACACCTGAAACCCCTGCTTTCTCATGACCAGTTTATCATTTGAAGGTGTGCTATACCTGACATACCGTACCACTCAAGGGGTGGGGACAATTCTTTTTTCTTGCCAGAGTTGTTCGAGGCTGAAAAATATTTCAGGGCACTGCATTGCAGTTATTGGGTGTGTTTTACTCACTGTTGCTAGAATGTCTCCGGTGACTAGATTTTTCAGAGTCCAGGTGTGACTCCAAGGTTCATGTTGGTTATAGTTACAGTTTATCTTGATAATTGCAGAGAGGAACACCCAGAGGGCCACTGGCCACAGGATCATGATGGTCTGCTGAGGGGCACCCGAAGGGGATTGGTGGGGTGCTGTGTTGCCATCCACACCTTTTCTGGAGGCTCTGCTAGGCGGGTATGGCTGTGGTGAATCCAGGCAACTATTCCATCCACCTTTAAGGCTGTAGGAGAGGTTAAAACACATGATAAGGCCCCTTCCATTTGGTTTCTAGATTCTTGCTACGGAACCTTCAAACCCAAACCCAATCCCCAGGCAAACACTGATGTTGTCTTCCAGCTTCATTGGCCTGCTTCATTTTGGTAAACGGCTTGAATAGCGGGCCAAACATTGGCTTGAATTTTGTAAGGCTTGCATAGCCTCCAATATCTCAGCCGGCCCTGCATAGGGCGGACTGACTCTTCTAGGGACAATGGGGGATGGTTTACCATATACTATCTCAAAAGGCATTAATCTAAGCGTGTAGGGGGAATTCCGCACATGGAATATAGCAAATGGCAAGAGAGTCACTCAGTTTTCGCCAGTCTCAGAGGCCAATTTTGTTAGTCTCTTTTAGAATTCTAGTCATCCTTTCTACCTGCCCAGAGCTTTGCAGATTGTATGCACAATGCAATTTCCAATTTGTTCCCAAGGCTCGGGTAAAATTTTGAATGACCTCGCTTACAAAAGTGGGTCCATTATGAGATCCAATTGTTTGAGGCATTCCATATCCAGGAACTATTTCCTCTAGCACCTTCTTTGCTACCTACTATCAGGGCGGTCTCCCTTTTAGTTGGAAAAGCTTCTACCCAACCTGAAAAAGTATCAATGAAGACTATCAGGTACTTGTAACCATATTTGCCTGGCTTGATTTCAGTGAAATCCACCTCCCAATGTAGCCCAGGTTGCTTACCTCTCTCCTGACCCCTTGATGCACATTTATAATTTTACCTGGTTTCATTTCTTGGTAGACACGGCATTGGCTCACTAGCTGCTCTGCAGTCAGTTGGCCTTTGAACTGTAGTTTGGCAGTTTGCAACAATTACAGCTCTTCCTTTTTTCCCCAAATGAGTGGTACGGTGTAAATTGTACAGCATCTCTCATCCCACCTCAGCGGGGAGGATAAGATTGTCCTGGGCCTTCAGCCACGGCAAACCCTCCTCAGTTAGGGCTTGCAGCTCTTGTTTGGCCCACAGTTCTTCTTCAGCTGTATAGCCAGGCACACTTGGAATGGACCCCATTCCTGGGGGAGAGAATTCAACAAGGCATACCTGCCCACCTGGTTCTTCAGGTTCATTTTCCTCCTTTCCTTGGACCGCAGCCTTTTTCACCTCTTTGTCTGTGGCACAATTGCCCTTAGCTTCCATTGAGGTGCCCTTTTGATGTCCGGGCGTGTGCACTACAGCCACTGCTTAGGCAGTGTCACGGCTTCCAGCAATTGTATAAACCGTCAGCCTTTTGCCCTCGGCTAACTGCAGGGCCTTGGTTAACGTGATAGGTTTGGCTTTCTAGGCTGAAGTTCTGGTGGGCAATTGGCCGGTCCACATTACTTGGCCCTTTGCAGTAAAAATTGTCACCCCAGCATATCTTTTACCATCATGTGTAAAACTGCTGCCATCTGTGAACCCCACTAGATCACTCTTAGGTAGGGGCCTGTCAATCAGGTCTTTCCTAGGCTGGTGGATTTCTGCCAGAATTTTGGCGCAATCCTGCTCCACTGGCCCTGCCTCCAGGTCCAGTAACAAAGTGGCAGAATTCAAAACAGTGGGAGAGGAAAAGTTATTTGGGGTGCATTTAACAGTCCCTGGTAGTGAGTGAGGCCAGCATTTGAAATCCACTTCCCTGGGAATGTTTTAGAATTCCCTCTATGGCATGAGGGGTATAGATAACCAGGTCCTGCCCCAGAGTGAGCTTGTTCGTATCTTTTACTAACATGGCGGTAGCAGCAATAATTCGCAGACAAGCCGGCCATCCGGCTGCCACAGGGTCTAGCTTCTTTGACAGATAGGCCACCGGCCTTCTTCAGGGTCCAAGCAGTTGAGTTAGGACCCCTTTAGCCACTCCTTTTGCTTCATCCACAAACAGGGTGAACAGCTTGGATGGGTCTGCAATGCGAGGGCAGGTGGCTCCAGCATGGCCCTTTTCAAAGTTTTAAAGGCTTGATCCATAGCTGTGCTCCAGGTATGAGTTCAGTGAAAATAGGGGGATGATGTTGAGCCCACCCTGGAGTCCCAGTTTCAGCCCATGCTTCTGGAAAGTCCTTTAACCATTGACTGGCATCTGTTCCTTTGGGGCTGAGTTCAGATTGAAATAGTCTGTACTCATCAGCTAGGTTCATAGTGAGGACTGATATTTGTCTGGGTGGACGATTTACAGTGTTTAACGGTGTTTAAACGTTGCCTTTTTGAGTCTGTCAAGCGGACATGTCTATCATTTATCTTAGTCAGGATATCTCTTCCCAGCAGGGGTGTTGGGCACTCAGGGATGCGCATGAATGAATGACTTACCCGACCCACACTGAGATCCACTTTGCGGTCTGAAGTCCATCGGTAACAGTTAGTCCCTGTAGCGCCTTGCACCCAGCTGGTGCGGCTTGACAGCCTTCCATCGTCATGGGTGAGAGCCAAGTGTTCTGCTCCCGTGTCTACCAAGAAATTAACCGAGTTCCCCTTCACCAATAAAATTACCCTGGGTTCGGGGAGAGGTTCTGAACCCCGTCCCCCCTAGTCACTATCTTTCAACTTTCTAACATCCTTGTCCAATTCCCAGCCTTTCTTTCCACTTTCTAACATCTTTCTCTTCCCGGAACACTGGTCATCCCAGTGCCCCCTTTCCTGACAATACCAGCACCAAACCTCCCCTTTCTTAATCAACCCTTCTTCTCGTCTTCCCTTTCTGGACAGTCCCGTGCCACCATCACCTTAGCTACTTCCCTAACTACCTTCTTTGTTTCACCTGCTTGGAACCTTCGATCTTCCATCTGCTGTCTTTCTTTCCTCTCTTCCAGGTTTTCTCTATTGTTATAGACCTTTTCTGCCACTTCCAACAAATCCTTCAAAGTCTTCTCTCCCACTTTCTACTTTCTGCAACTTTCTTTTGACATCTGGTGCAGCTTGATTAATAAAAGCCATCATTACTGAAGCCTTACTTTCCTCTGATGTGGGGTTCATGGGGGTATATGCCTAAAAGCTTCCATAATACATTCTAGAAAAGCAGCTGGGCTCTCTTGGGGACCTTGGCCAAATAGGTCGCCTTCCTTGCCGCAGCTCGGAGACCAGCCATGAGAACCTGACGATGAACCCGGAGGCTCGCCTACCTTCTGGATCATTAAAGTCCCAAGCAGGTCTTTCCAAGGGAAAGGCCCAGTCGGTCACCCTGGGGTTTATTGTGGGCTGCCCATCATCACCCGGTACCAGCTTCCTAGCCTCCCGTTGGATTCGCTCTCTTTCTTCTGTGTTGAAGAGAACGCGGAGAAGCTGCTGGCATTCATCCCAAGTGGGCTGGTGGGTGAACAGGACAGAATCTAACAGGTTAATGAGGTCTTGTGGGTTTTCAGAAAATCTAGCATTTTGAGACTTCCAGTTGTATAAGTCGCTGGTGGAAAAAGGCCAATACTGAAGGGCCTGCTCCCCGTCATCCCGCACAGGGCCGACTGCCTGTAATGACAGAGCCTGTGTGGGGTTGAGTCCCGGGGTGCTATTTTTTTTTCTGACCTACGATGGGATCGGGTGGGTGGCCGACATCGCTGCTGACCCCGTGTGCTCACTTTGCTCTGGCTGGCATGGCCTGTCCCAGAAAATCCCCCAGGCCCAAAGGCGCAACCTCCTGGGGCGCACAGAGGACAGTCCATTGTGCCAGTGGAGGGGCAGTCCAGCTCTCCTCCCCCACCAGCGAGGGTGAGCGCCTGGAGGGGGGGAGAGCACGGCGACTGTGGGCGTGCAGGGGAAAGGGCACGTAGTGGGTTGTAAGGGGTGGCACTTGCCAGGTTTTATCTAAATCCTCAGGCAGCAATTCTGTCTTGGCCTGTAAAACTTTTGGGCGGACTTTGTTAGCAACTAAAACCTGGGTTTGAAATTTTTTAATCTAATTTGGGGGATTCTGCGTCAAACGTTGCCACACTAGGATATAGGGTATCTGGTCAGGATGGCCTTCTCATCCGGGTCGGAAGACGTCTTTTACCTTCTAGATGAACGGTAGGCTAAAAGTTCCCTTACTCGGCCATCCAACCCCGAACGTCGGCCACTCTGAACGACAGAAAATAGTTTCCTTTTTCTAATTTCAACAGAAAGGTTATTCGCCCTATTTTTGACTTCCTTAAAATTGTCCACCAATAGGGGCAATGAGGTGCTTGAAGAGCCTCCCATAGCTATGGAAAAAATAAATGATTAAAGACAAGCGACACGAAAGCAAAACAAACAAACAAGTTGCGACACAGACGAGACACGCAGGACGACCACACAATGTCTGCAGACTCACCAAGGCACCTAACGCCTCTCCGTCCGAACAGACCCAGTCTGTCGGAACCCAGGTCCGGACTCTACCCGGAACTTACCAGGGGCACAGGAGGACTTCTCCCACTCTGAACCCGACAGGTGACTGCGCTGGCGTGTCCACCTTGGTCGTATTCTGGTCCCAGTTGATGGCGCCACCCAGAAACCTGTCTGGACAGATTTAAAGAAAAGAAAAGAAAAAAACAAAGAAACTCCTACCTCAAGGTCAGTCCGTGTGTCCGCGGCAGGGCCCATGCTCTCACTCCCACATCCCGAACGAGCCCCCAAATGTTAGATTCAGGGAAGGAAGGCAAGCTCACCTTGGGCGCACTGAAGAATACGACCAGTTGAGGTGCAAAAGCGGCAAAAGGAGTTTATTCGCTAGCTCGAGCTAGAGCTCCCTCCCTCCGCTGCCCGGTGCCATGGGGATGCAGTGGCCAAAGGGAATCAGCCCCGGGCTTTTATAAGGCCAGGGACAGGCAGGCAGTCCAGGGTTGCTGTTCTTTAAACTTATTGGAGGAAACTTCTGGCACCAGCATTGTCCAGCGGTGATTGGTGAGTAGGTTCGCGCGTGCTTTCCTGATTGGTTGGTCACAGGTGGGCTGTCACTCGAGCTCTATTGGCTAAGGTGTCATCAGGCGATGTCCCATTGGTTAGGTCGGATCAGGCGATGTTAGGTGATGTCCCATTGGTTAGGTGGATCGGGTAATGTGTTGCGTCAGTGATCAGGAACTTGAAATCGAAACTGAAACTGAAACTGAAACCTAGGCCTACCTCATGCCCTGGCTGTCATACAACCTGTTTTAACTTTTACTCTGCTGATTCTAGCAGTTGCACACCCGTGCCCCACACTGGTTCTAGTTCACAGCCTCCTTCCTCTTCTTCCTGAGCGCCCACAGCGGCCTTCACGTCAATAGCATCACAATGCCTGGGACAGCCAAGGACACTTTAGGGTCCCCTATGGTCACCTCGGGGTCTACAAGAATGTGTGGTCCAAAATGGAACTTTCCTGAATTGGACTTCTGGTGGGAGTAAGCAAGGGGACAGTCACCTTGACACTGTTGCCTCTTGGCCTCTAAGCTTTGGGTTCTTGGCCTGAAATGGACCCAAACCTTAGCAGCTGGTCTGCGGTGCAGAGGCCAGGCCAAGTCTCAGTGCTACCACGTGCACAGGCTTAGCCAGCATATCAGGATGCTGATTTTAGAAGACAAAAAACACTTATTCTTCCTGAGTCCTTCCCAGCACTGGAGTCAATTTGGAGGCAGGAAGGGTAAGGGTGGTGAGGCCAGCTGCACAGCCTGTGTATTGATGGTGCTGGTCTGTGGGGCTGGGGCATGCCTAGGGCCTCGGGGCCAATGGGATCACTCTTAGGGTTTAAAGTCTGACCGCTGTCTGGGATGTTCTCCCACCAGTTCACAGGCTTTGTGGACAGGTCCCTCGGCTCTAACTTTGTTCAGTCCAGGGAGGCAGATCTCAGGATCCTCTCTGAATTTGACCAGACTCGACCCCTGTCCTATGTAGAGTCCCCACAATCCCTGGGAAACCCTGGCTTCCAGCAGCTGCTCCGATGGGAACTGGGTCGGGGTGAATCCTGCCTGAAGGTGGTTTTCCTTTCCCCTGGAAGAATTCTTGAGCAAGGCTCCCCAGGAAAGTGCGCCTGACATCTAAAACACAGTCCTCCATGTATTTTACTTCTGTAGTGATTCTGTGAGAAAAGATTTGGTGAAACACCGTGTCACAATTATTTCTAAGAAGAAAATGTGAAAAGCAACTGTTAATTGTTTTTTCTTACAGTTTTTATTAGGTTACCTTGCATAAAAAAACCAATTGATAGTAATATTACTGTGCTATTTATGGCGAAACTGGACTTTTGTTAATGTCCAAATCCTTAGGATTATTTTCTATGTCATGAAATCTTATATGTAGAAGTAACCTTATAAATCCTCTTTTCCAACTTCTTCCACTGTAACTTGGGTAAGAGTTAGCAAACAATAAATAGATGCTCTTAATAGCATATTAGACTTCCTTCATTTCTTAAAATGAAAACAAATAGCTAAACATTCCAGAACCCCTACTGACCGCTGACCTTTTTATTCTCGCTATAGTTTGCTTTTTCCAGGATGCCATGTAAGTGGAATAAAACAGCATTTATGCTTCTTAAACTGGCATTTTTTATTTAGCAAGATGCATTTAATAAACTATGGTGCATACACACAATGGAATACTAGGCATCACTGTAGAATATCTATGAATCTGTGAAACACCTCATGATATGGATGCCGTTAGAGGACCTAATGCAGAGTGGAATTATAAAAGGAAAAATATTATTTGAGGCCATTATTATAAAAAATTAAATTAAAAAGAAAAATTTTCACACTAAAAGAAATAGACTTTAGTGATTACTGAGAGTGAGAAGGGAAGGAAGGTAAAGGGAAGTTATAGACCAGAGAGTAGACAGGTGTTAACTTTGGTGGAGGAGGAGACAATATCCAACAAGAGTGATACAGGTGTGTGGGGGTTGGGGTAAATGATGGAACCGGCCAAGACTTTGGGAGGTTTGATCAACTGAATTTAAAAAGGCTAATCTGCTCTGTAATCCTTCACCTAACCACAATAAAAAGTAAAAGTACACAAACAAAAACTACCAAAAGGCACATGGAAACAATTAGTGCAATGCACTAATGGACCACACAAGCATCTATGTCTACAATCATGAGACTAGAAGAACTAGGTGGTACCTAGCTACCAATATCAACTATTTTGTAAAGGATCACACTAGAAGGTCCTGGATAATTTGGAGAAAACCGTGGAACATAACTTAAAATCATAGAAATTACCAGACTAGTTTTAGGATAGAGACCAGTGGGACACTCAAGATGATGGTCCTTATCCTTCAGATCTGGAACAGAACTTACCTTTGCATTGGAATACCATTTAAGGTCAAAAGTACATCATTTGTGGAAGGACAAAGTTTAGAGAGTTAGGAAAGAAGAAGAAATGGAAACAGACAAAACAGAAATAAGTGTGATGTATATGTATGTGTATGTGTGTGTATATGTATGTGTATACATATACGTATACATATATGTATATGTATAGGCAGGAGATTGAAGTGTGTGATTTTATCAGAATATATGGGAACTGTTTAATGTAAAATTATGATCTGTAAATCTCACCGAAATAAAAATAAAAACTTAAAAAACCCCACATTCATCTATTTCCTTACATATTTTAATACATCACTCATTTTAACTGCTAAGTATTATTCTGTTTTAAGGATGTATACCAATATGTTTAAAAGATAACTTGACTGTTTTATTCTTGTGATTATGAGGAAGACTTCTGTAAGCATTCATGTGAAATGTTAATGTGGATGGTGAATGGCATTTTTCCATTTTAACCAATCTTTCAAGGACTCAGGCTGATAAAGAATCTGCTCTTTTCAAAGCATAGTTGATATCCAACTAGCAATGAGAGAGAAAGTGGAAAACTAGGCCATAGATTTCATGGGCAAGTCTGGGTGTAACACAAAATAATCATGCCCACATATTCATCCAAAGTCAATCAAATGACCCTAGTAAATGTGAGAAGGGATGAATTGTATGTCCAAGAAGTAATGGAATTGGGTTTGGTGAACACATAGCATATCTCTGCCGAAATATTCTGCCAAAACTATCAAACAATATAATTAATGTAACATGCAAGTGAAATTTTGCTAATGATCTTTCAGTAACAGTTGCAGCAGTACATTTTCAAGGAACTGTCTAAAATTCAAGCCATATTCAGAAGAGGGCATGGAACTAGGGATATAATTGTTGACATCTGATGAATCTTGGCTCAAAGTAAAGAACACAAAAAAATATTTTGCTTGGTGTATTGATTATGTAATGGCATTTGACTATGTGTATCATAACAAACTATGGATAGCCTTGAGAAGAATGGAAATTCCAGAATATTTCATTGTCTTTATGCAAAATCTTTACATGGACCAAAAGGCAGTTGTCTGAACAGAACATGGGAATACTACATGGTTTAGAATCAGGAAAGGTGGGCATTGCAGTGTAATTGCAGTGCATTACAGAAATCCCGGGGACTGAGAGAGGAGCCCTTGTGGTGTAGTGGGCTATGATTTGAGCTGCTAACCACAAGGTGAGGGGTTCAAAATTACAGGTGGCTCCAGGTGAGAAAGATGAGGCTGTATACTCCTGTAAAGAGTTAAGTCTCAGAAACCCATAGGGGGAGTTTTAGTTTCTTATAAGGTCTATATGAACTACAATTGTGTTGATAGCAGTAAGTTTGGCTTTGGTTTGGGGGTGCCTGATGCTGAGGACTTCCTTTGTCTTGATTCTCTAAAACAGCAGCTCTCAACCTGTGGGTTATAACCCCTTTGGAGGTCAAACGACCCTTTCACAGGGGTCACCTAAGATCATCAGAAAACACATATTTCTAATGGTCTTAGGAATCGAGGGACCACTCCTCTATCCATCTCCAGGCAGTTTGCCCACATGCAGATATGATCACATATGAGTACCCATGCTACACCATGTTTCAAGACAAAATTTCATTTATTTGTAATTTGAAATATATTTCATAATATATAACCACATATTGTTTTTGTGATTAATCACTATTCTTTAATTATGTTAAATTTGTAACAATGAAAGTAAATCCTGCATATCAGATATTTACATTATGATTCATAACAGTAGCAACATTACAGTGATGAGTAGCAATGAAAATAATTTTATGGTTGGGGGTCACCACAACATGAGGAACTATATTAAAGAGTCATGGCATTAGGAAGATTGAGAGCTATTTCTCTAAAAGAAATTCTTCAACACTTAAATTCACTTCCAAGGGCTTTATTTTTTTTTAATTCTCTTCCTTGGCCTTTTCTGAAATGGGCATTTGGTATTCTCTTAATGAAATCTATAATTTCTTTTGTTTGTGAAAGATTAATGATTCAAGCATTATTATTCAAGGATGTAGTTCCCCCAAAAAGTAGGGACCTGTTAACTCCCTAGTCATGGTTGCTTCAGCCATATGTATCCAATTCCCTGGAAAATCTATTAGGCTTCTGGTTCTTTTCCTTCCAGTCAATCACCTGTGTCTAGAGCCACACTACAAATTCTTTACTTTGAATGATTCTAAATTTTCTCTTCTTTTGGGGGTGTTATATTCTATCCTTCCTCTGTTCTATCTCCTCCTGGTAAATATAGACATTGTGAGGCCATTACATTTGTGGTGCTATGAGGTAAGCATGGTGTTGCTAATCACAAGGTCAGCAGTTCAAACCCACTAGCGATATTGGGATAAAGACAAGATTATCTGCTCCAATAAAGATTTATCATTTATAGTTTCAGAAATCTTAAAAATGATTGCTGTCAGTCAGAATTGACTGGTTGGCAGTGGGTTTTTGTTTGTTTTTTAAGACTGAAAGGAAAGGTGACAGCTTGATTTTGCTGTAAGATAGTGTTTTAATGATTTCTCCTGCTTAAAGGTTTTCCTAACTTTAAATCCTTGAATCTGAAATAAATAAAACAGTTGGCTTTTCCAACCAAAGTTAAATTTCTAGAATCTGTAAAATTCTCTGAATGTTTTTCTTTTACTTTCTGGTCAGCCTTAGCCACCGTTACCAGCCTACAGCAATCCATTCATTCTTTCTAGCCAGTTCTTCAAGAGCACATGGCTTGTCTTTAAGTGTTTTCTAGATGCTCAGCCACGACAGAATAGTGTCTGTCATTATTCTAGCACCTGGTATTTATTTCCTTACGATTGTCACATATCTAGGTCCATGTTACAACCACACCATGATTCTAAGGTACTAATTACTGCACTACTGTATGTATATCAATTTATTGTACTGCAGTGGCATGTGTGTTGCCATGATGCTGGAAGCTATGTTGCTGGCATTTCAAATGGCAGCAGGGTCAGCCAAAGTGAAGAGGTTCAGCCGAACTTACAGACTAAGAGCAGACTACAAGAAGGAATAGGCTGTCCACTTCTATGGAAGTAGCCACAGAAAAACTTATGGACAGAAATAAACCATTGTCAGATCCTGAAAACCTCACGAGAGAAGCAGAACATTGTCAGAGATAGTTCCAGAAGATAATACCCTCAAGTAAGAGGCACTCAAAATATTACTGAGGAAGAGCTGTCTTCTCCAAGTCGAGTGCATAATGACATGGATGGAGTGAAGCCTGCGGCAGGAAAGCCTTTGGTACCTTCATTTGCTAATGGGGCACAACCCTGAATGGGAAGAAGCAGCTGAAAACATCATTTTAAAAATGGAATTAGAGTATACAAAGTGTGACTCTAGGAAAATTGGAAGTTGTGAAGAATCAAATGGAAAACATAAACATCAACGTTCTGGGCGCTAGTGAGCTGAAATAGACTGATATTGGCAATTTTGAATAAGAAAATCATATGATTTACTGTGCTGGGATTGAATTAGAGGAATGACATTGCATTCAGCCTCAAGAAGCACATTTCAAGGTCTATCTTGACCTATAATACTGTCTGTGACAGAATTATATCTATCCAGAGTCATGGAAAATCAATCAAATTAATTAATCAGCTATTAATCACAGTTGTACACCATCCAACCAAGTTGCTGATGAATTAAAGAATCCTACCAATGTCTTCAGTCTGAAATTAATCACACCTACAATCAAGATGCTTTGGTAATTATTGTTGATTGGAATGCAAAAGTGGGAAACTAAGTGGAGGGAAAGTAGTTGGAACATTTGGCCTTGGCGCTAGCATTGAAGCTGGAGATCAAGTGACAGAATTTTGCAGCAATTTCTTCATTGCAAATAACTTTTTTCAACAATACAAAAGGCTATACAATGCGGACTTCACCAGGTGAAAGATGAAGAAATAAAATGGACTATATTTGTATGCAGAAATGACGGAGAAGCTGAATATCAGCAGCTAAAAAGAGGCTAGGGGTTGACTGTGGAATAGGTAATCACTCATATATAAGTTCAGGTTTGCTCAGATGTAAGTTCAGCTGGAACTTGAAGAAAATTAAAACAGTTCCACAACAGCCAACATAGGACCTTGAGTCTATCCCACCTGAATTTCGAAAATATCTCAAGAACAAATTTGACACATTTAACACTGGCAACAGAAGAGTGGAAGTGCTGTGGGATGACTTCAAGAATATCATACATGAAGGAAGCAAACGGTCATTAAAATGGCAGAAAAGAGAGAAAAGAGCAACACTGAAACTTGCTCTTCATCACAGAGTAGCTCGTGCACATGGAAAAAATAATTAAGTCAAAAAGCTGAACAGGAAATTTCAAAAGGTAGCTGGAGAAGACAAAGTAAAATATAATGAAATGTACAAAGCCCTAGCATTAGAAAGCCAAAATGAGAAGAACCCACGAAGTATATCTCAAGCTAAATGTACTCGAGAAATAATTCAAGCCTTGAGTTTCAATTTGAAAAATCTATAGGCAAAATATTGAACAATGTAGGAAGCATTAAAAGAAGATGGAAAGAATACACAGAGTCATTGTGGCAGAAACAACTAGTCAACCTTGTACCATTCTGGAGGGAGCATATGGAAAAAAAACAATGATACTGAAGGAAGAAGTTTTAGCTGAAACTGACAGCATAGGCCAAAAATAAGGATCCAGAAATGGATGGAATACCAATTCAAATGTTTCAACACTCTGATGAAGCACTGAAAGCATTCATTTAATTTATCTATGTCAGATTTGGAATGCAGTTACTGGCCAACTGACTGGAAGGGAAACATATTTGTACTCATTCCAAAGAAAGGTGACCCAACTGAATGCTCAAATTAAAGAACAATAGCAGTAATATCACAAGCAAGTAAAATTTGGCTAAAGATCATACAATAGTTGCAGCAGTACATTGACAGAGACTTGCCAGAGGTTCAGGCTGGACTCTGAAGAGGATGGGGGGAAAGGCATATCATTGCTCATGTCAGATGGATCGTAGCTCAATGCAGAAAATACCAGAAAAATATTCACCTACCTTATTTTGACTATACTAAGTCATTCAACTGTGTGGACCATAACAAACTATGGATAGCCTTGAGAAGAATGGTGTGTTCATTTGGATACTTTAGAGAAACAAATCCACAGAAACTCATAAGTATAAGAGAGATTTTTATATAAAGGTTAAGTGAACATCAAGAAAACATCCCAACCTAGTGCTGCCCAAGCCCACAAGTCCAACAATAACCCAAATATCCAACACCAATCCACAAAGTCCTCTTCCATCTCACAAAACACATGCAATGATGCTGACTGCAGGAGGAAAGCTGAATCAGTGAGCGTGTGAGCATCTCAGCACTGGCAGGGGTCTCCACATGGCTGCTCCAGCACCTAGGGCTGAATCGGGGTAGGTCCATGTGACTTCTCCTCGGGGGTGTCTTGCAGGAAGTGATCCTTCCCAGTTGAAGGAGGAAACTGGCTAAGGCAGCTGCATCCTAGTCCGACCATCAGAAAGCAAGAGACCTGAGAACTAGAAAGGGGAGGCTCACTGAGCCATTTATCTCTCTCTCCTTCAATTAACCCCACATGTGTTTATTGGCCAGGTTGGCACAATAAACTAACTACCTCAATTGGGAATCTCAGAACACTACATTGTACTCACTGCAGAACACATACATGGATCAAGTGTCAGTTCTGTGAACAGAACTAGGAAATACTGCATAATTTAAAATAAGGGAAGTTGTGTGTTAATGCTTTATCCTGTCACCGAACTTATTTGATCTGTATGCTGAGCAAATATCAGAGAAGGAAATAGGAAGAGGAATTTGGTATCAGGATCAGAGGAAGCCTTATTAACAACCTGTGATATGCAGATGAGAAAACCTTGCAATATGCAGATGAGAAAACCTCTTTTGCTGAAAGTGAAAAGATGTTGAAGCACGTGCTGATGAAGATCAAGGATTGGAGTCCAGGTTACAACTCAGTGTAAAGAAAACCCAAATTCCGACAACTGGACCAGTAAATAGCATCATGATAAATGGAGAAAAGATTCAGCTTTTCAGGGATTTTGTTTTCCTTGGATCCACAATCAATGTTCCTGAGGCATCAGTCAGGAGAGCAAATGACAGACTACATTGCGTGTATCTGGTGCACAGATAGAATCTCTTCATCGTGTTTAAAGCAAGGATATTACTTTGAGGTCTAAAGTGCACCTGATTTGCACCGTGGTATTCTCAACTGCCCCTTATAGATGTGGAAGTTGGGCATTGAATAAGCAAGACCAAAGAAGAATCAATGCATTTGAGTTTGGGGGCTCGTGAAGAATACTAGAAGTATCATGAGTTGCCAAAAGAACAAACAAATCTGTCTTGGAAGAAGCACAGGCAGAATGGTTCTTAGAGGAAAGATGGTGAGACTTCTATTGATGTACTTTGGACATATAGTCAGGAGATACCAGTTCTTGGAGACAGACATTATGCTTGGTAAAGTAATTGGACCTCAAAAAAGAGAAAGACATTTGACAAGATGGATTGGCACCGTGGCTCCATGGATTGCCTCAAACATATTGTAAGGATGACAGAGGCCATGCTAGTGTTTAGTTCTGTTGTACATAGGGTCTCTATGAGTTGGAACCATAACAACACCTAACAACAACAACCACAACAACAAATTTCTGCATTAGGACAATAATTAATGTTGCTCTTGGCTCGCATCAAGAAACTAAACATAAAAATCTCAGTAAATTAATACAGTAGTAATAGCTCTTACCACAATATAATTCTGTAGGGTACATATGATTATGTAGAGTTCCAGATTGACAGGCACATCTCCATTTTGAACACGTCACAAGGTCGTGGTGAGCACCAATATCCAGGAATCAGAGATGAAGGGAGACCATATTGCTTCTTCCTATATTCCAATGAAACAAATCTACAAGAGCCAAAATACAGCTCTGAGTATATTACACCCAGGTTTTGAGAACATCTCAAGAATAGATTTAATTTATTGAACACTGGTGACAGAAAACCTGATAAGCTATAATATGACATCATGAACATCATACATGAAGTGAGCAAAAGGTCATTAAAAAGATAGAAAGAGAAGATCAAAGTAGATGTCAGAAGAGACTCTAAAAACTTTCTCTAGACCATACGGTAGCTAAAGCAAATAAAGAAATGATGAAGTAAAAGTGCTGAGCAGAACATTTCAAGACAACAAAGTATTATAGTGAAAAGTACAAAGGCCTGCAGGTAGAAAACCTAAAAGGAGGAAAACTTTCAGCGCATCTTAAAGTGAAAGATGAAAATAAACGAATCAGTAATTCAAGTCTCCAGTTGCAATATTAAAGATTCCAGAGGCAAAATATTGAGCGATGCAGGAAACATTCTAAGAAGATGAAAAGAATCTACCAAAGTGTGTCACCATGTTAGAAAGAACCACTTCAATAAATAGCATATGATATTGAAGGAAGGAATCCAAGCTTATCCGAAGGCATTATCAAAAACAAAGTTCCAGAAACGGAGCCCTGAAAGTACTCACTAGTCTATGCCAAGCAATTTGAGAGACTGCTATTTGTCCAGCTGACTGGAAGAGTATTTGCAACCATTCAAAAATGCGAACCAACAATTGTGGAAATTATTGAACAACATAATTAATATCACTTGCAAGTAAAAGTTTGCTGAAGATCATTCAATAATGGTTGAGCTGTCCATTGACAGGGAGCTACCAGAAAGCCAAGCTGGAGTCAGAAGAGGATACAGATCAAACAATATCATTACTGACATCATATGGATTTTGCTCAAAGCAGGGAATACTGGTTGGGCAGGATGTGTGTGAATACTTATGTTTTATAAACAACATAAAAGTATTTGACTACCATGGATCAAAGCTAACTAGAAACAACATTGAGAAGAATAGGGATTAGAGAACACTTCATTGTACTTATTTAGAACCTGTACATGGATCGAGAGGCAGTCTTTTGAACAAAACAAGGAAATGTTGTAAGTTTTCAAATCAGGAAGTTGTGTGTCAGGATTGTATCCTTTATCATACTTATCCAATCTGTATTCCTGGAAAATAATGAGAGAATCTAGGCTATATGAAGAGTACAAAAAGAAGAAGAAGGAGGAAGAGGAGGAGGAGGAGGAGAAGGAGGAGGAGAAGAAGAGAAGAAGAAGAAGAAGAAAAATGCAGTATGCAGTATTATTAACAACTTGTAATATGAACACAACATGACCTTGTTTACTGAAAGTGAGGAGGACTTGGAGCACGTGCTGATGAAGATCAAGGACTGCAGCCTTCAGTATGGGTTTCAACTCAATGCAAAGAAAAACAAAGTCCTCACAGCCGGACCCATAAGTAACACCATGATAAATGGAGGAAAGATTGAAGTTGTGAAAGATGTTTATCTTGTCTTAATTCACAATCAATGCTCATGGAAACAGAAGTCAAGAGATCAAACAAGGAATTGCTTTGGGCAAATCTTTGACACAAGATCTCTTTAAGATGTTGAAGAACAGGGATGTCACTTTGAGGACTAAAGTGTGCCTGACCCGAGCCTTGGTGTTTTTAATCATATACATGTGAGCGTTGAATATTGAACGAGTAAGACCACAGCAGAACTGTTGCATTCAAAGTATGGTGCTGGTGAAAATAGTGAAAGTGCGTGTATCAACTATCTGTTTCGGAAGAAATAGAATGAGAATGCTTCTTAGAAGTGAGGATGACAAAAGTTAGTCTCATGTGCTTCGGACATGTTATCAGGAGAGATTAGGCCAGAGAAGGACATCATGCTTGATACAAAGAGTAAGACCCTTGAGAGGAAGGATTCGTGTAGTGTCTGTTGGGCTCAAGCCTAACAATAGCTCTCAGAACGAAGCAGGAATCGGAGGTGTTTTGTTCTGTTGTGCATAGGGTCACTATGAGTGGAGCCAACTCAATAACACCTACCAATAACAATGCATGTCATTGGTCAAAGCTTCATCATGTAGCTTTGCTAACTGCCAGACTGGACAAGAGAGGCGGTCCAGCTCGGCTGGGTATGCCTAAGAAGAACTGGAAACTTTGCCACACATAGCACATTGATTCGGCCACAATGAAATGAGGTTATTGATAACACACTTCATAGGACACTGATTGTGAATGCTAAATTTAAGATAGGTAACTACCATTTTCTAACATACAAATAATAAGGGCGATTTTACCTCCCCACTGCCTTCTTTCCCTTCCTTCTCCTCCACCCCTCCCCAATTAATTCATAAAAAGTAACATCAGCCACAACCTTCCTTCAAATTACTGGAGATGATGATACATGGTATTAAACAGTAGCCAAATATAACTTCATATTCATATTAGTCTTTGTTTTCCTCCTGATGCTTATCTCTCTTCCTTGAGCTATGCTTATTCCAAAAATCTTAATTTCTATCAAACTAGGCTTTATAGGTTTCATTGCCACTGTCTGAAATGTGGACAATCAATATGAAGATAGTCGTCCTGGCCTTGTTCTTAGATTTTGTCCTCATCAAAAATCATTATATTTTGGATCACAAGTTGTCTATAGTTGAATTCACCTAGACTTCTAATTTATAAGCCAAAACATTGAAGGTAATGATCATGCTCAAATCATCACTCCAATATGTTGGATAGCTACGGATGGTAAGCTGCAGAAATTACTATCTTCTCTCATGATAGGTACCAGCATGTCAAGCTCTTTAAACCAATACATCTTGATAATCAGTGGTTTTACAGATGCTGAATGCTACATAATGAAGCCACAGAAACACTGGAAAGTCTCAGCAATGCCTCACTCTAATTGTCCTATGACTAAAAGCCAAGGATCCCCCAACAGCTGGAAACTGTTGCCATGGAAACCTTAATGTTCCATCATCTGAGAGATTAAAATTTGAGACTATTAATGGACCTGGCAATAGTTTGCATGTTTCATTAGTTTAAAAATGCCATTATTCTAGGGCTCAGGGGAGTAGGATTTTCAAGTGTGTGTGTATTTGTGTGTTTATTAAAATGGTGCAGCCATGATTTGGATGATATAAGAAAAGACAGAAACGGCATAGAAGGAGGTAAGATATTTGGCCAATCAATTTTTCCTCTTCTTCTGGACCATTCCTGCTAGCTGGTTGTTTAATGAGGCACAGGTAGGAAGACAGAGGATGAGCAGGAAAAGAGGGAGAAGCTAATTTCAGCCTCCATTCAACCACAGTATATACTCCTCATGAATTTCAGGTCTTTATTTAGGAGGCACAGCAGGGCAGTACGGGGAGCGCTGGTGGTGTTGTGGGCTATATGTTGGACTGCTGACCACAGGGTTAGCAGCCCAAACATGTCTGCCCGACAAGGATAAAAAGACGAGGATTTCTGCTCCTATAGACACTTACAGCTTTGTAAACACAAAGGAGCAGCTCAACCCTGTCCTATAGGGGCTCTGAGTCAGAAGTGACACGATGGCATACGCTTTTGTCTTAGGGGAATGTTTACAAAGCTGAAAGCCACCACTCATTAATATATCCTTATATCAGTGTGTCTCAGCCAAAATGTATTAAAGATGAACCAAAATAGAATAAAATAGAAGCTATCAAAGGTGTTCTGCATTGTTAGGACAGGTATTGCTTTAAAAATAAAACAAATTAAAAACAACAGCAACAACAACAAGACCTCTGTCTACTTGGTTATGATGCAAAATTCCTCCCTATTGAGACTCACAGCCAAATAAGTTAGAAAACCACAGTTACAGTGCATGATTAAGAATCCAGGACATAAAACTAGCGTGCCTATATTTGAATACTGATTTTATAACCTACTTTTTGGTGTAAGAAGTTTGCTTAATCTCTTTGTGCATCTGTTGGTTTATCCATAACCCAGGAACGACAGCAGTACTGTCATAACAAGGTTGTAAGCAGTAACTAAATTAATCTATAGAAAGTACGTGGAGTATATCTGGCACATATTGCACAATGAAAGTTAGCTGTTGAGCATATACCATTGATTACTTGGAGAAAACATTTTCGAGTCACTAAAAGTGAGTATCGTTTTATATTTGTGTCTGAAAATTAAGGCTCAAATTCACTAGTATTGAGTCATTACTGACTCATATTGACCCTATAGGACAGAATAGAACCAGCCCTGTGTGTTTAAAAGACTGTTCATCTTTATGGGAGGATAAAGCCTCATCTTTCAATCCTGTATAGCCCAAGCACATATGGCTCAAAGGTCTCTTACACCCATCTTCCTCCCTACCCAAACCAAACTTACTCCCATCCTTAGGGCAACCCTATAATACAGAGTAGAGCTGACCCTATGGATTTCTGAGACTATAACTCCTTATGGGAGTAAAAAAAAACTTATCTTTCCACCAAAGGGCAGCTGATGGCTTCAAACTTCTAACCTTATGGTTATATGCCCAATGTGAAACTCACAACATGAAACTTAATTTGGATTCCAAATTAAGGTCACTCTCAAACCAAAATCAATGCCATTGAGTCAATGCCTGAGTCAATGCTGACTCACAGCGACCCTATAGGACAAGGCAGAACTGCCTGCCCTTGTTAACGTCTGAGATTGTAACTGTTTCCAGGACTAGGAGGCCCTCGCTTTCCTTCTCCTGGGAAGTCCCTGGCAGTTTTACGGATCACAGCTTAATGCATAATCACTAAACCACCAGGGCTCCTGGAAGAATAATATAATCCTTGCCAATTTAGAACAGCACTGCTACAAATCATCCTGCCAGCCACACAGTATATCATGCTTCCCCTATGACTCTTAGTGCCATTTTGAAGATTTTATTCTTCTGCCTTAATACTAGGATCATAATGGGGGTCCACTGTGTGATGAACTCCTCATTGCAAAGGCAAATATTAAGGGGTTTTCCCCCTAAGAAAAAACAAAATTTGGGGTATAATATTTTTAAATTAGGATAACTTTTAGGGTACCATTTAGTGCATCCAAACATTAATCCACTAAATGGTGCCTGAAAGGTTAATGTAGTCTTTGGAAATGTGTGGCCTGCTCCCATAGCTGATTCTGGGGCTCTCCTTGTCCGACGTGGGGCATTGTCCTGAGAGAACCAGTCAGTGGAGAGCAGGGCAAACTCTGTGAGCAATGACAGGCTCTGCTGATCGATGTGATCATTTGGGATCTCAGTGCGAGGGGTTGCCTGATTTCCTAAAAATGCTTAAATGATTCCCAATGTTTGTTGACAGACTCTGACTTTGGTAAATGGAATTAACTGGGGACACAGATGTCCTGAATACCAAAACACGATGACAATCTTTTAGCGCCAGATCCCCAGACAAGGCAGAAGTAACTCAACAGCACCATCATGTTATAATTTTGATAGATTTGAAGGGGCTTCAAAAGGTTCACGGGGAAATTCCACTGTCTTTTAAATCAGTTTTCCCATGAACCTTTTGAAGCCCTCTTGTATTACAGCAAAGTACTAATCAAGTGGAATTCATAAGTTATCAGAATTGGAATAACAGTCTGGAATTACCCACCTCCGCTCCGATTTAAAAATAAGCCCTGGAAGGCGAAAGAGGATAGAGGTCGATAATAATTAATAGCTACTATTTACTGAACATTGAATATTTTATATACTTGAGCTCATTAAATACCAACCATGGCCATGTAATGTAAGGGTTCTTCCTCTAGTTTTACAAGGGAAGAAATGGAAAGATTTTTGAATAATGTACTAAGAGTTATCTGAGGCTAAATAAAAAAGTATTGCTACTAGGTGTCCAGGTCATGCATGGATTTATTCTAAACAAGATGAATTTAGACATCTCTGCATTGAGGGGATGGCGGTAAACAGGTTCTTTCCACGAGACACGTGTCTTAATCTCAGTAGGCTGCCTTAAAAGTAACAGATTGGAACCAAACAGTGGTTTGGTTTCAAACAGTGTTTTCAAAGGGGAATCTGCGGGGGCAGTTAAATTCCAGGCCAAGAAGTCAATTTAGAAGGTTCTGGTGACTCGGGGAATTCCAAAGGAGTAAGCATGATAGATTTTCTCAAAAGGCACACAGACAAGTAGCAGAGCTTATTAAGGAAAACTTTTCAAAGAAGTGAAAACTACATTAGTGAGAAAAAGGCCAGGAAGTTATGATGACTTTTTGTTTGTTTGTTTGTTTCCCACTAAGACAACATACCTGCTAGCCCACTGTCCTGTGAGAAGATCTGTCTCGAAACCTTACCCAACTACACAATAGCACCGAGTTTGTCCCTTTGGACTTTTGTTGTTGCCCAAATTCCAAGAACATGGGGAAAGAACACGATTTGAGTCCCTCAAGGGTGCTGAAGCTGCTGGTTTGGCATTGTGTAAATAAAAGAACAGAATTCTCGGGAAGAGGTTAGACAGATGTGCACAGACTTAGATGCAATATATGTTGAGAAATAATAACCTAACACTTTGATATTTTTGTTTGTCAATTTTGTTTCCGTGGGATTTTTAAAAAGTTATTCTTATATAGCTAGTAATTAAAGCAGCATTTTCACTTTAATTCATTGACCCGCAATGCTTGAAATCTCCGTCACCCACTCCCTTTAGTTCCTTGATTTTCTTCTTATATCCTCAGGTACATTTTTCTTAAAATCTAGTTCTTATAAGAACCCTTGCTTGCTCTTACTTCACTATCATACAAAGTATTCATGTTGGGAAATTTCAACCTTGATTAAATCCAACTTCCTGATTGTCACATGCCTACACAGTAGGCACCACTTAACTCCATTTGGGCAATGTATGTCCATGAGCTGGGGCACCCAGGTATCTCAGAGCCAGCATGCCAGACTCTCCTCTTGTGGTTGGCGCCCCATTTCTGTCTGGCTGCTACAAGCAGTCTGGAAGCTAATGAGTCTGCTGCCCAAACTCTAAACCCCACCTTTCCTCAGCTCATGCAACTTGGGGCGTCTCTGTGTTTTGCCCAGTGTGATCCTACAGGGGCACTCAGAGAAAGACATGCAACACAGGTGCCCTAGCCCTGGCTCAGACATGCATGTGCCCTCTGTCTTAAAGGGTCCACTTGACAGACAGATTCTCATGGATAAGCTCGCTGCCCTGCAGCTGGCTTTACAGAACAGCTGAGGACAGCCAGGTGGAACCCACCTGAGCATTCAGAGGTGTCTGCTATTGGGCCTGCCTGGGCCTCTTGCTGTACTCCTGGTTCCCTCCACCAGGGAAACCTGAGCACTCTGTGCAAAATGTTCCAACAATGCCCAAGCCACATACTATCCTTTTCCACAGAACTGAATCATGGCTGTTCACAGAACCACGCCTATATTTGAGCAGCCTTTTACCATTCCACATAAATAGTTTATCAACTAGTACTATCAACTAGTCTACCATCCCATGCATATAGGTAGTTTATCAACTAGTCTTACTCCAACCTAGAGCCAAATTTTTCCCTTCTATGTCTCATCTGTGTTAGTACCCAAGTCAAAGTCACCAACATCCCTTGCCTAAAATGCCTTTTAAGTAACCTTTCTCTTTCTCTAAATTATTTTCTGGACAACATTCTATGCGATCTTACATGCACTTCAGACCCTCCGGTGATTTGGGGCTGAATTAATCTGAGACTCAGCATGACCATACCCCATGTGTTTTTCTGGCCTCCACTCCAATCATTCTACGATTGCTCACTTGGTCCCTGCCCCACTGTCCTTGTTCTTCCTTGAACACTCTAGGTCTGCTCCGACCTCACGACCTGACCAATTGCTCTTCTCTCAACCTGACAGATGCTTTAACGAGACCATCCCATTTGTTGTACAAGCCTTGGAGCAGATGTCACTTCCTCTGAGAAGCCTTCCCTGGATACACAATACAAATCCATTCCCCTGGTCACTGTCTGTGACAATATAGCCTCACCTCACTGAAAACTCACTGATAGCATCTGTTTAATTCCTCTGTTGATTTTTTACATTTCCAGTGATATATCCTCTGTATCTTTTAAAAAATCATTTATTGGGTGCTCATACAACTCTTTTCACAATCCATCCATCCATCCATTATGTCAAGCACATTTGTACATTTGTTGCCATCATCATTCTCAAAATATTTTCTTTCTACTTTAACCCTTGGAATCAGATCCTCATTTTTTCCCCATCATCATTTTCAAAGCATTTTCTTTCTACTTAAGTCCTTGGTATCAGCTCCTCATTTTCCCCTCTCCCTTCCCGCTCCCCCCTGCCTCATGAATCCTTGATAACTTATAAATTATTATTATTTTGTCATGTCCGACGTCTCCTTTCACTCACTCGTCTGCTATCCTCTGTATCTTAAATAGTGCCTGGCTTCTTGAAGGCTTCCAATAAATATTTGTTTAGTGGATGGATGAATAAAGGCAAGCCGCTACAGCAAAACCTCGCAGGCTTTAACAGCTTGTAGAACTTCTCCCCGCTGCTCTCCTGCCTGTCGGTTTACCCTGGGCTCGGCCGTAGGGAAGGAACTGCCCAAGAACGCCCCACGGTAGCACGAGAGCTGGCGACGACGTGGAGGCCAAACAAGGCTTTTTCACTCCCACTCCCATATTCTTTTCTTATCTGATACTCTCTTCAAACCTTTATTTATAGATATAAACTCAATCATCCTGGCTCAAATATTAGGGACTATGACATTGATCAGGGATTATAAAATCCCAATAGCACGAGGGCAGAACTTCCTCCTGTGACTCTCAGAATTGTATCCTGTGCTGCAGACAGTTCCCTGGAGACCCGGGCTCAGGACTCCTCTCGTTGGCTTCCCGCTTCACTGACAGATGGGCCGCTGGGGGGACAGCTGTACAAACAGGCTTAAATACGGCGCCCAGTGCCAAGGGGAGGAGGACCGTCACGCCTGACTGATGTATCTGCACATTTTATCTCCACAAAGTCAACTCTTCTGTCATAATGACCAATTATGCACTTTATATTTGTGTGGACATGATCAAAAATAAATGCAGCCTCTTATGGAAGGTCTTCTCTATGCTGGGTGATTTTCCATGTATCATTTCCATCCCTGAGGTTTAAGAAGATGGGAAAGAAAAGTTTGCAATTCCCATCTGAATGATGTTAAGGTCTGCACTTTTTCTAGAACATCATATTGCCTCTCAAGTAAGGTATGTGTTTTATGAGCCTCCCTTTGGCCATCGTTTGCAATGGATGCTTTCTTCCACTCCTCTTCCCAATTCTAGCATTTCACGCCACCGCCCCTATTTCCCTAACTAGTCATTATATAAATCTCACAAATACATTATTTGATATGGCCCACTCTGTCATATTAGAGGAGAAATTGGATATATTTTTATTTTATTAAGGAAATAAAACAGTGCTACTGAGAGAGATGTCGACAAGACAGTGGCAAAGATTTCATGAGGGTTTCACCAGAAAGTTTCTTAAATCTCACCACATATCGGCCACCTACTTATACTTAGATGTGTACAGCACAAACCCCGAGCTCTGAGTTCTCTTCTAGCTGCTATACCTGTCCCAGCGTCTGAGTCCTGCTGCATCCCCTGGCAGTCAATCCTGGAATAGTATTTCGCCTGCGAAAGTAACAAGTCTAAGTAAGAATTACCTCTGCAATCCCAGGTCCATTAATACAGATTCTAACTAGGAGACCTAGCCGGTTGAGGTCTAACATCCAAATACCTTCAGCAATGTGTATTTAAACAACCCCAAATCGAGGACAAGTTGCCAGAGGAATCGATGCCAACTCATGATGACACCCATGCTCTCACACTAGGACTGTGCTCCTTGGCGCTTTCAGTGGTGACGAAATTTCAGAAGTAGATTGGCAAGTATTTCTTCTAACTCCCCTGCTGTCCCGTCAATTCCAAATCACAGTGACCCTGTAGGACAGAGTAGAACTGTCCTGGTGAGTTTCTGAGACTGAGCTCCATACTGGAGGAGAAAGCCTCTTCTCCCTTCCTCAGCATCTGGAGGTCTTGAACTGCTGATCTTAGAGTCAGAAGCTCAACATGTAACCACGAATGACCAACAATTCAGGTAGTAACCTTGGATAACCCTTTTCTCCATTGGGCATCTACTAGCTGTTTAACATCAGATGACTTTTCAATGTTTTTTATTGTTCTTTCAGTACAAGCTTTGCTTAAGGGAGGACTAGAGGAGAGTCCACGACTTTCTTTGTTGATTGCAAACAAGGCTCTGTTACCCTGATACCTGATCATGCTTTCCAAAAAAAATTAAGTTTTTTAATATTCAAGTAATCAATACCCATTATAATCTCCTTGGCATGGTCTCTGTTTGCTGGGGAAACTTTTCAGAAGCTCCCAAAGCTTGCTCAGTGACCCAGGTAGGTAAAAGAACATTGACCTCTCTGCAGTGCACGTTAGCACGACAGCAATCTGGTGATATTGATTAGTGGGGAGGAAAAAGTAGGATTTTCCATCCTCTTCCCAATGTTAGAATCCTTTCATTTTACAACATGCACACCACACCGCCCTCCACCCCCACACCCTTTCACTCAAGTTAGTATGTGTCTATCCTTGCTCCCCCTCCCACCACTGGTTAATAAGAATATTTCTTTTACTGTGAATACTTTCTAGTCATTTTATAATACTGGTTGTGGTAGTCACCTAATCTGGTGTCAATTTAAGGATTAAGAATGTAGGGGTGGAGTCTAGGCTGTCAATCTGGAGACAGTCAATGAAATTTCTGTGGGCATGGCCTTCTCCTGAGAATTCTGGGAAATCTGGTACTTCCTTCTTGGAGGCAGAAGACACCTCTCTCTCTCTCTGCTATTCCCTGGGAGACATTGAAGAAGACAAGCCACCTGGACGCAACCAGACCTCGGAAGCTGGAGAAGCTACAGAGAGACCCCTGCCAGCACTGAGATACTTACAATGCCACTGGACCCAAAGACTTTCTACCCATTGGCTTGTGATTGTCCTGAATTTGGCTTCATTGCATGTGTTTCTTGAGTCTGAAGAGGACTTTATAGATTGGTATAAGATGTATGGGCTAATAGCAGACATATGGCCTTGAACTGGACTAGGCTGGGATGTTTTCTCAATGTTCAATTCCTCTTGTATATAAACCTCTCCCTTATATACATATGTGTGTCCATGGATTTGTTTCTCTAGTCTACCCAGACTAACACACTGGTCTCTTACAGTATTGGTCCTTTTGTGATTAGCTTATTTCACTCAGCATAATGTCCCCCATATTATGAGGAAGCTTGTAGGTTTGTCATTATTTCAAAGCATATTTGTAGTTATTAAAATTCACAGTGTAGAAAACTTTCATTGACTTTGCCGTGTGGTTTGCATTTGTATAGACATAGCTGAAACAAGGGAACAATAGCCACACTAGCTTCCAAAAGGAGGTTGAATTGAACTATTCTTCGGCATCATCAACTGTTGTTGTTGTTGTTAGGTGCCATTGTGTCAGCTGTGACCCACAGCAGCCCTATGCACAACAGAACACAACACTCCATGGCCGCATGCCGTCCTCATAATCGTTCCTCTGCCTGAGCACATTGATGCAGCCACTGTGTCAATCCATCTTTTTTGCCACCCCGCCACTTTAATAAACTTGATGTCCTTCTCTAGGGACCGGTCTCTCCTGACAGAATGTGCAAAGCATGTAAGGCAACATCTTGCTATCCTTGTCTCTAAGGAGCACGCTGGCATTACTTCTTCCAATCTAGATCTGTTGTCCTTTTAGCAGTCATGATACTTTGAATGCTCTTCTACAGAACCACAATTCAAATGCATCAATTCCTCTACAGTCTTTCTTTTTCAATGTACAAGTTTCACAAGCATATGACGCCATGGAGCACACCATGGCTTGGGTCAAGCACACCTTACTCCTGGAAGTAATATCTTGCTCTTTAGTACTTAAAAAAGGTCTTGTGCAGCAGATTTGACCAACTCAGTGTGTCATTTGATCTCGTGAGTGCTGCTTCCATGAGCATTGATTGTGGATCTAAGCAACACAAAATCCTTGACAACTCAACTTTTTTTCCATTTATCATTGGTCCAGTTGTGAGGATTTTTGTCTTCCTTACATGGAGTTGCAACTCATACAGAAAGCTACAATGCTTGATCTTCACCCATAAGTGCTTCAGTTTCTCCTTACTTTCAGCAAGCAAGGTGCCACCTATGATTTAATAACAGATAAAAATGGCTATTTACCTAGCTTCACACCTGCTAGTCTCCGCTTTGTAGTGCTGGGGCTGGTAATCTGAAAACTGCATTTCCTAGGCTCCCTTGACATCTGCCTTCCTGGTAGATTCTCCCAAGAGGAAGCACTGTGGGAGACCAGATGACAGAAGGAAGAAAGAAGATTCCAATCTTTGGCTCCACCTCTCTGTTGGGGACCAACTGTTGCTAGTAGCTTCTGAGAGTTTGAGCAGAATGATTGTGACTTCCCTAGTGGCAAGTCTTCTCCAGTTTTCTAATCCTGGAAGCAGTGGTGTACTTTTAGCAGTTCCAGTCCTGGCCCCAGTGATTCTAATACTAGTCCTGGGGGCATCTCTTACTACATAGCACAGTTGTAATTTAGTGGGCATGTTAGCAGCTTCTTGATGTCCAAATTCCCACATTATCCTCTTCCCCCCTTCTCATTCTATGTTTTAACTCTTGTATTGATAAAGAGTAATGAATGTATTATAGTTTGCTAAAAAAAGTCTTAGACTATGTATATATATATATACATAACCAATACTTTAGAAGTGAGGCTGGCAAAACTGGCTCACCTACTTGTCATTAGGAAAGACCCAGGTGTAGAAAAAGGCATCCTGCTTAGTAAAGTAGAAAGGCAGCTACTAGGTAGAGAGGGTTAGTAAAATTCTCAAGGAGATGGACATATACAACAGTCACAACATTGGGTCATCAATCATGCTGATGGCACAGGACTGGGCACTGTTTTGTTCTGCTATTCTACACAAAGTAGTCTTGAGTCCACGCCATCGTGATGGTACCAACACCACACGTAGTATATAAAGTGAACCATGGGCTTCATGAAAGGTTTTGCAAAGATGGTCCTGCAGTTATTTCCCCAGCTATCAAATTCTAAAAGTAATGTAAAGAGTTTAAACTCTTTTTTTCTTGTTTATATTCTTTAATTATCTATCATTTAATTAACAGTTATGAATATAGCTCCACTTTCTCCTTGTGTTAATACAAAGCTCCCTGCTTGTAGTGCTCATTAATTAATGATGTTTATATATTTTTGATTATATCCTCACTTTCTTATGTTTTATTTTTATAATTTTAATCACTTTATTGGGAGCACATACAACTCTTATCACAAGCCACACATCCATCCATTGTCTCAAGCACATTGTACATATGTTGTCATCATCATTTTCAAAGCATTTTCTTTCTACTTGAGCCCTTGGTATCAGCTCCTCATTTTTTCCCCAAAGAGTTTAAACTCTTGTCACTTGTGGATTATACCTTCTATGAGCACAAAAAGAATCTCATGAATTGTTCATCACCATATCCTCAAGTTACCACATTTTCAGGAACATCTGAGACTCAAATTAATATTTATATAATAAGTTAATGAGTTGAAACTTGTAAGCTTTAGAAATGGGTAATGGCCTTAAGTCAGCTAGATACCTCTCATTATTGCCAAATACTTCCACTTGGAAAGAGCGCTTGGGTTCAGCCAAAGAAGATTTGGAAATATTTTTCTCAGTCAGAACACAGTACAATCTCACCTCAGGAGAGTACCTTTTCATCAAGGGGAAAATATGGCCCGAGAACACCAGTGATGGAAAGTAGGAAATTACTTTATGATTAAAGACAAAACTTAATGTTTTTCGTAAGGGCAATGGAGCTATACAAACTAAAATTAAGGAGATGAAAATATAATAAAATGTGAAAGAAATATGGCAGTTCCCTATGGGAAAAAGGTAATAAAGAACAAATGCAATGCCATGTATTTCCCCAGTTATTGGAAGGGAAATATAGACTGCAACAAGCGAGCAGAGGCAGTGAAGATGTGGGCATTTGCGTGGTATTGCTCAGGTCTGTAGAGTTGATTCTGGCTCCTAGTGGCCCTATGTATAACCGAACGAAACACTGCCTAATCCTGCACCATTCTCACCATTGCTATGTTTGAGCCCGTTGTTGGAGTCACAGTGTCACTCCTTCTTATTGAGGGTCTTCCTCTTTTCGCTGACCTTCTACTTTACCAAGGATGATGTCCTTCTTCATGAACTGATCTCTCCTGATAACATCTCCAAAGCACACAAGATGAACTCTTGCTAGGGAGCTGTTTTCGTTAGATTCTGTAATATCATGAACGAAGTTATATGCCTTTTGGAGTTAAGACAGCATTGGGGGCATCGGGGCAGTGAGTGGGAGAAACAGAGTCAAAGGGAAATGTGTGATGAAGCAGAAGGAATCTTGAAACTCAATGACCCCTTGAGCTAACTCGACATCGGAGACATGCATAGATCCCACATAAAGAAAAGGTATGTAGTACACTTCTGGGGAAAGTGGCTATATGAATTTGATACATGGTTTATAGTGGAAGAGATGTTTAAGGTTATTGTAAGAAGAATGTGATTCCATCCAAACTTCAGTCTATTTCATCAAGTTAAAAGAAGTAGCATGTCAATGTTGGATTGGTGGGGAAAATCTACCCCAGGTACAGAAGTAAGCAGTGTACAGAAGAGGAAAACAATAAAGCCAACTAAAGGTTGATTTGCTTTTTATTATCCCAAGAACCTGAACTTATAACTAGCCTCTGCTAAACCCTCTTCCACTGAGTGGATTCTGACTCATACAGTTGCTAAGACTATAAATCTTTACAGGAGCAGACAGCCTCTTTCTCCTGTAGGGAGACTTTAAACTGGTGACCTTGCCATTAGCAGTCCAGCAGCTTATTCCACTCTGCCACCAGAACGTCTTGCAAGCCTATGTGCTGGGGAGGGGGCATGCTCCGCTGGTTGGCTCAAGTTCTAAACAATCACAGCACTTGTTTTTTCTGTTTATAAGAGATTTTTGTAGCAATACTTTCTGACTTATCCTCATTTATGTAACCCTTTCCTAGGCTGCTGCCAAGGTTTTCAGTTCAGCCAAGGAAGCTAAAATGGCATCGAAGTGAAGCCTTCCCTTCAAGCGGGGACTGAACTGCAGCCAGCAGCTGGGAGCCCAAGAATCCCACCCCAGGGCCACCTCTGAGCTAGCTTAGAGTGCTAATATCAAATTTTTCTGTTCCGGCTTCTTCGCAAAGACCCTGATGAACATCAATGCTGAGAGCCTCATCTGCAATGTAGGACTTAGTGAGTCTGCCAAGCTGCCAGCACTGGTGCAGCAGGAAGACCTGGTGCATCCACCGCTGCTACCTGAGAGTTCAGAAGAAAGGGAGAACCTGAGGAATACAATGATGACCTCAACTTTGGTCTTTATGACTCAACCACTTTGTAGCCTAGTCAACAAAAAGCTGAATACTCACACATGCACACACACACATTTTGAATTACTTTTGAATAGGAAAAAATGCATATCTTTCCATGAACATTATTTTCCACATTAGTTACTTTAGACAACTAACTACAGGTGTAAAGTTAGCCTCTGACAGATATGAATTTAGTAACATGTATCTGCATCAAGAATAAGTTTGTACTAATTTGAAATTACTAAATGGTCTTATATCTATAGTTTATATCTTTATATATCCCTGAATTTTAAAACAATTACTGAAAAAAAAGAAATTAAGTTACTTTAATTATGCCATTTATCTGACAACATAGTTTTTATTTGAACTTAAATGTTTGCAGAGATAAGGCTCAAAAACAAAATTTATGTGACGCGTTCATTACGCTAACAGACCAGCATACTTCCTCCTCCTGCCAAGTGTGCTAAGTAAGTTGAGAATATTGAGAAAGTAATTCATTATTCTTTTGCTTGTTCATACTATAACATTAATTGATTGGTTGCTGTTATGATTATATAGGAACTACAACAAAGAATTTTTTTCACTCTGCATTTCTTTTGTGGTAATTTTTATTTGTTTCATGTCATATTGTTACTAGAAATAATTTGGTTGTCTAGAGAGTGGTGGTGAAAGATGATCTGTTTGCGTGTCAAATGTGCTGCAAATTCCACTGGCTGGAAGTAGATGGGACTGTTGCAAAACATTTGCAAATCACTCCAAATTGTTATTGTCGATTATTTTCGTTGCCCAGTGCTGCAATTGCAGAAAAATGACAAATGGACAGTGTTAACAGACTGAAATTAATTTTCTCACAGTTTTTGAGGCTAAAAGTCTGAATTCAGGGAACTGGCTCTAGAAGAAGGCTTTCTATGTAGGCTCTGCAGGAAAGTTGTCTCTTGGAGCTTCTGCTTCTGGGTTATCTTCATGTGACTGGATAACACCTCTCTTCCTCCATCTCTGCTTCTTTCCTATCAAAATGATTATGACATGCCTTGGTAACATAACAAAATCAACTTATTCCTTAATGGGATTGCAACTATAGGCATAGAGGTTTGGATTTGGGGTGGAGGTGGGAGAGCCACAGATTAAGCTATAACATTATCACATTCCACCTTTTGACTCCAGAAATTCATGACCCTACAACATACAAAGCACATTCACCAGTAACATCATCTCAATAAGTCTTAAATCAACTCAAAATTAAAAACTTCATTTTCTGAGTCATCTAAATCAAATTAGGTTGTGACTTTAGGCAGGTTGGCATAGAATTGTTTCCAACCCAGAGTGACCTTATGTACAGCAGAAGGAAATACTGCCCAGTCCTGAGTCATCCTCACAATTGTTCCTAAGCTTACCATATATACTCAAGTATAAGCCAACCAGAATATCAGCCGAGGCACCTAATTTTTCTAAACATTTTATTAGGGACTCATACAACTCTTATCATAATCCATACATATACATACATCAATTGTATATAGCACATCTGTACATTATTTGCCCTAATCATTTTCAAAGCATTTGCTCTCCACTTAAGCCCTTTGCATCAGGTCCTCTTTTTCCCCCCTCCCTCGCTGCTCCCCCCTCCCTCATGAGCCCTTGATAATTTATAGATTATTATTTTGTCATATCTTGCCCTATCCGGCGTCTCCCTTCACCCCCTTCTCTGTTGTCCATCCCCCAAGGAGGAGGTCACATATAGATCCTTGTAATCGGTTCCCCCTTTCCAACTCACTCACCTTCTACTCTCCCAGCATCGCCCCTCACACCCCTGGTCCTGAAGGTATCGTCCACCCTGGATTCCCTGTGCCTCCAGCTCCTGTATGCACCAGTGTACAACCTCTGCTCTATCCAGTCTTGCAAGGTAGAATTCGGATCATGGTAGTTGGGGGGTGGGGGGAAGCATACAGGATCTGGGGGAAAGCTGTATTCTTCATCGGTGCTACATCGCACCCTGACTGACTCATCTCCTCCCCTAGACTCCTCTGTTAGGGGATCTCCAGTGGCCAACAAATGGGCTTTGCGTCTCCACTCCGCACTTCCCCCTTCATTCACTATGGTATTTTTTTTTGATGATGCCTTATCCCTGATCCCTTTGGCACCTCGTGATCACATAGGCTGGTATGCTTCTTCCATGTGGGCTTTGTTGCTTCTGAGCTAGATGGCCGCTTGTTCACCTTCAAGCCTTTAAGACTCCAGACACTATCTCTTTTGATAGCCAGGCACCATCAGCTTTCTTCACCACATTTGCTTATGCACGCATTTGTCCTCGGCGATTGTATCATGGAGGTATGCAGCCAATTATATGATTTTTTTGTTCTTTGATGCCTGATAACTGATCCCTGCGGGACCTCGTGATCACACAGTCTGGTGTGTTCTTCCATGTGGGCTTTGTTGCTTCTGAGTTAGATGGTCGTTTGTTTATCTTCAAGCCTTTAAGACCCCAGACACTATCTCTTTTGATAGCTGGGCACCATCAGCTTTGGCTTCAGCAGTTGTGTTGGGAGGGTGAGCATCATAGAGGAGGCACCTAATTTTATCACAAAAACGGCATTAAAAATGTGCTGAAAAACTCAGCTTATATACGAGTTTACAAATATGAGTATATGTGGTAAGTCCACTGTTGCAACCACTGTGTCAGTCCAACTCTTTGCAGACTGTGTTAGTCTGGGTAGACTAGAGAAACAAATTCATAGACACTCATATGTGTATGAGCAAGAGTTTTATATACAAGAGCAATTGAATATTGAGAAGACATTCCAGCCTAGTCCAGATTAAGTCCGTAAATCTGATATTAGCCCATATGTTTGATACCAATCTATAAATTCCTCTTCAGACTCATGAAACACACGCAATGACCCTGAATTCAGGAAGATCACAGTCCAGTGGGTGGAAGGTCTTGTGGATCCAGGGGCAGTATAAGCATCTCAGAACTGGTGTGGGTCTTCACGTGGCTCCTTCAGCTCTACGGTTCTAGCATAGTTCCATGTGTCTTCTCAACAGGAATGTCTGCCAGGAAGTGAGCGAGTGTCCCTTCTCCAGGGAGCTATTTACCTCCTTAGCGGCTCCAATTAAGGTCATCAAGCTTCCACCTGATTGACAGGCTAAACGCCACCCTTTCGCTCTTAAATCTCAAATTGACAATAGATTATGTAACTACCACAAGGATCTTCCTCTCCTTTGCTGCTCCTCCACTTTACCCAGCATGATGTTCTTCTCCAGTGATGGGTTTGTCCTGACAACAAGTTTAGCCATCCTTGCCTCTAAGGAGCACTCTGACCATACTTCTTCCCAGACAGATTTGTTTCTCCTTTTGGGAGATCATGGTACCTTCAATATTATTTGCTAGTATCACAATTCATAAGGGCATAAAGGACAAAATTTATCTTTATTTGGGAATTTTTGAAATCTGGAATACGGATTCCAGATACAAATTCTAGATTTCACAAATTCGCAGATCAAGAGGATACTGATTTCACCAGGTAATCTGCTAGTTTTACATACTGTGGTCACTTCCTTGTGTGTTACTGGAATGGTACAAGCTATATCACCAGTATTTCAGATATCATCAGGGTCACCAAAGATGAACAGGTTTTAGTAGCGTTTCCAAACTAAGAACAAATTATGAAGAATTAACATGCTGTCCACATTGGAGAGATTAGTCGCTGAAACACTTATGAATAACAGGGAAACATTGTCCAATATTGTGCCAAAAGATGAGTCTCTTAGATTAGATGGTATTCAAAACATGATGGGAGGGGGTGGGGTGGGGGTTAGGGGGAGAACTGCCTCCTCAAAGCAGAGTTGACTTTAGTGATGTTAATGGAGCAAAGCTTTCAAGCCTTTCATTGCTAATGGGGCACAACACAACATGAGAAGACACAGCTGCAAATATCCATTGACAATCGAATGTGGAGAATAGCTCTAGGGAAATTGGAAGTCATCAAACCTGAAATAGAGTGCATGAAGATATATTACTTGACAACCTCAATCAAATTATTGCCTTTGATATTAATAATTCTAGAGTGTCTTCAAGGCAATGTATGCTTTTACTAAATATGCCAAAACTCACTGCCTTTGAGTCAATGCTGACTCATAGCAACCCTATAGGTGGGGGTTTCTGTGACTGCAACTCTTTACAAGGGTTGAAAGCCTCATCTTTCTCCCCAGGAGCTGTTCTTGGGTTCAAACTGCTGACCTTGTTGTTAGTAGCCCAATGAGAAACCATATGCCACCAGGGTCCTACATGTTTTTACTAATAAGACCTTTAAAACTCTTCTAATCTCCACCCATCAATTTATTCAAAAATCTCTTCTACATTTTCAGTGTTTGTTAGAGCAGCACACCACTCTTTCAGGATTGAATCTTGTCCTGTTGTCTAGTGCTGCTGTACCGGAAACACTATCCATTGGTGGTGTTAACAAACAGAAATATATTTGCTAACAGTCCAGGAGGCTAGAGGTCTCACTTCAGGGTGCTGGTCCTGGAGGAGATTTTCTCTCATTGTAGGTTCTGGAGGGAAGACCTTGTCTCTTGAGCTTCTGCTCCTGGGCAGTCTTCTGGTGCCTTAGCATATTTCGCCCCCCCCCTTTTTTTTACTTGTTTAATCTTTTTTATAGCTCAAAAGTGTTCAATTGAAGACACACATTACACTAATCCTGTCTCATTAACACAACAAAGACAACCCATTCCCAAGGAGAATGATAACCACAGGCATAGAGGTCAGGATTTACAACACATATTTTGTGGGAACCCAATAGAATCCATAAGACAAATAAATCCCAGGAGATACTGGAGAAAAGAAAGTCTATCACTTATATTCATCCTCTAAATTTATTGACTGATCCCCGTAATGGAGAGAGAAAGAGCGCAGTTTTGGCCTTTTCCTTGAAACTAGTTTCTTGTCTCATGACAATCTTAATGCTTTTATCACAACACATTTTTGTGAATCCGTTGGGTTTCAAATATGATTTCTATCCTTTCTTTCAGGGTGACTTTATTTAAGTTGACTTGATTCCTTTAGTAATATATTTTTCCCCATTCTTCAAATCCAATAAGTTAAGGACATTTTGCTAGGGATGGGCCAGCAATACAGGTATTTTAGTGGGAAACGTTTTAGTCATTGTGAAGGGGGTGTGGAGGTGTCATCTGCCCTCTTTTGACTAAACAAAGGGAAAGGAGAATCAAACTCAATACCAGCCCAAGGGTAATTCCTGTGAGGTGAAGATCGCCCATGCCCTACTCGCCAACATTCTTTACCGATTCTGACCCCACCTACCACCCCTCCCACAGTACTCTTTACATCTCTGCAGAGTTCATTAATTAATTTCAATGGCCTCATATAACTCACAGAGAATACTCAAAATTATGGGGCATGTTATGGAAGTTGGCAGGTTACAATTCAATATTAGTAATGCTTATGATACAGTTCTTCTGGCGAGGGGTGCATCTTCACAGCTGAGCCCACAGGCATACCTCTCCATGGCCCTTGGCCACACAACTACATTGCTCCTTGGTCTCTGCCCTGCTTGGGCAAGCATTATAAAGTTCCTGTATGTTTGGCTAGTAAATGCCAATCAATCATAAGCCTCAGCCTGAAGGTGCTCAGGAATATAGATCAGAAAACTTAGTTTCTCCATTAAGTTTCTGGAGGCACCCTACTCCATAAACGCACCTCCATCTCAAGGCACTCAACTGTACTCACTTTGTGGGTTCAGAAGCCCACTGCTCTGGCTCCTGGCTTGACTGCTGCTACTCCTCTGCCATTCTTCTGCTGGCACTTTGGTTTGAAGAGGTTTGGCATGGAGGAATCGTGGAGACCAAAGGACATGTTTCACTCCTGACTCTTCTTTCTTGATGGTAGTGAGATCATGGTTCTCAGATGTCTCATTAAAACTCAGGAGGATGGAAAAAGGAACTGTCAGGCAGATTAGCGCAGGGATGGGGATGTCCGTTAACGCATGCCCAGAGAGCCAAGCACGAGAACAAAGGGCGGCGCACTGCACATGCTCAGAGGCCCAGGGTTTCCTGCCGGTGGGCATGGGTGGGTGTTAAACCTGGATCGGCCCACCTGGGCCAGGGAATTCAATTCAGCCAACGGGGTCGATCAGGGGCTGTCCACCACATCTCCCGTGGAGTCCTTGAAAAGGCAGGAGCCGAGAGTCAGGAGGAGAACTTGAGAGAGATCTAACATAGAGGCACAGGGAAGAAGATCTTTGCATGACGCAGAGCAGTCTCTGCCAGGCTGCATGGTCGGGAGGAGTCCTATGGGTGCCGTGTAAAACCTGAAACTTCTAACTCTCATTAAACTCACTTGGATCATGAGCCAGGCTTTGGGATGAATTCTTTCTTGCACGGAGCCAAGGACTGAGGTGCAGCTCTATCTCCAGAGAGATCTAACAGAACCAATGTCCATGTTAAAGTTCCATATACTATATTTGCATGGTCCCATCAATTTAGTTGGAGAAAGTTACAAAGAATATGACTATAAGAGCCATATCAAGTAAATTATTTCATAACAAGAGTTAATCATATACTTAATTATCTAAAATGCTTAATGCTAGCAAGGAAGTGCAGAAGTAGAAAAACAAAAAATATTACTCAAGCATAGATGTAGTGACCAATAGACTTCATGTCTACCATACCTTGAAGATTTAAACCCAGGTAAAACCCTCCATATTTTATTGTGAATACAATATTAATAAAAGTAATATTGCAAAGCATTCAATTTAGAGAGATACCAAAAAATTATCTCAAAATCAATCAACAAGCACCCTAAAGAAGAATGAAATACTAGAGATGATCATCATTGATTTGTAAAGAGCAAGTTTTGTCAGGATAATTTAATCTTCTATAATAAAATACGTTAGGCCTGAGTGTAATGGAAAGTAACAGTATAAAAGCTTTCCTAACTTTGTAACACTTTTGAATCAATTGCATACAACATCTTCAGAAAGTTAGTAAGATGGGCTACATCATTACCTAGCATCCAAATAAGTTAGAATTTGGCAAGTAGGAGGGATGTAGTGATATTTGCTATAGGATTGAAGGCTTTTAATCAGGATTAGGATGGCTACAGCTACAATGTTGGGGAAACAAGGTTGTTGGAAAGCTTCTGAATTTCCCAAGACTCTGAAAATTCTTTTACCAACAATATCAATCCAAAGCAACCAAAAAGAAGTTTCCAAGAAGTCTTAGAAATTTGTCTGCCCTAGTGCCCATGACTTCCCAGGAATAAAGGCATCTCTCCCTTTCTGTCTTCCCAATGTGGCATTCATTATTCACACTGGCAAAATTCTAAGCTGAAACCACCCAGGGAAAAAAGGAGTCTTAAAAATAGATTTCCCAAACATATTGTTGAGAATGAGGGGGGTCAGAGCAGAAACCCAAAACCCTTCTGTAGACAATAGGACATCCCTTCACAGAAGGGTCACAAAGAAGGGAAGAGTCAACCAGGGCACAGGATAGCACCAATGAAACACACAATATTGCTCTGGTTCTTTGAGACTTCCTCAGCCCCCACTCTCATGACCTCAGTCCTGCCTTTTAGTTCTGGCTAGACTGGAGCATGTACACTGCTACAGATATGAGCTCACAACACATGGAATCCAGGTCAGATAAACCTATCAGGAACAGAATTGGGAGTAGCAACACCAGGAAAGTAGGGCGAAGATAGGGGGAGGAGAGGAAGAAGGGGGAACAGATCCCAATGATTAACACATAATTACTCCACCACCCCCAGGGAGATGAACGACAGAAACGTGGGTGAAGGGAGATAGCGGTTGATGGAAGACATGAAAACAATAATAATTTATAAACTATCAAGGGATCATGAAGGGGGATGGGGGCAGGGAAGGAAAAAAGAAGAGCTGATACCAAGGACTCAAATAGAAAACAAATGTTTAAAAATGATGATGGCAACATATGTACAAATATGCTTGAAACAATTGATTTATGGAATGTTATAAGAGCTATAAGAGCCCCCAATAATTAAAAAAATATTTCCCCACACCTCATTTGTATCTTGTAGGATGGAGTAGGTGAAGGCAGGTTGATAATAGGAGACCCACCACAGTAATCAATGAGTGACTACCACTTGTCGGCTGAGGCAATTTTGACTTTTGCCTTTCCCTAAGCTGAGCACGCTGAGGAACTTGGTTCACACTCTATTCATGAATGTTCTGATGGACAACACCACAGAGCAACTTCTCATGATTCCAAACTAGAGGGTAAAGTAAGGGGTAAAGTAGCCAAAAGGTGATATGGCATTTGATTGGAATTGAAAACAAGGTCAACATAGAAAGGTTTTCTAAAAGCACAATCACTTGGAAGAACTGAAAAATTGAACAAATAAGACCACACGAGGCCTGGTGAAGTGTATTCTAAACCGAGAGTAATTAGTGAAATTGAAAAAAACAAACATAAATGCAAATAATCTAGAGCTTCTGGAGCCTTCAAGAGTCCCTACCTCACTTAGAGTGCCTGAAACCCAGAGGCTGTAGGAATGGCTGAAGTATAGTAAAGCATCCAGTGAAGTAGTGAGGATGTCCAGGGAGGGCTTAGCTGGATGGATAGTATTCCCTTGTGCCCAGAAGTTAGCCCTCTGCCTGGTACATTTAGAAGTTGTTCTCTTTGAAAATGTTGCTGTTAGTTCCTGTTAAATCAGTTGTGAGTTATAGTGACAGCAGGTCTCATCAAACAAATATTGCCCAGTTGGAATCAACTTGATGTCAGTGAGTTTTTGAGCCATCTTCACAATAATTGATGTGCCAAGTCCATTCCTCTTCCAGAATTATGTTGGGTTTATCTTTCAGTACGGTGCTGCTGTGCTGGCAGGGCCCACCCAATGGCTTCCAATTTATCGTGCCCGTCTAATACAGCACACAGCATCGCCCCGTACTTCTTCAGTCTCGTCATTACTGCTGTGTTTGAGCCCATTCCAGAGCTGCTGGGTCTATTCACCTCTTTAAGGAGCGTCCTCTTTTGTGCTGACCCTCTACTTTCGAAGCACGGTGTTCTTCTAAAGGGATGGGCCCTCCTGAACCACGTCTGAAGTGCATGATACAAAACCTCCCTCTCCTCACGCCTAAGGCACATTCTGGCTTTACATTCTTCAAGACAGATTCCTCATTCTTCTGGCAGTCCACTGTATATTCAACACGCTTTACCAACGCCCTCGTGTAAATGTATCGTCTCATTTTGTGGTTTTCTTTATTCTGCCACGGATTGTTTTACTTGCACAGTGATGCTGCGGAAACCCTGGTGGCGTCGTGGTTTTGCATTGGGCTGTGGCCTGCAAGGTCTGCAGTTCCAAACCACCAGCTACTCCATGGGAGCAAGACGGGGCTTTCTACTCCCACAAACAATGATGGCTTTGGAAACCCATGGGGACATTTCTACCCTGCCCTGTGGGGCCACTATGAGTTCGCATCGACTCAACTACCAGAGGTTTGTTTTGCTTTGCTTTTAGTGTGATACTCTAGCAGAAATAGCACAAGGGAGGAGGATGATGATATAAAAAACATAATTGCATTCTCTCGTGGCTTAGGAGGTTAGAAGTCCAGATTCAAGGCATCAGCACCTATGAAAAAGCTTTCTCTCTCACTCAGGTCTGGGCAAGCCCTTGTCATAAATATTTCCCTGGACCTAGGATTTCCTCAGAGCAGCAATGGCAGAGCTAAAAGATGCACTCTGCTCTTGCCTCTTCTGTCTTGGTGACACTGAGTCCCTCTATCTCTGTTGACTTCTTTTTCCTTTGATATCATGTAAAATAAAAGGTGATGCATGCACCACCCAGGGAATCTGGCTTGGGACCTGATTAAGAGCTTTTTGGGTCCATCCTAACTGATTCCCTTGTAACTCACTGGCTGATCACATTAGATCAAGTCATGGATGTGATTATATCATCACAAAACTGGCAAATTGCATGCCTGCTAACCCCCTAAGAATGATGGTTCAATCAAGTTGGGGTGGAGGTAGGGAATAATTCAAACCATCATAGACATGTATGATTGCAAATTAAATGGATTGAGGTCGGTACAACTTAATCCTCAAAGTGATTTATTAAAATCCATTTGACTTCTTGGTTCCTACTTCCATGATGGGAGCAGTAGTTGGAAAATATGACCTTGGTGATCAAAACAAAGCTGGAGATCACATGATAGAATTTTGTAAGACCAACTACTTCTTCATTTCAAATATCTTTATCAACAATGTTAATGGCAACTGTACACATGGACCTCATGAGATGGCCTAGTAAGCGAACTCACCATGTCTAGTAACGTACAGGGCAATATTCGATGATGAACGATAGGGTTTCATGACTATCTTTCAGAGGTAGATCACCGGGACTTTTCCCTTGGTCTCCTGGAGTCTGGAAGTTTCACTTTAATCTTGTCCACCACAGCATAAAGAAATATACCGGGCTAGATCTTCCAGAATCATGGACCACTCCTGTGCTACAAACTGACAGATGTGTAGTAGCTTTGATATTATAGATTTAGTCAGACCCAGAGACGGCGATGCATATATTCAATAAAAAAGAGTGTTGGTTTCTTTATTTTCTATACGAAGTAGAATTGCCAGAAAGACAAGAGCATCACATTGGACTGAGTAGTATCTTTGTTTCCTTTGGCAAGACTGAAGTGGGTTCTCTGAAGAGCATTCAAATGACAGCAGGATGTCCAAACCACTGCAGCTACCTCCTCAAAATATTTTCTGCCAGTTCAACCAACCCATCAAAGTAGCCCAGTTAGATGCTTTCTCCTTGGTTGTTTTTTGGGTGGACGCTGTCAAGACTTGCCTGTGATTTTCCTTTTTCAATCTTTCATGGTTGTATAGTGCCTCTTCTGAGTGACGCTATATATTTTTTTATAGGCAGCTCTAGACAACTGTCCTATTCATTCTTCTTTCCCATTAACTATTTCTAAATTTGGGCAATACTATGCTGATTTTATAATTAAGTTCTCATAGGGAAATCTTAGGGTTGTTATTTTTATATAATATTTATATGTGAACTCTACAGATCACAGGGAAGTCCATCTTCAGCTGAAGGTTTTATCAGTTTATTTCCAGTAAATTCACTGCTGAATTCATGGATATACATGAGGAATTGGAATCGGTTCAAAGGAAAGCCATGAAGATGATTAATGGACTTGAGGGTGACTCATGTAGAAAGGACAAAAGCACTGGGGCGGGGGCAAAGGAGGAAAATGTGAAGGTAGCTTTAATAGTAGTGTCCAAAAATACTGAATTGCTAACATAAAAAGACCAACTTATTTTGTAGCAGGAAGGAGATGAGTTTGCCATAAAGAAATACTTCCTTATAGTGAGACAAATAAGCTATCAGAAATGTTTGGAAATCTGTTCTTCAGAGTTTAAAAAGTTGATGTCTTTTCATTTATTATAGGTTGTAGTCCTTTCTGAAATCAGAGAAATGGACCACATAGCATTTCAATTTTTTTTCCAGACCTGAGACTCATAGATTAACTTTCTCAAGAGTAAGGGTAATTAATCCCTCCACAGTTAAGTGAGCCAAGAACTTCAAGTGGTGATCCAAATCAAATTACAAAGAAATTCCTTTTGTGCACTTTTTTTTTGAGTAAAAGACTCTTTGAGAAACTGATACAACCATACACCCCAGTTCTCCAATCTCTCTCTCTCTCTCTCTCTCTCTCTCTCTCTCTCTCTCTCTCTCTCTCTCTCTCTCTCTCTCTCACACACACACACACACACACACACACACACACTCACTCACTCACAAGCATGAGAGTCCCACATTTTGTGTACAATTTCAGGAAATTTATGCACTTGCCAAAATTTATACAAGGAAACCTTTGTGGATCTATGGAGTGAAGTTAAAGACAAAGCAAACAAACAGCATTTCTAGAGGAAATTGATTCTTATCCCAGCACTGATCAACCCTATTTTTACCTTTCTAGAAAATTGATTCTGGAATCTACTTGACATCATATGTTACTTTCACACCACAAGAAATTTGTGGCCTTCTTTCTCTTTATTTCCTTTTGTTTTGCGTTCCTCTGACTTTTCTGCACCCTTTCCTGATCTTCCTCATTGGGTTCCCATTTCTCTTAGAATCTGGTAGTGGTCTTTAGGGCTAAGGTAACAACTTAAAAAGATTGCATGGACTTAGTCTGGAATGTGATTAAAATGAATATTCATGAAACCGAGATCACACAAGTCCATGTGTATTAGTTCATCAAAGTTGTGAATGCCATCAAGATTTTAAAATGCTTTTTGAGAGAAGGGGTAATTGTAAATGATCATTGTGGTGCTGGAATTTCACATCTAGGAAAATCCAGGAATTTCATCTTAAGTTGGAAGCAGAGACACTTGGGAAAACACGTTTCTTGAACTCTCTGTATGGTTGGAATCAATTTCCCTGAAACAGTTCTAAGGGAATTCAAGAGGACCTCCCTCACTTTATCCTCAGCACTCTCCCGAAAACAAATGTTGTCATGTGAGGAGTACATGTGCTCTCGGTACTTTGTAAACATTTCCCTATTGTCCACCCGTTTCTAGTTTGTGAGGTTCGATCTGAGGAGCTGTTATGGCAGCCATTTCCCTTGGAATCAGGGGCAACACATCCATGTAATTAATACTTAGTAGAGGAATTAAATGCTCCGGGAACTGATCTTTCCCAATTTTGTAGCATTCTAGTGTTTCTGGACTCAAGATGTCTAAATTGGGATTCAGATTAAAGAACATCTTGCCATAAAGTAAATTATCTGTAAATCATGTTCATGCATGAGACAGAAAAAAGAAAAGAAAATATCATCCCACTTTTAACTTAAAAGTATTGCCAGAAAGTAATTATTTAAATTTTAATTTGAGCCTTAACCAGCTTTCTCTTTTAAATTAAAAATAAAACAATAAAAACCATTAAATTCCATCTAAGCAGTTAAATTGGTAGAGGATTATTTCTCTGAACTTGTATTCAGAAAATTTTAGTCTAAAGTTATCAAGGTCAAGGATGTCACATGACATACTAATTTTGAGCATCAGGTTAATTGGGGTTTGAGCTATATTAATGGTTAAGCTTTTTCCATTTGACCCAATTCTGGAAATTTTGAATTCTATAGTTGATTCTATTTCCATTCTTGCTTTGACTGTCACAGAGTCCAGAGCTTACTGTGTGGTCTCCTTCATTCCTATACAGAAAATCAAGGCATGCCTTTTTGTGAACGAACTCTCTGAGGCTTTTCTCTCCTTTTCACTTTGTTCTGAGTTCTTTTTCTTTAGAAATAAAGAAAAGAAGTCTCATCATGCTCCATGTTGTTCCATATGCTCCCTCAGTTCATTCTTGGCCACTGCAAGCATGAAACAAATAACACTGGTAATTTTCTAATTGCATAATCTTGAAACTGGAAGTTAAGGAAGAAACCAACAGCTTTGAAAAATGGAAGAGTTGTCAACAAGTCATATTTCAGAAAGTGACTATCTTCTCCCCCTGATTCAAAATAAACTGAACCAACCTACATGCCTCCTGCACGTCCCCCACAATTTAAACCCATAGCAGTGACAGGATCTTTAATAAAAAGTACATATTTCCCGAGACCAGATGCATATCACACCTACAAATATGTGTGGGAGGGCATATTCTATGAATGCTAGAATAGAATATATATATTTTAAATTGTATATGTCTTCTTTCACCTCTTAGGATGTTAGATCTAGTAGTTGAAAAATCTATATGATGTCTATTTTTCTCTGAGTCTAGGTTATTAAAGACTTCTTTTTAGTAGCACTAAAGGCACTGTCACATCCCTCGGTGGTGCAAAGGGTCCATGCACCCAGCTGGTGACTAAAAGGTTGGTGGATAAAGTTCTAATGTTTGAGCTCATTGTTGCAGCCACTGTGTCAATCCATCTAGTACGTGGTGTCAAGTGGTTAAGACCAGCCATGTAGTTCAGGGCTGAAAGCAGTGATATAGGGCAGACTTAATTGTTTTAAAGGAACAATTTTGGAAGAGAGGGGAATTTTACTGAATGTGCTGGCCAAGAGTTCTTTCAAGCACAACATTTTTTCTTTGTTGCCCATACTTGATGGCTTATTTATATATTTCCTTAAGCTTGAACAATTTCCAGCCTTGTATTTCTCCTCCATGATTTATCAACTGAGGAACTGATTCTGGATAGAGTCAATGGCCTCCCCATTTCAGGTCTCATGGGAGCTTAGCTGGTGACAAAGAAAAAGGGAGGGTGGAGGGGTTTTGGGAAATGCTCAAGAGGAAAAGAAATAAGTTTGTTAGAATTATTCCTGGCCTGTGAATGATAGAACTTTTACCTCTTAAGGACCCAACAATTTTAGGATTCCTTAAATTCTAGTTAAAGCAATTATAAGTTTGGAGACTAGTTAGAGGTTAATAATAACAAAGCTTTTCAAAAAATATTTTTCAAGTTTCTGAAATATTATGCCAAAATCTTAGATATACTTTCCTCTACTCTGTTCTTTCCTTTAAAGATTATGTTAAATTAACCAAAGCCTGGAATTTAAAAGGTACCAAATAAGATCACAAAGAGACGTGGCCCAAGGATCTACCCAAAGTAGAAAAATCAATTTCTGTATTCAGCTATCGTTATAGGATGCTGAGAGTCTGCCATTATGTAGTGGTCATAGGCATCAATGTGTACAGAAATAAAGCAACGGCATAGAAATCAGGGAATCCTATTGGTGGCCTTGAAGGCTTTGACTTGGTGACTCTATTTGTGTGCTCTGAAATCAGACAGCTTTGAGGGTATATTTTGTGGGGCAATTACTTCACTTCTGTCTACCTCCATTTCCTAAGTTGTATACATGTTCGTTGTAAAATTAAATGGGTCATGACATAAAAACACATAGCCAATGGCCTGACATATTATCCCTGCTCAATAAATTAGTAGTTGTTCTCATTGTTTACAATTATTTAAATTACTTGTTTGAAAATTCATACCACTTTTTGCACTTGGATTCAAACTTCCATTAGAAATACTAATGCCAGCAGTGTTTTGACTTCCTCCGAGGGACCAGTAACTAATTCTGCCTCGTGACAACCCCATATGTGCCAGACTTGAATTGTATTTCATAGAGTTTCAATGGCTAAATTTTGGGACATGTATCACTAAGCCTTGCCTTCAATTTGCTTCTGTGTAGACTCCACCAACCTCTTCGTTAGCATCCAAGCATGTTAACTGTTTGCAACACCCAGAAATAGAAACCTTCCTCACATGTGAAGTCTTATTTTATCATCAGAAGTCCATCTTAATGATTAACAGTCCAGACTATAGAGTGTACTACAAGCTATGCAGTCAGAGCACTGGTGTCAACCATTGTCACTCACTTGGTGCCATAGAGTCAATTCCAATACTTAACCAAAAAAAATGTATTGAGTTGAAAAGTCCACACAATCCTCATCATGGTTACATTCCAAAGATGAGGTTGTTTTATGGAAATCAACATTATGCAAAAATGGAGATGGCTACATAAGATTACAAAATGGAAGATGACTACATCATTACATAATTGCATAAATTACATCATTATGTAACTGCCAAAGCACTGAGAATTATGGCCAAGCCAAGTGGACCCATAACCTTAACTATTACAGCTAATGTTACCTCACCACGTGTCTCAGCATTTAAGAATACGAGTCATACATTGTTAAAGTGTGAAATTGTTGCATAGTAAATTTCTTACCATTTTATGTAAAAGGACGGACGGATAACAAGATAGTTGATCAATGAAAAGTGGGTGTACCTAAGTAGTTAGGGAAAGCTGTTCCTTCGTTAGTTCTATAATTCATTCTTGAATTTTCCATTGGATGAGAAAGTGTTAATTATTCTCTATTTACTGAATGGTTTTCCAGTGCAAAATGTGTTATAATTAAAATATGAAACTGAAAACTTTAAGTGAACCTTGGTCTTTATAGACATGAGTACCTTCTCCCTTCCAGTTCTCATTCTTCCTTCCAAGCCGATTTTCAACGCAACTATGTCATGTGACCGAGTAGAACTAGCTCACAGTGTTTTCTATGCTGTGATCTCCACATATTGCCAGGTATCTCATCCCTGGCACCACTGAGTGAGAGGGAGAGGCTGAATTCAATTACAATGTGAAGTAGCCGACAATGGCTTTGCATAGTAAATCTTCCACCCAGCATTTGCATTTGAAAGCATCCATTAACACATTTTAAAAGTTTGTCTCTTTTAGAAATAGTCGTCCTCCTTTTAAGATAAGTTGATTTTGTAATAATATTAGATATATATGAGAAGCCTTCAAAAAGTTCATGGAAAAATGGAATTGAAAGACACTGGCATTTCTCCACATACCTAATGAAGCCCTTTCAAGTACATATAGATCTCCAGCTGTCTCTTTATTGACATGTCTGTTGAATTTCTTAGTTATTCCTCCTAAAGTACCAATAAGTAACGGTGTCCCAGGAGCCATGAGCATACTTGAAGAGCAGGTTTTGGTTTCTAAATATTCTCCAGGAAAAGAGATGGGGGCTCTTTAATGGAAATGCTGAATCCAAAACTGGAGCAGGGATTCACCAAGATGAGTTTAGACAATCTTGCAGTGCCAGGAAGAAATTCCTCAGAAAATGACACACACACATTGAAAAGAGGTAGGAGTCTCCTTGAGGGAGCTCCAAAAGTCAAATCTAGAACAAAGTGATTCACTTATGCAGGCAGCTGAACTGGCAAGGATGGCTGCACTCCGTCTCTCCTCTCTAGTCTCTGTGTTAATCCACATCCTGCATCCCCTGCCCACAAGTACTCCACCCTCCTCCTCCCGGCTAACACGTCTAACACGTCGGGTTGGGGGGAGGGGGATGCATTACCATGAAAGTTCTTTTTCAAAGTCCTGTTTTTTTATCCTATTAGAAATGGATACTCTTGAACGAAAACAAAAATGCCGGTCATATGAGGCAGGTTTCAAAATGAAGGTTGTGTCAAGAGCAGAAGAGAACAATAACAGTATTGCAAGTAGGGAATTCTGTGTTGATGAAAAACAAGTGAGGGAGTGGCGGAAAATGAAGGCTGACTTGGAACAGATTCCGAAAGCTAAAAAAGCTTGTCATGGTTTAACGTCTTTTTATGGGGCTCTAGAGAGTGAATTGCATAAATGGGCTATGGAGTGTTGTCAAAATGGTTACTATGTAACACACATGGGAATCCACATACGTGCCCTACAAATGACTAGGGATGACAAATATAAAGCACCAGGCATTGAAAAATTTGCTGCATCCGCAGGATGGTGTACCCACTTCATGAATAGGTTTGGCCTATGTTTGAGACAAAAAACAAAGATTTCCCAGAAATTGCCACAAGATCTTGAAGAAAAAATTATGTCATTCCAGTCATTTATTATAAAACAAAGAAGGATTTATAATTATGACCTGGCAGATATAGGGATTATGGATGAAATTGCCATGACTTTTGATCTTCCAAGCAACAGAACTGTGGCAAGTTTAGGAGAAAAAAACATTTTTCTCAAAACCACAGGAAATGAAAAAAAAAACACTTTACAGTTGTTTTATCATGTTTGGCTAATGGAACTAAGCTGCGTCCTGTCATGATTTTTTAAAAGAAAGACCTTGCCTAAAACATCAATTTCCCCCAAGAATTACTGTGCATGCACATGTTCAAGGCTGGATGGATGAAGACAGAACAAAAAAATGACTGGAAGAAATTTGGAACTGACGACCAGGAGCAGCCTTAAAGAAAAAGCCATCATTACTTGTTTGGGATATGTTCAGAGCCCAGCTATCGGGTGACATCAAAAATTGACAAAATCTAGTAACATTCCTTTAGCCGTTATTCCAGGTGGGCTTACATCTGTACTGCAGCCTCTGGATGTATCTTTAAAAAGGCCTTTTAAAGACTGTGTGCGAAGGATGTGGCATGAATGGATGTCATCTGGTCAAGCCCGACTAACAAAAGGAGGAAATCTCATGAAGCCTGACATAGAGTTAATAGCAAAATGAGTTCGAGATGCATGGGAAGAAATTCCAGAAGACATGGTGCGACGTGCCTTCCAGAAATGTAGTATTAGTAATGCTATGGATGGCAGTGAAGACTGCGCTTTGTATGAAAATGACAGCAGTGATGGTGATGCCGGCGATCTCAGTGAGGACAGCATCTATGATGACTTCACACCAGCTGAAGCTCTGCATTGGGGTATGGATGATGATGGGGAATCCAGTTTTGAAGGATTTTAACTCTTTACATCTTAGCTTGGTTGCTGATTGAACTAAGGGAATAGTACTCTTAAGGTATCTTTGTTGATACCTTATTGTTTTTGTTGAACCTATTTTCCACTTAATGTGCTGGTTTACTAATGTTAAATGACTTATCCTTTTATTTATGTTTTTATTTAAAATAAATATTTAAATACATTACTCCACTAATGTCTCATTTTTTAGTAATTTTATTTTCATTTGTTTTGATTATTGAAACTCACAAATAACTTCTGCATTTCCACCCTAGACTTATACTCGAGTCAATCAGTTTTTCTGGTTTCCCAGGTAATAATTAGGTACCTCGGCTTATACTTGGGTCGGCTTATATTCGAGTATATACGGTAATTGACAACCATTTTAAGAGTTAGCGTATGCTTGAGAACCAGTAGTGCTGAAGGAAGAAGTCTAACCTGCACTGAAGGCATTAGCCAAAACAAGTCCTAGTAATTGACTGAACACCAATGGAAATGTTTCAACAAGCTGATGAAGCATTGGAAGCACTCACTCATCTATGCCGATCAATTTAGAAGACAGCTCCTTGACCAACTGCCTGGGAGAGATCCCTGCTTGTACCCATTTCAAAGAAAGATTACACAACAGAATGCACAAAGTACAGAACGACATCATTAATATCAAATGCAAGTAACCTTTTGCTGAAGATCATCCAACAACAGTTGCAGCAGTCCATTGACAGAGAGCTGCCAGAAATGCAGGCAGGATTCAGAAGAGGATATGGAAAAAGTAATGTCATTGCTGGCATCAGATGAATCTTAGCTGAAAGCAGAGATTACCAGAAAGATATTTACTGGGGTCTTGGTAAAGGCATTGACTGTGTAGATCATAGCACACCATTTATAACCCTGAGAAGAATGGGAATCCCAGAACACTTATCTGTGGTCATGTACAACTTATATATGGACCCTGAGGCAGTTGTGTGAGTTGAACAAGAGAATGTGACATAGTTTGAAATAAGGAAAGGTGTGTGCAAGGGTTGTATCCTCTCACCACACTTATTAAATTTGTATGCTGAGCAAATCATCAGGGAAGCTGGATTCTATGAGGAAAAATGAGGCATCAGGATCAGAGGAAGGCTTATGCAGATGATACAACCTGTGGTATGCAGATGATACAACCTTGCTTTTTGAAAGTGAAGAGGACTTGAATCACTTGCTGATGAAGATCAAATATTACACCCTTCAGTATGATTACAACTCAATGTGAAGAAAACCGAAATCTTCACACCTGGGCCAATAGGTAACATTATCCTAACCGGCAAATGATTGACATTATAAAGGATTTTGTCTTGCTTAGATCCACAATCAATGCTCCCAGAAGCAGCAATCAAGAGAAGAAGCTATGCATCACTTTGGGTAAATCCACTGCACAAGACCTCTTTACAGGGTTGAAAAGCAATATGTTACTTGGAGGACTAAGGCACACCTGATCCAAGCCATCATCATATTTTCAATGGGCTCATATCCATGTGAAAGTTTGACATTAAATAAGCAAGACTCAAGAAGAACTGATGCATTTGAATACTGGTTCTGGAGAAGAATATTGAAAGCACTATGGATTGCCAAAGGAACAAACAAATCTTGGAAGTAAGGCCCAAGAGCTCCTTGAGGCAAGGATGGCAAAAGCTCATCTCAAGTACTTTGAACAAGGAGAGACCATTTCCTAGAGAAGGATAGCATGCTTATAAAGCAGAAGGGCAGCAATGAAAGGAAGGTCCTGGACATGATGGATTGACACAGCAACTGCAGCACCCAACTCTGAAAACAATTGTAAGGATGGTGCATGGCCAGGTTGTGTTTGGTTCTGCTGTACACTGAGTCTCTGAGTTGGACTTGATTTGATGGCACTTAACAACAATAACGTACAGTAGGAATTCACCTGATGGCAGTGGGTTGGGTTTGGTAGTTATCAATCTGTGCCATTACCATACTGTTTAAATCCCAAACGTTACAGGTCTTTCAGGTAGAACTAGTTTTTCTCTTTCATTGGTGGCTTGGTTATTTTTCCTTGTTAGTTTTCTACAGGAACTGCTATGTCAACAACTAAACTTGCTGTCTCATAATGACTCTAAAGCACAAAGTACACCTATCCTTGTAGGGTTCTGAGGCTGTAAAGCTTTCATGGGGAGGAAAGCCTCATCTTTCTCCCACAGAATGGCTGGTGGTTTTGAACTTCTGGCCTATGGTTATCAGTCCGATGTGTAACCTACTACAACATCACACTCTCACTCACTGCCATTGAGTTGATCCTGGTTCCCACTGACCCTATAGGACAGAGTAGAACTGGTCCTCTGGGTTTCGGGGACTTTTAAGTCTTTATGAAAATGGACATCTTTCTCCCTCTGAATGGTGGATTGAGACAGCAGGTCAAAATAGCAGTTCTATGTGTAGCCCCACCACACTACCAGAGCCCTGCTAGCACTTCCCATTGAACGTTAGATTTCTAACCACAAGATTAGTGGTTCAAATTCACTCTCTGCTTCTGGGGAGAAGTTAAAGTTGTCTGCTACTGTAAAGATGGACAGCCTCAGAATCCCTATGTAGGGTCAGAATTGACTCCTGGAAAGGTCCCTTACTCAACTTGTTGAATTACACAAAAGAAATTTGGTGTTTTATTGGGATTGTGATAAATTCATTAGTAAATTTAAGGAGAGCCGACATATTTATAAATGTTATAATGTCCTATGCAAGAGCAGGGGAGAGCTTTTCATCTGCTCAAGCCTAGTTTTGTGTCCTTTAGGAGTGTGCCATTCATGGTTTAGTCTAAAAGAGACACATAATGAAAGACTGAGGCCCCAAGGAACCACCGGGCAGCTCCTTCAAAGAGGACATGCTGGTGAGTGTGTCCTCTTTGTTATCCATTCAACTAGTACTTGGTGAGCATTTACCTACCAGATGGTAGGCTCTCCACTAGGTCCTGTGACTACAAAAGTCAAACACCTGGTCTCCGCCCAGGAGGTGTTCACAGTCCAGTGGCAGGTTATTAAATTGACAATTGAAATGACTTTTCCTTTCTTAGGATAGTCTTGTCTTCTTACTGGGGTAGAGAACTAGATTCAGTTTTTTTGAGACACACACACATACAGTGTTCAAATTAGTTGAATGAAACCTGGCTGGAAGTTTGTTCTGCAGCCATTTCTGTGTGCAGGAGGCTCTGCCTACCACCGAGTCTTACGGAAGACTGCAAAGTGTTGAATCCCTTTCTGTGCATCCAGGTGTGCCAAGTGAGGAATCAAGTGGAATGTAATCAGTTGACTTCAGCAGCAGCTGGTACACAGCACGTTTCTCTTCTCAAATCACTTCACTTTCCTATGGCCATTAATAATTTGCCAAAAATGGAAGCAAATATTAATGACCTTTATTATTTATTTTCCTCACATTTTTCTACAAGGCTTGCCCCTTACGAGGCACCTCATACTTTCTGGTGGTGGCGATACTGGCATCAGTTATGAGTGCTCTTAAAAAACCATAGTTCCTGCCTAAGTTAATAATCACTCTGGGCAAATTTGATCTTATTTTGTACATGTAGAGAATAAAGTAGTTTCTCGGCAAAATATGATTTGGTGGGGAGTGAATTAGCCCTTTCAAGACTGTCAAAGGTCTTAGAGGAAAATAAAAAATCAAAAACAGACAGCCTACCTTCTGCTCTGTTCTCTGTTCAAATACCAAGTATAAAAAGTCCAGTCTCCTGTTTTCTCCTTAGAAGTCTAGGTTTCAAAATAGAACCGAGATACTAATGTGCTAACAAGATGCCATGCTTCTAACTTCAGAAGGAGAAGCAGGATTTCCTCTCCCAGGGCAAGGCTGTGCTGTAGGAGAAAAGAAGGAATCTGTTTTGTCTTGTTTCAATACCTTATCATCTCAAGCTGGAAGTAAAAGGACTGGTTCATTGCATCTTTTCAAAGAGCAAAGATTTTCTCTAGAGAGTCTGAGAACACCAGAGGTGAAGTGAAGGAATATGGTCTTAGAAATCTTTGTGAATGAGAAGTAGGCAGCTATGACTCAAACGTGAGCTGAAAGTAACAAGATACTGAACGTAAGAGTAAGAGTAAGTCCTAGAATGTAACTGGTGGATTATTTTCTCTCTTGCTTTCTTCTTAATTTCATCATTTCTCTTTCTTGCACAGTGCTATAAGTATTTAACTAAATCTACTCACTCCACCATAGGGCCCGCCACAGCCTCAACCTCCTTCTCCACCCTCGCTCTCACTTCTTTTCCTCTTGTATTGTCAGAAGAAGTACCTCATTACTAAAGCTTGGGAGTTGCCACCATTCTCAACAATCTTCAAAATTGTTTCTTTTGGGTTCTTATCCCCATTCACCCAAGTACAGGTTCCATCCAAAGATCATCTAAAATGAAGGATCAAATCAATTAATACAACCAATTTTCCTACAGTTATGCTTCTATTTTTTAAAAAGAGGAACACTTACTTTACAATAATACTGAACACTTCATGCAATGACACAATTTATAATGAGAAAATGTCAAAAGCAGGAGAATAAGGCTACTATTCCAATGGGCCAGTAAGTGCTGACTGACAAGCTGGAAAATATGAAATAATAGAATGAAATACTAATTTTTCCATTTGGTCTCATAATTATATAAGATGACATTTCCCTTTTAAGCAGCCTTCTTTAAGTAGGTCGCAAAGTGTTTGACAGAATGCCAGTAGAAATGGTACTTGGCCTCACAGTTCTGCTACCTTTGCCATTCCCCCCAGTGTGGAGGTTACACTCTTCGCACTAAGAATCTTCTAGACACTGGAAGACATTTTGGTCACTAGATTGAGCTACTGGACAGTTTAAATTTTATCCTATGAAACCAAATCCATCAAGGCATGTCTTCCGTACTCACCTACTCCTATTTCATTACACATTCAGATCGGACAGAATGCATCATTAAAGGGAGCATCATCTCCAGATTTACTCAAGATATCAATCTTTTCTTTGTTTTAATTATGTATAGAAAAGAAAAGGATTAGTGGTAACATAATTAAATTAAATGCTTATACTTAGAATCACTTTTTGTTCATGATTCAAAATTTGGGCTTTATGAGATTTGGACTAAAAATAGTAGTATACAATCCTTGCAACTGCATGCAACTTATTGGGCCATTGTCTTTCATGGAATTAGGGTTACTACGCCTTGAGTCTTGGAGCAAACTGCTCTGAATTTGATTATAACAACTCAGAATCAGCCATGCTTCATGCTGATAGCACTGCCCACATACCTGGTCAGTTTTTGCCCAGGGGGAAGTGGACAGGAAAGAATGTATTTCATTAAATCAGAAAGTAGGAGAAGGAGACAAATACAATTGTGAAAGCAACACATTATTCATATTTTAAAAATTACTTCCTAAAGTGTCTTTTCCTGATCTAGTCTTTCATTCTACTTTTTATGGGATTCTAATTATACTAGACTACATGATATTATTCTCATAAATTAAAGATCTTTAGTAAGGTTTCTATGGCTTAGAACCGACTCTGTGGCAGTGAGGTTAAAGTTGGTTAATTAAAAATTTTTCCTTTTTGTTTCAGTTTTCATCATTTTTATTAACGTCTTTAACTTCACTCATCCTTTTTTTTAATCTTAATTTCTGTTAATCCCATCCAATATGTTTTTACCTTCTTATATTGCCTTTTCCAGTTTTAGAATTTCCATTGAACTTTCATTATATTCCCGTTTTCTTATGAGAAACTCAACAGGAAAACAATTCTCCTCACCCCAAATATAAATTTTCTATGTAAAATCTTTGACAAATTTATAAGACTTGTTTTAAAGGTTCTATTTATCAATTCTACAACAAAATTATCTCTAGATCTACTTCTATTCCCCTAAATTTTCTCTTGGTTGTAATAATATCCTGCATCTTCATCTCTCTCTCTCTCTCTCTCTCTCTCTAGTATTCCAGGCACTGTGTATAAAATGCATTAAGGCCTTTTTGATCTTGATTGTATTGGATCTGGAAAAATTTGTCTTTTTTCAAAATTGACTTTTATTGTAAATGTAATGATGCACTTTGGGATTTAATTCTAGTCAGGCCCTGAAGTCCAGTTATATTGCGATGCCCAAGGCCATGGGACTGCCCTATCTCTCTTCAGCCCCTCCTCCACTGTTTTCTGTTCAGGACGGTCGATCACATCACGGAATAGACTTTCTAAAATGAGGCCTTTCAGAATCCAATTCATCCCACCATCCACCAGCCCAGCAATTCTAGGAAGTTCTCCTATCCCTCATCTCTTGACATCTTCCCCATCTTTGGCAGCTCATCTGGTTTCTGTGTCCGTGATAGAAGTTGCTACCACTCTCTGCATACCTATAAAGGGCTAATTTCCTTCTGAACTGTGGTGTATCAAAGCTTCTTGGTTCCACTGGTCATTATTAGCTCCACAGAAAGTATGTTTATTATTTTGTCTTACTCTTTTGTTGTAGTTACCATAAGAGCAAAGATCTTTGGATCCTTAAATATTTAAAGTGGAAGCAGAAATCTAAACTACCTCTTTAATTCAAAATATGTATGTCCTGACATATATCCAGGACTGAGAACTATTCTTAAAGTCACCAGATAATTTCTGTGGCATCTGTGGTTTCTATCTTTTAGTAGGAAATAAAATGGTTAAAGAAATTTCCTGGTAAGGCATCATCTATTATTTTATTTTACAAATGAAATGAAAGAGGTGGATAGGGGGGCATGGGGGATGGATAAAGTGTTGAAGACTCAGCACCACACGATCACAGTGCAAAGAGCTCCTGCTATCACAGCTCCAGTCTTTAGAACTCGTAAAGACCTTAGGGACCCTGATTTCCTAGGTGTCCGTACTCGTGTGAAGTTCGCCTGTAAGCTAATGTGATAGACTGAATGTTTGTCTTTTCCAATATCCCCAGAAACCTGTAACTAAGTATCAGAATTTCTTCATCACATTTCTAGAAAATAGCATTGCTACCCTTCAAAGAGTGCCTTCTCCTTTTTTTTGTATTTTATTTTATTTTATTAAAAAACATTTTATTAGGGGCTCATACAACTCTTATCACAATCCATACATATACATACATCAATTGTATAAAACACATCTGTACATTCTTTGCCCTAATCATTTTCTTTTTTTTATCTTTAAAAAAATTTTTTTTAAATTTTAACAATTTATTAGGGGCTCATACAATTCTTATCACAGTTCATACATATACATACATCAATTGTATAAAGCACATCTGTACAGTCCCTGCCCTAATCATTTTTTTCTCCTCTTTTCTTTTTTTTACATTTTATTAGGGACCCATGCAACTCTTATCACCATCCATACATATACATACATCAATTAAATTCTAGAAAGTACACACCTGTTCCTGAGTTCTAAATCTAAAGTCTTTAAAGAATAGAAATAAAAATGAGACCTATTAACCTAGGGAGAAACATACTACTTCCACATAACAGAAAACAATTCTAGAAATGTGATATCATATTTCGACAAAAAAAGAACAGCGCAACTTACTTTATATGAAGCAGGTATGCTCTCGAGGATCAAGGGCATTTTGAAATGCATGTGGATTTTTCTAGGTCTGTAGGATAGCATAGGATAAAAAGGTGTTTATTGAGGATGGGCCTCAAATCCTATAATGGTAATTTGTAGGCTTACACTTACATTTATCTCAGTGACTAAAAATAAAATTAAAACTCCTGGTAATTGAGCAGTATTTCTAGTCTAAATAAAACTGTCTCAAAATTATCCTGGTTAGGATTTGATTCACTGTTTTTTGTTTTGGGTTTCCAATTTTAGTTTGGGCTTATAACCTCACTTTCTTATGCAGGGTTTCTCAAAAGTTCTGAGAGCGGATACAGGAGAGTTACTTTCATGTGTTCACAGGAAATCAATAATTATTTCCTTAGGAAGGCCACAGAAGAATTGCTGAATTTGAATTGCGGTGTTTGGCAAGGGTACTGCACATACCGTGGATATCCAAAAGAATAAACAAGTCTGTCTTGGAAGGAGTATAGCCAGAATGCTCTTTCATAGCAAGGACAACTTTATTTCACAGACTCTGGACATGTTATCAAGAGAGAATAGTCCCTGGAGAAGGAGATCAAGTTGGTAACGGAGGGGATCAGCAGAAAGAGGTTGAGCCTTGAAAAGATGGATGGGCACCTGCCTGCAACCGTGAGCTCACGCATAACAATTGTGAGGAGGGTGCCCAACCAAGCAGTGATTTATTGTGTTTTGTATTTCAGATCAATGTGCATAGGAACCTACTTGACCGTATCCAACAATAAGGGAATTTCAAAATTCAAAACAGTTTAAATGATTCTACCAGAGATTGCCATGGAGGGAAAGAAAAAGTGTCCCAATGATATGTTCCCTGAGAAAATGACACAGGACACCTGATATGCAAAAGAACAGGAAAATCCAACACCTCAGCAGTCCAAGGCCAATTGCCGCGAAGGAGAGTCCAGATGTGTCTTCTCTCTACGTCCTTCATTTACCCTATTCTGACACCAACCAGTCCTCCCATGGCACTCTGCTTCTCTGAGAGATATGACAGGCCACTGCAATAACCTCAGTGAACTCACGGACAATATTCACAATTATGAGGGCTTATTAGGGAAGTGAAGAAATTGTCACAAGCCAGGGGCAGAGGTACTAACGCTATACCTGTTGGTACATGGCAGCACCTCTGCTTAACCAGCAGCCGTGTCACTCTCTGGGGAGCCTCGCAGTGGCATAGTCCCTGGTCTCTGCCTTGTTCTGGAAGCCAGAATGTGCATCCAGTCTCCGCCTCACAGAAGTCTCGTGATCTCTGGTCTGCTCCTCTGCCCTGGACCTTCTAGTCTTAGCAAGGCACGGCCTCTGGTACTTCTACCCTTTCACCAGCTTCTGAATTGTGCTCCGTTGGTGGCTTTTTTGCCTTGATGGACCCAAGAATTCTTTCTTCCTGCTTCTGAGATGCCTCTTTTTTTTTTTTTAACATTTTATTAGGGACTCATACAACTCTTATCACAGTCAATACATACATTAATTGTATAAAGCACATCTGTACATTCTTTGCCCTAATCACTTTCAAAGCATTTGCTCTCCACTTAAGCCCTTTGCATCGAGTCCTCTTTTTTCCCCTCCCTCCCCGTTCTCCCCTCCCTCATGAGCTCTTGATAATTTATAAATTATTATGGGTGAAGGGAGACGCCGGACAGGGCAAAATATGAGATGCCTCTTTCTTATACCCACTGCTCCCCTCTATTAGTGTTTCACACCCCCTCTTTACATGACCCAACCCAATCATTTGGTGGGATTTACAAGACGTGGACAGAGAAGCCATTCCAAGTAATGTCACTTCACCACATGCCCCAGTGAGTAAGTTTAGAATCCAAAGCAGAAAAGTTGTGAAATGTATATACATCTTTAGGAAGGGCATAGTAAAGATTGAAAGTGATCCAAGAACATGCCCTGTGATTGCTTATATTAACAGTGATAAGGAGAATCATGTTATTCTTTCGGAAGATAATTTGTTTATAGATGAACAGACCCTATGCGTTCTTTAGAACTGATGGAAATACCATAAATTAAGTATTTATGAACATTGCTTCTTATTACCTCACCAGAATAGTTAATTTAGTCTTTACAAAGGCTTTTAAAAATAGAAATTAAGTTCTAATAACTTTAGGATAGCTCCCAATAGAAATATATTGGCAAAAGATTTATAAATAATTGTAATGGCTCTCTCCAAATATTTACAAGGCTCTTAAGGGCATTTAAAGGTTTTTTAACAAAAGACACTAAATGTAAAAGCTTAGCTTGCAGACAAACTCCTTTTTGCGACCTTGATGCTTCTCACTTTATTCTTTCTAATTTATTATGACTATTTTTCTTTGAACATGGGGACTTATGGTCATATGCTTTCTTCTGAAATTAATTTCCCTAGAGATAATTTGCCTTAAGGCAACAATAAAAAAATGGGAAGACTTATGACAAGGTTTTTCTTGTAGCTAGAGTATACAGGATTTGAAGAAAGATAATTGAAGATTACTTATTATTATCTTGCAATAGTTATATCACCTACTAATTGCATACCAGCCATAAAGCTGACCGACAATATTGCTTAGTAATGTATAACTTGTGGCCTCACTCAAAAACTCACTTAATATTCCATGACAATTAACAATAAACAAAGTGTCCCAAATGGTCCTTCATTCTCAATCTTAGGAGTGTCTGAGAAAGCCAGGGGAGAACAATAGTATGTTGTTATTATTTTAGTTTGTAAAATTGGTATTATTCAATATATAAGATAAGATAAACATTCTCTGGTAAAATATACATCATACACACCCGCACATATTTGAGAGCAAGTAAACAAGTATTGCTCTTAAGGTTGCATTCAAACACGCACAGGTGTATTCCTAGTTAGCACTGCTGAGACAGGTTCTGGGAGACGTGAGTGGCTGCAAAGCCAATTCTCTCAGCAGTGCACTCGTCTTAGAGCTTGGTGCGCCTTACAAAAGTCCAATTAAACAGGAACTTTTGAAAGTGTCTGTGTCTCGCTGTTAGGTGCCACGGACTTGGTTCTACCTTATAGCACAACAGCATGAAGCACAGCCTGATCCTGGGCCGTCCTCACCATTGTCCCTCTGCTTGAGCTCATCGTCTCAGCCACGGTGTCAATCCGTCTCCTTGGCGGATTGCTTCTTTTTGTTGCCCCTCTGTTTGCGGAGCATGATGTCCTTCTCCAGGGACGGGTCTCTCCTGACAACATGTCCAAAGTAAGAGGGGATGTTTGGGAATAAAGTCAAGGCTCAGAAAGTGATGGGGATTTGGGGACCCCAAAGAGTAAGCTTGACTGATTTTCTTAAAAGACACAGGACGGTAATTGGGGGTTACCAGAAAGAACTTTTAAGGAAATTGAAAGCGCATTGCTGAGGCAAAAGTCCAGCTAAGGTGTTCAGAGGGATGGTTTCCCATTAGGATAATACTCCAACTCATCTGGCAAGGGCAACAGGGCTAGCCTAAGAAAATTTCATTGGAAGCTTTACCCCATCTACTACCCAGCCCTGATCTTGCCCCAATTTAATCTTCTTTTTGTTCCCAAACTCAAAGAACATTTCAAAGGAATACAATTCGAATGCCTCAAAGATTTGAAAACTACTGTTTTGATGTGGTGTAAATTGAAGAGTACGAAAGCAGGGTTCTTTTGGGGTGTGTTGGAGAAATGGACACGTGGACTGCAGAAATATGTTGCCTCGCTATGTCAAGAAACATGAAGTAAGTAGAAGAAAAAAAAAGTAGGACTACAGAATTCTCATACTGCCAGTAGGACTCCTCCTCGAGTGCTCGCTCCTATATATTTTCATCAGCAGCTTGTGCAGGGCCTGCTACAGAGCTAGCCCCCACCAACGGAGGAAAACGCCTGATCGTGCCAATGCTCGGAATTTCTAGCTGGGATCCTTTTCTCATTACAGTCTCTTGGCTTTCAGAATTGTGGGACTTCTGAATCTGGAGTAGTGTTCATTTACTTCTTCAGCTATGTACAACAATAATTTTATTGAAAAATAATAACGCAATGGTCATATGAACACCAAACTCCCTGCCCTCCGATGGATTCTTACCAATCCTTTGTTATCAAGCCTGTGTGCAAGGGCTGGAGCAGCAAAACCTGTTGCCATCAAATTGACTTCAAACCCGTGTGTATGAGAATAAAACTGTGCGCCATATGCTTTACAGTAGCTAATTTTTCAAAAGTGGAGGTGCAGGCCTTTCTTTTAAGGTACTTCTGAATGTACTCAGACCTCCAACCTTTTTGCTATAAAATGAGAATATTGCCTATTAGTACCACCAAGAGGTAAAAACAAGTCAAACTTGTTACCATCAAGTCGATTCTGACTCACAGTGACCCTATCAGGTAGTATAGACCACAACTGTAATTCTTTACTGTAATTGAAAGCCTTATCTTTTCCCCTTGGAGCGACTAGGGGTGTCAAACTGCTAACCTCGTGGTTATCAGTCCAACATGTAGCTCCCCTAAAACTTGCTTTCCAGAAATCCTTAGCAGATAGATGATCTGCTGTTACCCTCAACAAAATTTGCTCTGTAGAAATCTTTCCATTGGATCCTACTAGTGGCTAGGATAGAATAGTACTGCCTTCTACTAAGAGACTTGATTGAGAGCCTGTGAAGGTCCCAGCATAAATGCACGAGTGTTTCTGTTCTATCCCATTCCATCCCACTCTATCCGATTCTATCCCCTCCCATCCCCTCCTTTCATAACCACAACCTCTCTGGTCTCCCTGCACTCACTGTGCACCCAATCTCCGTAAGGATAGGGACCCTGTGGGATTGATTCATTATTGTACCCAGCTGAATGGATGCACACATAACTTTCTCTTAACTTCCGTAGCATCTTAGCTCAACATCTAATTTGATAATAGTTCCTAATATGCTTCTTCATGTGCCACCCCACCCCCACACATACCCCCAATACACATAAGGGCATATAATAAGACTGGATTGATACGTAACCAAGTTTATCTCAAAACCTGTCATTGCCTGAATAACATTACCCTACATTGTTATGGGAAGTAAGGGCTGTGTTTGATACTTGGCCCTCTGCTTCAAGTACATATTTGCTTTCTGACACACACCTTCCTTCTTGTTTTTCTCCTTGTCACTTGACCTTCACACACACACATACACTTGCACACATACACAAACATGTTGTGCATCCTCTCAATTCTTCTTCCTTATCAAACTTGTCTCTACCTTCATATTTTCCCAAAGAGTAGAATGGGGATAATATTTATTCTAGGACAGAACAGGTTTTTTTTGGTAAAGCGCACTTGAGAACTGCCCCTTGGCTTTGCCTCTTATCTTCCCTTTTACATCTTCCCCAGTGTGTAGTTCACTGTAGTGCTCATAACAGGCATCAAGGTCACTTTCAGAGTTGAGACAGTCATGGTGTGTGTGTAGCTGAGGAAACAAACACTGGGATATGTACCCAGAACTAGGCAGTCGACCTAGAAGACCTTTAATGTGCCTTGCCCTTACTGCTCTCTTTTAGAACAATTTTTCTCAAATCTGTGTTTATAGATGAAGTCTCAATGTGCAGATCAAATCAATTTTTCTTGAACAATATTTGAGTGGAAATGTTTTTAAAGGAAAAAAGTTGAAGGACACAGATTTTAGGATACAGTGTTTAAGTGTTTCTTCATATTTCACTTGAATCTGTTTCTTCCCCCCTTAAAATAATTTGACACTAAGACAGAGATTAAGTCTTTCCCTGTATATATTTACATGTGGGCTATTAATGTAATATCTTTACTCTAAACACCAGCATCTTGACTAGAATAGTGAGATAGAACCGATCCAGTGGAGATATGTATCCAAAATATTAGTTCCTTACTTTTTAGGTTCATAGATAATTTTGAGGTTTATGGGAAACTATAGATGCATTAATTAGCAAAATACACATGCACTTTTGCATAGAATTTTACTTGCCCAAAGATGTCCTTCAAGTCTATCATGGGCCTATAATTAAGAATAACCTATCTGTGGCAAGATACTTTGCTTACTCTGGACTGTGTGTTGTTAGTTGGCTTCAACTCCTGTCAGGATTTTTTACAAGAGAAAAAAGGAGTTGCCTACTCTCATCCCTTTGTCGTGACCATTGGTATGTTCAATCCACTGCTAGGGTCCCTGTGTATTTTGACTGCCTTCAAATTTTGTGTCCCACCTCCCTGCACTATGTTGGACAAAATTATGCTGTAATACATGGAGTTTTCATTATGCAATATTCAGAAGCACATCACTAGGCCTGTCTTTCAACTATGCCTTAGTCTGGAAGCGCCATTGCAAACATGTCGGCTATTTGTGACCCTGCTGGTATTTGAAATGCCAATGAACATGCTTCCAGCATCATAGCCACATGAAAGCCATTTCAGTATGAGAAATTGGCAATTGGGTGGTAGACTGCATTTTGTAAATAACTAATTTTAAATTGTCGAGCCCATTAATAGTATGAAAGATGTTGGTGTGAGTATTTATAACCTTTGTTTGTGATACAGATTATTTCATTCTGAGTTTATATAATTTCTTTTTCAGGCTCAAGTAGAAAGAAAATATTTTGAAAATGGTGATGGCAACATATGTACAAATGTGCTTGACACAATGGATGGATGGATGCATTGTGATAAGAGCTATATGAGCCCCCAGTAAAATGATTAAATAAATAAATAAAATTTTTAAAAGAAAAGAAAGATCTTGCAGATTTCATTACATTTTTAAAGTAGGATGTTTGTCACAAACTCTACATTTCCTTCTAAAGTTGAGGGAATAGCCTCTGCCCTAGGACTGCACAGATGGATTTGCTTCTCAAGTTGTAACTGGACCTGCTGATCTTCTTCAATATGTTTCGCCTGGATCATCAGTAGGATTTACATGTTCATATTCTGGACTGGACTTTCACTCTTTTTTTTCATTTGTGCAGGTTTCCTTTTAAGCACTAATTTTTTGGATTGCATTTTCTAAGGAATACATGCAGAGTGGGGACCCAAAGCCCATCTGTAGGCAATTGGACATCCCCTTACAGAAAGGTCACAGGGAGAAGATGAGCCAGTCAGGGTGTAGTGTAGCAATGATGAAACATACAACTTTCCTCTAGTTCCTCCCTCCCCCCATTCTCCACTCCCCACTATAATGATCCTAATTCTACCTAACAAATCTGGCTAGACCAGAGGACATACACTGGTACAGATAGGAACTGGAAATACAGGGATTCCAGGACAGATGATCCCTTCAGGACCAGTGGTGAGAATGGTGATACCTAGAGGGTGTGGTGGAAAGGGGGAACTGATTACAAGTATCTACATATATCCTCCTCCCTGGGGGGCGGACAACAGAAAAGTGGGTGAAGGGAGATGTCGGACGTGTAAGAGATGACAAAATAATAATAATTTATAAATTATCAATGGTTCAGAAGGGAGGGGGTAGCAGGGAGGAGTGGAGGAAATGAAGAGCTGATGCCAGGGGCCTATGTGGAGAGCAAATGTTATGAGAGTGATGTAGGCAATTAATGTACAAATGTGATTTACACAATTGATATGTATGGATTGAGATCAGAGTTGTATGAGCCTCTGATAAAATTATTTTAAAAAATTATAAACACACACAAAAAATTACTGTTACCAATAACTTCTCAAAGATTTTTCTCACAGTTTGAATGAAGCTACAGTTTTTAGCCTCTCAGTTGAGTATTTTTCATCAGTCTTTGTTCTGTACTCCTTACTCTCCTTGGAGATTTAAGGAATTTTTTAAAGCTTTTTGGTTTAAAGAGTGTCTTTGTGTACGTAAGATTTGAACTAGAAATATATCTTTTAAAAAATTAATTGGGATTAAAAATTAATTGGGATTAATACATATATCAATCATTCCATAGTTCAATCATGTCCAGCAGAATTGTACATTTACTACTAAAATTAGTCCAAACATTCTTTTTTTATATGGACCCTTTGACATCATCACCCCTTTTCCTCACACCCACCTCTGTGCCCCCTCCCTTCCATTAAAACCCTTATTCCACTTGCTCATTCTATCGGCTTCTCAGTCCTGGTTTTCATACACCAAAAAGAAAGAAAGAACAAAACAATGATCACAACTTCATGAGGGCCACCCCAATAACATAACACTCCTGAGATAACTCCTAATATGTACAATCAAAACCCAAACAATACAACCACAAAATACATAAGATTTTGGATACCAGATCAGGTCTAGCATGCATCCCAAGGGGAATCTGCTGACAAGTCAGGTTTATGCTTTTGACCTTCTATACTCAACTCACTAATACACTCCATTTAGTGACCCCTTTTCTTCTACGCCTCAATTGTGAATAGAGAAAGTTCGCCAGAGGTATATTACCTGTACAGTTTCACCAATGAATCTTGGGCTTCCACTGTCTTCCATAGCCTTCTGCAAGCCAGATTCTCAGATTTAGACTCTGATGATAATGTGTCCTTTGACTTCAGATTATGTGCTTCACACTCCAGTGATGGTGTGCTTCTTCCATGTGGACTCAGTTGACTTCTCACTTAGATGCCTGCTTGTTCAGAGACAAGTCTTTAAGGCTCCAGAGACTATTTTATAGCTGATAGCTGGACACCATCTAATTTCTTCACCACATTTTGCTATAGCACCTGTATCTTTTGGTTCCTTTCCTAGAGGTCAGTATTGATCAGGACCAGGATCAAAGAACTAATTGTTCTTAAGTTGGATATGGGATTTAGTGTGAGCCCCAAACCCACTTCTGGATCTATGTTTGTTTGTTTATTTGGTTTTTCAATGTATTCTTACTTGGGAATTAACCCAAATGTTGTCATTGCATCATCCATTCTCATCAAGCAAAACTGTACCATTACTTCCATAATCAGTTCCTAAACATCCTATTTCTTCTTGGATACCTTGACATCATCTCCCTATTATTGCTCCCTCTCCTCTGCACTTTCTCCCCCAAAACCTTTATTCTACTTATTATCCCTGTAGGTTCATCAATCCTGGGTTTCACTTGCTGAAAAATAGAAAAACGAATTTCACAATTTCAAGAGGGTAATTCCCCACTCCATAGCACCTTTAGAGGTGCTTTAGATATACCCTGATGTGAACCAATAAAAACCAAATACATCAGAATGATCGTCCCAGGTTTGCCAGAATAATCCACATCTTAATACAACATAGAGTACATTGATATAGCAAGACTTTATTTGTCTGCCTAAAAACAGTGCTCCCAGATTGGTACAGCAGTCTTCTGCTTCCTCAGACACCTTGTGTTTTCTGGCTTAAGACTTCAAGTTCCAGGTGCATCTAAGGTAGAGTCCAATTCACCCAATAGAATTCCTTCATGGAATCTCATTGGTACACCCTTTGGATCATGCTTAGCACCTCAAAGAACCAGGATTCTGTGCCCCAATGCATTATGATACCTGGCCTGGATCTACAGGATGCCTTCAGGCACCCAAGTCAATGTGGTCCATCTGGTGCATGCTCCCGAAGGCCCACCCCCTAGTTTCCCCAAAAGCATTTTCAGTCATTCTTCCTCAGACCTGGAAGTCAGTCTTCCCCCACCCACCCCCCTTTTCTGACCAACAGGTTGACCACTGTATTCCCCCAGACATGTTTGCGCTGTTTCCCCTCTCTTAAGTTATTCTTCCCATCCGTATCCTTCCTAACTTTGATAGGGCTGTCTACCTGTCTTGGGGAGGGGGTGCTCATCAAAGATATACATATCAGCCTCATGCTATACACCTCCATTTCCCCTCACTTGACCCCAGCTGATAAGAGGCTCCCTCTGGCCTAGTGTACTTCTAAATACTTATCTACTCAAAATACTTACCTGGAATAGATATATTTTGCCCAAGTGAGGTAGAAACATGAAAGCCATAATACCTCTTATTTTCCTACCCACCTCCCAGTTAGTTAATGAAGTGGCTTCTTACAACCTTGTTATGCTCACTCATTCACTGCTGTTGAGTCAATTCTGACTCATAGCAACCTTATAGGACAGGGTAAACAGACCTGCTGTTTTGGTTTTACAAGATTGTTACTCTTTGAAGGAATAGAAAACCTCATCTTTTTTCTGAGGAGTGGCTGAGAGTTTCAAAATGCTAACCTCATGTTAGCAGCCCAACACATAACCACTGTGCCACCAGGGCTCCTAATGCCCATTAGGTTATGGCATATTGAACAGAAATATAATCAGAATGGAAACTTATTTTATTTGATAGGTATCGAATTCTATCATATGCTTAACTGTGGTCACAGTTATTCAAATGTATCTATATTTTAATTTAATCATAATCTCAACAGGGTTTTAATGAAACTTGAACAATAGATTCTAAACAACTGTTACCTTTTCTCTTGCAGTTATCACTAATTTTCTCTGTCCTTGGCCTTCAGCATTTTTCCAATGATGTATCCTTTAGTGAACTTGAAGATAAATTGGTAAAAATTACACAATAAGATGAACAGGGCAAATAAAGAATTTAAAAATGAACAAAATTCTATGGAAATTTGAAAAACCATAAAACACACCAACATATGTGGAGTGGGAATACCATAAGACAGAGAAAAGAGCAATAATTTCCCAAGGCTGCTGTCTAAAGATGGTCATAGTCCCAGGCTTGCAGAGTGCCACTGAAAATTAGCCACAATACCTCACACCAGGGTTCTCCTCTCTGCTATCCTCCCAGATCTTGTATCCCTGAGCTTTGCATCTCCCCTCAGCCAGGAGCATTTACTACATCGATCATCCTCTTTACCCAACTCTGCACCTGCCAGCATGGGTAACAATAGATAATTAGACATGATTTATCAGCTCTTGAAGACCCCCTGGGATATTTACCTTTGACAGAATGAAGATCCCCAGAGCACAGCCTGCAGAACTGTGTGGAAGAGAGCCGAGAGTGACACAGTGGTGCAATCCAGGGTGGAATTCAGATATGGTGGGCCCCACACCCACACTGCTAATCTGATCCCCCTTCCCTGGGGGACAGTATGGCACAGCCCCATACCAATACACTCCACAAGGCTTTCAAATACAGGATGTGTTGCTTTGTGTAGCTTTGAATGCAAGCCACCAGAAACATAGTCCATTAGCAAAGCATTAATATAACAATACAGAAAGAAGACTAATCCCCAGAGCATGCACACCCTACAAATTTAACATAACAAAGCAGAAAAGGTCAACAGGTGCTGAAAGCCACAGCCCAAGCAAAAAGCTGGCTTTACCTGTTTTGGGTAAAAGACTGCAAATTTTAGTCAGACAGTCCAGATAAGGCCCATGCCCACTCTGCAGCCCCACACCAATCCAGTCCAGTATATACCTACAGTCATCAGATTCAGCACACCCTCCAAGGCTACCACCACCTCTGGCCATTGAGTCACCTCTGCACCTCACCTCAACAGTAGGCCAACCCACCACCATAGTAGGCCAGAGGTAATCCCCTACACCGTTCTTACTAGTAACACAGATAAAGAGCTTAGGGCCCCTCGGTCTCTCAGGAACATGGTGCCAAGTTATTCCAAAACATCAAACAGACAGCAACATACCTCAATAGTGTCAACAAGAAAAACAAAATGCAACAGCAGAGGAAGTTCTACACCTAACAACTCTCATAGAAGAAACAGACATCTTCAGAATGTTGCTTGGAGGATGTGAGGGAAGCAATACAGAATAAAGACAAAATGATAGAGAAGATGAAGTCCATGATAAGTAAAAGGTGTCAATGCACCAAAGGGAAATACAGGAACTAATGGATGAGGTAACCAAAACCAACACAAGATAACAGACCTCAGCCAACAGACTGGAAGAGGAGAAGAATTGTGCCAGTGAACTTGAGGACAATCAGGCAGACTTCAACAAATGGGAAAGAAAGTCTGAGAAGATAATCAAAGATATGGAAGAAATCCTGAGAAAAATGACAGATGCTATGAAGAGGAACAATATTCTAACAATTGGTCTTCCAGAACAAGACACAATGAATCAGCAATGGGAGCAAAGCCAAGCCATAAAGCCCCCAAGGAGCCCCCAAAATAGACCAGGTTAGGAAGGACTGTTCCCATAACCCTCCAGGACTGGTGGGGAGAGTCATTAAGGGTAGCGGACAGACTTGGAATTATGTATGGGTTTGTTTGTTTTTCTTTTTGAATATTTTTACTAGGGTTTTTTTGGGTCCCTTTTTATTCAATCTTTTGTTTTCTTCTTTTGTCTCTGTTATTATTGTTTTGCCTACCTATGTAAGATAGGCATGGGAAGCAAACCTGAAGAGAAAGCAATGGGACAGACAGTTCCAGAGTGTCTTTGGGGGAGGTAGGAGGGGGGAAGGAAGCTGTGAGCAAACAATGCCATAGACAGGGGAACAACTAGGGAATTAAAATCAATGAGGAAGACATAGACCTCCTGGTGGTGTTGGAGCAATAGCAATCTAGCTCAGAGGCTTTACAAAGAGCCAGAGGAAGGGAGAGCATGATGGTGGGGCAGGAGGAAGGTAAAAGGAAACAGGAAATATCTAGAAAGCAAAGATATGGGTAGAGATATGAACATACATACGTACATATGTAAATATATTCATTCAAAAATAGAGGTATTGACCTGCGTACATATATTTATATGGCAATACATTGAAGAAGTGGATGAACTTTGTGCCTCTGTTCAAGCCTTCCCTCAACGCAAGCACACTTTGTTTTAACAACCCAACATGATTGCTGAAGACAAAATGGATGCATTAATAATGTGGTGAAGAAAGCTGATGGTGCCCGGCTATCAAAAGATAAAGTATTTGGGGCCTTAGAGGATTGAAGTTAAACAAGTGGCCATCTAGCAGAGAAACAACAAAGCCCACATGGAAGAACTCCAGCCAGTGCAATGATGAGGTGTCAATGGGATCAGGTAGCAGGCATCAGAAGACTCAAAACAAAACAAAACAAACATTGTTGATAACAAGGAGGGTTGGAACAGAGGCCACAAAATTCATCTGCAGACAATAGGACATCTCCTCACACAAGGACAAGGACGGTATGAGTCCACCAGGGCAGTATTGCACTGATGATACACAAAATATTCCTCTGGTTCTTTGAAGCTTCCTCACCTCCCACTATCATGATCCCAGTCCTGCCTTCCAGTTCTGGCTGGACTGGGGCATGTATACTGGTACAGGTAAGAGCTCAACACACACACGAATCCAGTTCAGATAAACCCTTCAGGAACAGAAATAGGAGTAAGGAGGGTAGGGGGAAAGTGGGTGGGGGAAGGGAGGAAAGAGAAATTGATTACAATGATCTACATATAACACCCCTATACACAGAGGGACGAACAACAGAAACATGGGTGAAGGGAGAGAGTGGTTGGTGTAAGATATGAAAATAATAATAATTTGTAATTTACCAAGGCTTCATGAGGCTGGGAGGAAGGATGGAGGGCAAAAGAGGAGCTGATACCACGGGCTCAAATAGAAAGTAAATGTTTAGAAAATGATGATGGCAACATCTGTACAAATATCCTTGATCCAATTGATGTATGGATTTTTATAAGTGCTGTAATAGCCCTCAATAAAATGATCGTTAAGAAAAAAAATTACTGTTGGACTTATAACATATAAAATGCAATATATTTGGAAAAATAGCATAAAGTAGGAGGGTGGGGGGTAAAGGTATTTAGACTAAGGACCAACAAATTCCAAATAGCAACTTAAAGCCACAAGAAGATATGAAGGAAACCAGAAATGGAAATTAGACAAATTCAAAGAATAGCAAGTATATATTTGTTCACTAATCCTTTCTAATCTTCTCTAAAATATGTAAGATTATAAAAATAATTATAACATTGTGGTTGCTGGGTTTGTAGAACTTAGAGGTATAATATATAAAATGGAGATGGCCTAGAGCAGTGATTCTCAACCTTCCTAATGCTGTGACCCTTTAATACAGTTCCTCATGTTGTGGTGACCCCTCAACCATAAAATTCTTTTCACTGTTACTTCATAACTGTAATTTTGCTACTATTATAAATTGGGTAACCCTTGTGAAAGGGTCGTTTGACCCCCAAAGGGGTTGCGACCCACATGTTGAGAACTGCTGGCCTAGAGCTATTCGGAATAGCATTTCTATATTGGACTGGAATTTAGTAAAAGTTTGAAGCTGGTTTAGTACATTTAGATGTGAATAGTAATGCTAGAATAACTGCCAAGGAAATAACTAGGTAAAATGGTGGGGGCATATCATAAAACAAAGTTAAAGGCTACTTTAGAAGATATTAACTTAATAAAAAAGAAAGAAGTAAATTAAGAACAAAAGAACAAATAAAACACAAGACATATAGAACATAAAAATCAATAAATTTAAATCCAGCTATATTGATGACATTACATTTGAATGGAATAAATGACCCAATCAAAAGACAAAGCTTCTCATACTGGATTTAAAGATAAGACCATTAGCTCTATGCTGTCTACAAGATAAACATTTTAGATTCAAAGGTACAGATATATTAAAAGAAAAAGAATGAAGAGATATGTCATGCAAACTGCAATCACAAAGAAGCAAGAAAGCTGGAGTGGCCATCCTAATATTACACAGAATATATCTATAAAAGGATAAGGAGTGTTTTATTATTGAGGTAATAAATGTGTTTTAGAATTCATAGTGCTGATGTTTACACAATTGTAATTCATTGAATTAAACACGTTGGATAGTTGGATTTTATGGTATTGAATTATATCCCAGTTAAACAAACTCATGGCAGCAGAAAGCTGCCCCTGTGACTTCCAGAGACTGCATCTCTTTATGGGAGTAGAAAGCAGCGAATCAGGTTTGTGATTTTGAACTGCTGAATTTGAGAATTGCAGCCAAAGGCCTATCAACTACTACACCACAAGATCAGCAGTTCAAAACCACCAGCTGCTCCATGGGAGAAAGATGAGGTTTTCTGTTCCTGCAAAGAGGTAATAGTCTCTGAAACCCACAGGGCAGTCACTATGATTCAGAATCGACCTGATGGCAGTGAAAATACTAGCAATACTTGTTAAACACTCACACACACTTAGGCTGGTGATATACCTGACACAATCTTTCTGGCAAGCAATTTAGCAATACATTTAAGGTCTATACTCAAAACCTAGCTCACTGTCATGGAGTCGATGCTGACTCATAGTGAACACATATGGTAGAGTTCAACTACCCTGGTGGTTTTCAAGGCTGTAACTCTTTTAAAAAATCATTTTATTAGGGACTCATACAACTCTTATCACAATCCATACATTCATCCATAGTGTAAAGCACATCTGTACATTCATTGCCCCCCTCATTCTCAAAACATTTGCTCTCCATCAGCTGGCATCAGCTCCTCATTTTCCCCTCCCTCCCCCGTCCTCCCTCCCACATGAGAGTATAACTCTTTAGGAACCAGAAACTCTCCTTTCCTCTCCCCCAGAGCTGTTGGTGGTTCCAATTGCTTACCTTGCAGTCAGCAACCCGACACGTAACCACTACTCCAACAGGACTTTTCTCAAGAGCTATATTTCTCTGAAATTTCTAGAAACATTTAAAGATAAATGCCTAGAATTTGAAATATTGAATAAAAAGAAACATTTTATAGATAATTTTTAAAATAAAAAATAAACAGGTTTGAACATTTTTTTCAAGATCTATAGAAATGTTTATTTTTTGCTCTATATTTCCAATTCTAGGTATTTATCTTCAAACGTTTCTAGAAACTTAGAAAAATGCATCACATATAGTAGGGCTTTAAACCACTCTGAAGTCCTGGTTTATAGAAATACATGTACATGTATACACAAGTGTATATATTATTTATATGTGTGTACATTTTATACATACACACATATTTACATATTTAATAATATAAATATGTGAATAGAGACTAATTACAAAGTAAAATAAAGATGCAATATTTGGGGAGTAGTAAAATTAAAACATATATGACCATAATATAGTCATTATGTTTAAAATTATGACAACTACTTTGAAAATGGTTTAATACAATAGGATATAAGAAAACCTTATAATATAATTTCACCATTAAAATAAATAAAATTAAGGTACACATGCAGAATTTTCAAAAATATAATGTTAAGTGATACAAAAGTAAGTGACTGAATGGGTGTGGGTCTCGGGTGTGCGACTGCTAGAATCAGCAGAGTAAAAGTTAAAACAGGCTGTATAAAAGCCAGGGCTTGAGGTAGGCCTACGTTTCAGTTTCGCTTTCTGTTCTGGTTCCCGTTAGGTTTTAGGTTCCTGGTCACTGACGCAACACATCACCTGATCCACCTAACCAATGGGACATCACCTGACATCGCCTGATCCGACCTAACCAATGGGACATTGCCTGATGACGCCTTAGCCAATAGAGTTCGAGTGACAGCCCACCAGCGACTGACCAATCAGGAAAGCACGCGCGAACCTACTCACCAATCACCGCTGGACAATGCTGGCGCCTGAAGTTTTCTCCAATAAGTTTAAAGAACAGCAACCCTGGACTGCCCGCCTGTCCCTGGCCCTATAAAATCCTGGGGAACAAAGAGTTTGGAGTTGATTCCCTTTGGCCACTGGGTCCCACCTCTCTGCCAGGCAGCGGATTGAGGAAAAACTTTTTTCTGCTTTTTGCCGCTTTTGCATCTCAACTGGTCGTATTCTTCCGTGCACCCAAGGTGAGCTCGCCTTCCTTCCCCAAATCTAACAATAGCTTGGTATCATTCATAGAAATTTAAAATATTTTCTTGTTCACAATGACCTCTCCATTCATCATACCTTCCCTGCAACCAACTCCTAAAATAAGCTAAAACCCCAAGCCAAACTCAAGGCTTTGGAGTCCATGCTGACTCAGAGCTAGGGTAGGAAGCATAGAGCTGCCCCTGGGAGTTCCCAGGACTGAAAGCCCCTCTTTCACCTGCAGAGCGGCTGGTGGTTTCCAACTGCTGGAAACACGGGCAGGGCAGCAGTCAAAAGTGTAACCCCTACACCTCATGGGCTCCTAAAATAAGCTAACTGGCTACCAAGTATTTGCTAACACAATGTTGCCACAGGCAGTATAAAAGAATAAAGGAAAACAAACGAACAACAACCTTGCTTCTGGCTGCCTGGAGACCTACAATAATCATCCCAGTGCACAAAAGAGAAGAGAAAGTATCTTAGCCCTCTCACAGATGGTGAACCATGCTTTCTCTCATTTTCAATGGGCCAGCACATGGAGTTGCCCCACAAGCAGCATTTTAGGGTGGTGTAAGTCTCTTTCAGGTAGAAGTGGCTATTTCTTATGCTTTGTTTTTAGGATGTCAAAATTAAAGTATTTTAATCATACCTGAGTTATTCACCTTGAAGAATAAAGCTGAAATGCTGGGCAGTGGTTTATGTCACTGACTCTACATTAAAATCAACTGGGGATATTAAAAAAAAATACAGAGGTCTTTCAATTCAGACCAAATGACTAAATGAGTCAGAATCTCTAGGGGTGGATCGCTTGGCATTGGTAAATAAGAAGTGCATCCAGGGCTGTGAACTACAGGGGTAGAATCTCATTAATTCAGTCTAGCTCTTCTAGGATAAATAGAGTCAAAGAATTTAGCATTACTGACAACCATCTACTGTAACATGTCATGACACTCTTATCTGTCTCCAATGAGACTTGCTTATCTGTCAGCTCTGATATTGAGAAAAGAATCACAGGGATAGGATTATTTCTTTTTAATATGACCTTATTCTTCAGTTGTTAATATGATTTAATATTGAAATGAGTGAACTTTGCTAGCACAAGGCACTCTCTTATATTCCTAATTAAAGTATGCAAAAACATCATTTCCCCAAATATTTCAAATTAAGAAACAGTAGATCAGAATATATTGAAAATTGGCTCTGGAATCTTAGAGAAATATAAGATCAAGTCACTAGCAAAAGTATAAATAATGTTTCTTTCAGATTTTCACTTAGCAAAGGTATCACATTTGGGTATTAGCTCCCTGCTTCTCCCCATTGTATTTAATAATTAACTGAGAGCTTATAGGAGAAGGGGCTTAAGAAAAGAGATAGAAGGTCCTTCTCTAATAAGCACAAATATACTATATCTCCCATTTTAAAAGAACACAGAAATTCTCTTTGAATTTATATCCTTTTCCAGCTAATATTCCAATGTTGTATCACTTTAGACTACCTTGCTTATAATTGTAGTTTGTATTTTCCTTTCTCCTCCTAGTTTCTCTTTAACCTATAAAAACCAAATTTTTGCTCTTATACTCTGATAGATATTGTGCCAACTTGCCAGCCAGCATCCTTAATATTTGGCAATTAAGACCTAGGAATTTCCCACGATGTCATCTAACACAATGTAATTGCCTCCATAATGAGATTTGGTATGAGTAGTTTTCAGTTGTAAGTTTAGGGTAGGATGCAACAAGCTCATTCACATCACAACTCTGATGCAATCAAGGGAAAATAATTTTCCTCAAGGGTGTGGTCTGCTTTCAATATAAGTGGATACTGTAGAGAAGCTTACATCTGAGTCCTCCAGCTGGAGAATCAAACTTTGGCTCTTTGGGCTTGCACTAATGGTTGTTATGTTGCAAACTGATCCGGGGAGGCATCCGTGGTCTGCCATCTGACTTGCCAACTATGTATTTATTCACCTCTGAAGCTTCAAGCCTCACATGCAGACCTTGTAGTCATCAATCTGTTGTGCTCTTGCTGATCTTAGGTTCACAATCCCTTGTAGCTACATGAGTCAGTAGAAGCTTCCAGACTAATTCTGTTCCATGGACTTGGAACCTGCTTCTACAATTGTGTGAGTTATTTCCTTGATATAAATCTCTCTCTCTCCCTCATATATGTGTGTGCGTATATATATATATATACGCACACACACATATATATGTATATGTACACCTATAGAAGCTTCCTTAGGTTTGTTTCTCTAGAGAACCGTCTGAGGGACCATCTATAGTCTCATCTCTTGTAAAGGCCACCACTCTCTGTACTTCCAAATACAATAGTCACATCTCAGTCTACATCTTATTCAAGTCATCAACATCAGTTAACAAAGGTATTAATATTTTTATCTGAAATTATTTCCTTCACTTAGCTCAGTGGTTCTCAACCTCCCTAATGCCACCCCTTTAATACAGTTCCTCAGGTTGTGGTGACCCTCCAACCATAAAATTATTTTTGTTGCTACTTTATCACTGTAATTTTGCTATTGTTATGAATCGGGTGACCCCTGTGAAAGGGTCGTCCAACTCCCAAAGGGACCACTACCCACAGGTTGAGAATCGTTGACTTAGCTTCTAAGATTTGTCTTAATTCTCATCCCATCTCCCTGACGGCTCTTTTGTTTCCTTGTTGATTCCAACTCATCTTTCTGATTGCCTGTGTTGGATTGCTCTGGGGCTCTGTTTTGCCTTCCTGTTCTCTCCTTATACTTTTCTTTAAGTCCTGGAGATTTCATCCAGCCTGAAACCTCATGTATGTTGAAGGCTTGCTATTTACATGGCCATGTTGTACCTCTTTCCTAATGTATAAAATATGTTCTCTGCTTATTATTGTCTCTTTCTCCTACACTGAAGTCACAGAGAAATTTTATTTTTTACTCTAAAGCCATAAAATTGAGAGTCAAATTCACTGTCATCAAGTCAATTCCACTTCATAGTGACCCTATATAGGACAGAGTAGAACTGTAGTTGGAAACTATGGTTTCCAAACATCTAAATCATTAAGGAAGCTGAAAGCCTCTTCTTTCCCCCAAGGAGTGGCCGTTGGGTTCAAACTACTGACCTTATGGTTTGTACCCCAACAGATAATCACTACACTATCCCCTGAGAAAATAGAAAATAATAAATGCCCAATAAGTAGATATTGTTTTATTCTAACTGATTTATTTACTAAGTTTTTAGGGCATTTCTTACTAATTCATGTCCTGAACTTCTATAACTTGATCATTTACTCTTTATTTTTTAATTAAAATATATTAACGCAATCTCCCCAAACCCATATGAATGTCTCTTATTAGGTACAATTCAGCACCATTGACTCCAAGATGCCTTGAATTATAAGAAACACCATTATTTTACATGCCACTAAGAAAAAAACATGCCACTATTGAAATTATGATGTCCTATGTATTCTGAAAAAAGCATGGTGGCACTGTGGGTTAGGTATTGCACTATGGCAAACTGCAAGGACACTAGTTCAAATCCACCAACCAATCTATGTGGAAAGATGATTCTTTTTGCTCTTGTAAACATTTAAAGTCTCTGAAACCCAAAGGAGTAGCCCTAATTTGTCCTATAGGGTTGGTAAATTGGAATCTACTCTATGGAAATGAGCATTAAATATGCACACACAGGTCAGAATTAACTCAATGGCAGTAGGTATTTATTATATGATATATTTAAGATTTACTAAATAATGGAAAAGCATACACACACATGTAACTTAGAAGTAATGAAATAGTAACAAACCCTTTTTGTGTAGCAGATATTGTCTACTGATTCCCCTATTGAGGTGTAGAGAGCTTGATGGGGGGGAGAGATGGATATATGTGTGACAGTGTGACTCATGATAACATGAGATATGGTGAGTCATATTGAGGAAAAGAAGGAGCAGCCATAGAAATTATTTGAGTACTAGATATGCTGAATGGCAGAGTGAAAATGATTTTTCTTCATTTACATAGATAGATTTCATGCATTGGGGCTATTTATTTATTTTCTTGCCCAAGAAAAATTATTTTCAAACTAATATTTAAGAGCTTTTTAAAAACAAATAATCAAGTTCGGGTGTTAACTTTTGCTAAGGAATGAATTTAGTTTGCTTTCATCTGAAAAGCACTTGAAACGTTCCCAAGAGAACATTTCTGGTGACTGAAATAAAAATCCAAGATGAAAAACTGCCACATCAGTTATCAGAGAGTATGATTTATTGCTGAGAGACAGTTGACTGAAACTCTGCAGGTCTGCAAGTCATTATAGCATCAGTTGAGTTTCTCCTGAAATTACTTGTACATACATATTGAATCACCCTACATGGCAGCTGGTCGTAAAGGAGCCAAGACTTAAGAAACCATACAATATGATTAGCAATAATGTTTTATAGGGACATTATCTGTGAGAACAAACAAAGGCACTGAAGAACAAAGAACCAATTTAAGCCTAAGCTAACATCAGCAGTGTTTCCAGTGTCTATGTAAAAAATAAAGTGCCTTTTCTCATAAGGCAGTTCATTTGCCAGAATAATTTGTTTACACTTAGTCCACATCTCCAATTTATTATTATTTGGTCTCTTCTTCAATTTCTGAAAGCCCTAAATTAGATGCACTGAAAATCTGAAAGAAAGCAATAAAGAAACATAAAGTAAAAGGTATGTGTGGGTTGCCTTTATTTTCTGTCTCTGGAGTTCTTTTGGGCCTGTTTGACCACTGGACTGATCAGTACACTGCACTGTGGGAAGGAAACAATTGTTAACGCCAAAAGATATATAGCACAAGGTCTTAAATAAGATCAGGTCTCATTTACCTGCTAAGGAAGATACAAGATCAGGGAGGAAGCTTAAGGTGCATAGTTAGTGACCAAAGGAGAAACGAGTTGATCTCGACAGATGGCTCAAGAGGCTGGAGCAATTCCCAGAGGATGCAGGACTGGAGGAGGAGTGCTCTAAAGAGCACGTTCAGAAACCTCATATTTGTGTGCTATGCAGGAGCACATAACGCTTTACAATCCAACAGACCCAGACTTGAAGCGGCTCTGACCACTTAACATAAGTTACATTAAATTGAACAACCTGTGTTGTTAACCTCACTTGGCCATTGTTTAATTCAGATAAAGGAGGGACTATTTATCTATTGGTAGTGAAGGAAATGAAACTCTGCTTGCACAGTAAGTACTATTGTTGTGGTTTCCCTCACACCATCTATGTATTTTTTTTTAAGTGACAAATTTACACCTAGTTCAATGACTTATTCTCCAGCTGAAGTGATTGCAGCCTAGTGAGCCAATCAGAGATGACTCAGGTTATTTTTCAGATTGCAGCAAAAGAGAGGAAAGCCCTTGTGTGCTCTGTCCTAATCCAGATCTGCCACTGCCCTGTGGAGAGGCCAGATTGAATGCTTGCATTTGGAATCAGAAGAGTTACATTATGCCAAAAGAAAAATGAAAAAAAATGCTATGAATATTTTAAATTAAAATCATTGAGGAGATGACAGGGTAATAAGTTAAAACCTAATTGAAAATGGAAACAAATGGATGTGAAGAGAAATCCAAAGCTGGTTAGGGTTGTAGATTTGCAAAACTAAGGATGTTAGTTACTGTTTTCATTTTTTAAATTCACTTTGCAGGCAACAGACATCTAACAGTAGGGTCTACAATGGGGAGACCCTTCTCCATAAAGCTGGGAACCCAAAGGGCTATCACCTCAGAATGAGCATAGAGTAATTGAAATAAGTCTGACCCATTATCTTACCATCACTTCTACCACAAGAGACTTCAAAGGAAAGTTGTCTTGTCATGGTGCTAAAGGGAGGGGGAAAGTCCCTGAGAATTCACTCCTAAAACTAGCCTTCCTGCAGATTTTCATTACAAATTTCTGACACTTGGTTAGTCAGAGTCTAGTAAATCACAAATTCAAATTATAATGGTCCTGAAGTGGCAAAACTGTGGTTAAAAAAATCCTCATTAAAAAAATACTGGTCACAGGTCTTAAAAACATTCTGCAAATAATTTTTGAGAAAATAATGTGGAATGCACAGTAAAAAGAAAAACTGAAACCCCAAAACACAAAGAAATGAGCAAAATAAATGAAGCTACAAAGTAAAAGGAGAAATGAAAGACCTAATATGTTATCATTCACAAAGCTTTTTCAATGTGATACCATATTTGAACATGTAAAAGGTAGACATAGACATTAACAGGGAAAAGAAGACTATAAAATTATACAGGATATTTTTAAAGGGTGCAAATAGAATACGGGAACAAATTAAATAATTAAAAGTTAAAATTGAATAGTTTAATTATTAGGGAACTTGGATTGGTGAATAAAGAAATGCTGCCATTGATAGGTATTATAGAATTAGGTCTGACACATAGCAAGCTAGGAAAGTATACTAAGTCCTATACCATTCTTAAAAGAGTGGGTATGTCTTAGCCCATTGTTGCAGTAACAGTATAAATTGTTCTCATGGACAGTCTTCCTCTGTTTACTGTCCCTGTACTTTTACCAAGCACGATATTCATCTTTGATGACTAGTCTCTCCTGATAGTATGTCCAAAGTATACAAGCCAAAGTCTCATCATCCCCACTTCTAAAACGCATTCTGGCTATACTTCTTCCTAGACATATTTGTAAAATTGTCTAGGTCAAAATTATGGTCTCTTTGACCATATTTGAAATGCAATCAGTGATCCTTCTTCAGTCTAGTTAATCATCCAGTCTTTGCATGTAAGTAAGATGACTGAAAATATCATGGCTGTGTCACGTACAACTTAGTCCTGACACAGTCCAAATTGATATCTTTACTCTTCCATACTTTAAGGAGATCTTTTAAAGAAGATTTTCCAATGTAATACATCCTTTTATTTCTTAATTCCTGCTTCCATGGACATTGGCTGTGGATCCAAGTAAATTGAATCCTTGAGAACTTATATTTCTTGTCTATTATGATGCCTATTGGTTGACTTGTGAGTATGTTTGTTTGCTTGATGTTGAGATGTAGCCCACACTGAAGACTATATAGTCTTCAGTATTCTTCAGTATTTCAAATTGTCTTCACTTTTAGCAATCTAGGTGGTGTCATTAGCATTTTGCTGGTTGTTAATGAATTTTCCAAATTTTATAAACTGCAGCAATCTAAAATTGATCAAACATGAAATCAAGATTTATTGATAATTACTACTAAGTGGAACATAACATTTGGAAGCAGTGAAGAATCAGTAGTTGGAAAATATGATTTTGGTGATAGAAAAGATGCCAAAGTTACATGATAGGATTCTGAAAGACCAATGACTTATTCATCTTGTGTATGTTTTGCAACAACACAAGCATCGGCTATATATGTGGAACATATGTGGACCAGATGGAATACTCAGGAATCAAATCAACTACTCTTGTAAAGAAAAAATGGAACACACCATAAGTTGCCCATTGGCAAGTTCAAGTTGAAGCTGAAAAAATTAAAACAAGCTCTGTGTTAGTCTGGGTAGACTAGAGGAACAAATTCGTAGACACTCATATGTATATAGGAAAAAGCTTTATATAAAAAGCAATTGTACATTAAGAAAACAGCCCAGTCCAGATCAAGTCCATTAGTCTGATATTAGCCCATATGTCCAGTACCAGTCTGTAAATCTCTTCAGACTCACCCAACACATGCAATGAAGCCGAGTGTAGGAAGATCACAAGCCAGTGGGTGGAAAGTCTTGTGAATCCAGTGGCAGTCTTAGTGCTGGCGTGGGTCTCCACTTGACTCCTTCATTTCCAAGACTCTGGCTGCCATCAGCATAGCTCCATGCGGGTTGTCAACAGCAATGTCTTGCAGGGAGTGAGTGTCCCGCCTCCAGAGAGCTATTTAGCTCCTTAGTACCTCCCAATGAGATCATCAGCTGCAACCTGATTGACAGACTAAACTCCACCCCTTCACTCTTAAAAGTCTCACATTGACAACAGATTATGTAACTAGCAAAAGCTCACAAGAAATGAAGTATGAGTTTAAATATAGCTTGTCTGAATTGGGGAGCTATACCAAGAATAGATTTGATGCACTAAATTCTAATAATGGAAGACCAGAAGAGTTAAAGAATCCCATGAAGGACATTACAAATGAAAAATTTAAACAAGACTCCAGGAACTGATGAAATGCCAGTTGAGGTGCTTCAACAAATGGATGTAATTCTTGAAGCACTTATCTATGCCAAAAAGTTCAACTGGCCAACTAACTAGAAAAGGAACATATTCATGCCCATTCCAAAGAAAGGTGATCCAACAAAATACAGAAAGTATTTAATATCAATATTATATACAAGCAACATTTTATATCATTAATATTATATACAAGCAATATTTAATATCATTAATATTATATACACGCAACATTTTTCTGATTATAATTTAAAAACTGCTATAGCCATATGTGAGTCAGATTCAGAAGAGGACATAATGGTGCTGATATTAGATGGTTCTTGACTGAAAGCAGAGGAAACCAGAAAGATGTTTATCTGTGTTTGATGTATAAAGCATTATAAATTATAGATAGACAAATTAGCTCTAGGACACGTAATTGTCTTATGTGGAACCTATACAGAGATCATGAAGTAGTCATTGGAACAAAGTGAGGGGGATACTACTGCATGGTTTAAAAATAGAAAATGTGTACCTTGGGGTGTGTCCTCATATTATTTGAGCAACAGAGAATTTGTGTCTGGAATATTAACCAGAAGAAGTAATTTAAAATGTATTATATAGATATTTAAAGATGATAAACATGCAACATATATTTTAAAATAATAAGTATGAAGCAAAAAGGTGAAATTATGGACAGGAGCCAAATTTAAGAGGAAATGACTAAAGGTTTTCCAGAATTGAAATTAAAAACAAAATACCAAATTCAGGAAAACCCAAAAATATGACCCTGGATAAATTAACAGAAATCCAAACCTAGACACATCATGGTAAAAGATAGCTCTCAAAAGTCAGCTGATGGAGGGGTGAGCGGAGAAGTGTGGACAAATATAAATTACTTTTATTTATTTATTTTAAATGAAACTAAGAAAATTTAATGATTTCTTGTTTTATTTCCCATAATGTCTAGTTCTTGGACACTGAATATCTTTCAATATGTTTATTGAACATTTATGTTGCTTTAGTGAATGAACTGGTCTTTTTTGTGGGGGTGTTCTTTATCCTGTACATTTATAGAAATACTCTATACGCTTCATATCTGAAAACTTTGTTTTACAGGTAGCTAATATATGCCTCGAACTGGTATTTTTTGTTTGTTTAAGGTCATTTTATTGAAGGTGGGGTCTTATAGTTCTTATAAAAATTCATACATCAATTGTATCAATCATATATATAGGTTGCCATCATTATTTTCTGAACATAATCTTTATATTTGAGTCCTTGGTATCAGCTCCTCTTTTTTCCCTTTTGCTCCCCCACCCCATACACCATTGTGACTCCTAGATAAATTATAAATTATTATTTTCATATATTTTTAGGTTCTCATTATGGCCTGTTTTGTTTCTTTCTATTTTTTATTTTTATAATCATTTTATTGGGGGCTCATAAAACTCTTATCACAATCCATGCATAGATCAATTGTGTAAAGCACATTTGTACATTCATTACCCTCATCATTCTTAAAACACCTGCTCTCCACTTAAGTAGCTCCTCATTTCCCCCCTCCCTTCCTACTACCCCCTCCCTCATGAGCCCTCGATAATTTATACATTATTGCTTTTTCATATCTTACACTGTCTGATGTCTCCCTTCACCCACTTTTCTGTTGTCCGTTCCCCAGGGAGGAGGTCACATGTAGATCCCTGTAATCGGTTATTTTCCTATTTTACACTGACCAGTTTCTCGCTTCCTCAATGGATTCTCCCCGCCTCCCCACCACACTCCTGATATCTCTACTCCCATTTTATTACTGAGGGGTTTATCTAACTTGGACTCCGTGTGTCCTGAGCTCTTACCTGTACCTATTATCCGGTCTTATCTTACATGCTCCCATCTAGCCCAAAGTGAATGGCAAGACCGGGTCATGATAATGGGGGTTAAGGTAGCTTCAAGGAACCAGAGAAATACTGTGTGTATCATCAGTTCTATCCTGTGCCCTAGTTGACTCATCCATTCCTTGTGACCCTTCTGTGAGTGGATGTCCCATTGTGTACAGAAGGACTTTGGGTCTCTAGTCTAGCCCACTCCCCTTGTTAACAACAATATGTTTGTTTGTTTGTTTTGAGTCTTCTGATGACTGTTACCGGATCTTTTCAACATCTCATGATTTCATGGGCTGGTGTGCATCTTCTGTGTGGGCTTGTTTCTCTGCTAGATGGCCACTTGTTTAACTTCAAGTCTTTAAGACCCCATATAGTACATTGTGTTTGATAGCATTGGCTGTCTTCACCACATTTGCTTATATACCCATGATTTGCTTATGAAAACCATGATTGTCTTCAGCAATCATGGAGGGAAGGTGAGCATCACAGAATGCCAGGTTGTTAGAACACAGTGCTCTTGCATTGAGGGAGGGCTTGAACAGAAGCCAAAGTCCATCTACTTCCTCAATGTATTGCTATATAAATAGATGTACATAGACCAATACCTCTATTTTTATCATTTTATATATTTACATGAGTGTACACCTGGGGTTTATCCCTCTATTCATATCTTTGCTTCCTAGATCTTCCCTCTGTTTCCTTTTAACTTCCTACTGCCCTACCCTCCTTCTGCCTCTTAGTAATTCCTCTCAGCTAGCTTTCTGTTGCTCCAACCTCCAGCCCCCTCCAGGACCTTTACATCTTCCGTGTTGATTTTAATTCCCTAATTGTTCTCCTGTCTATGGCATTGTTTGCTCACTGCTCCCTTCCTCCAACTCCACCTCATCCTAAGTCCCTCCAGAACCACTGATCCCATTGCTTTCTCCTTGGGATTGCGTCCCATGCCTATCTTCTATAGGTAGGTAAACCAGCAATAACATGTGCAATACAAATAGAAAACAAAAGATTTAATAAAAAGAGAGAAAAAGAAAAATATAGATGGTGCCCAGCTATCAAAAGATATAGCATCTGGGGTCTTAAAGGCTTGAAGGTACACAAGTGGCCATCTAGCTCAGAAGCAAAAAAGCCCACATGGAATAAGCACACCAGCCTGTGTGACCACGAGCTGTCGAAGGGATCAGGTATCAAGCATCAAAGAACAAAAAAATCATATCATTGTAAATGAGGGTGAGTGCAGAGTGGAGACTCAAAGACAACTGGCCACCCCCTTACTGAAGGGTTGTAGGGAGGAGATGAACCAGTCAGGGTGCAGGGTAGCAACGATGAAACATATAACTTTCCTCTAGTTCTTAAATGCTTCCTTCCCCCACTATCATAATACCAATTCTACCTTACATATCTGGCTAGACCAGAGGATGTACATTGATACAGATAGCAACTGGAAACACAGGGAATCTAGGACAGATGATCCCTTCAGGACCAGTGGTGAGAGTGGCGATGGCTGGAGGGTGGAGGGAAGGTGAGGTGGAAAGGGGGAACTGATTACAAGGATCTACATATAACCTCCTCCCTGGGGGATGGACAACAGAAAAGTGGGTATAGGGAGATATTAGACAGTATGACAAAATAATAATTTATGAATTGTGAAGGATTCATGAGGGAGTGGGAAGGGAGGGGAAAATGAGCTGATATTAAGGGCTCAAGTAGAATACAAATGCTTTGAGAATGGTGATGGCAACAAATGTACAAATGTGCTTGACACAATGGATGTGTATGTATGGATTGTGACAAGAATTGTACAAGCCTCCAATAAAATGATTTAAAAAAAAAAGAAAACCAGGAAATAAAAAAATGTAAGATCTCTACATAAAAAATAATGAATAAAAACCTGAATAATATAAAGAAAGATAGCTAGATAGAAAAATAGACAGATAGATAGATGATAGATAGATAGATAGATAGATAGATAGATAGATAGATAGATAGATAAACTAGCAAAAAAAGCATGGATAATTCCATGTCTGATAACTTTTATGACTATCTGCCCCCTGGTACTTGGGGGGATGGGGTGTGGGTGGGTTATGGGAACTGCCCTTCATGACCTGAAATATATTTTGGGGCTCCTCAGGGGCTTTGTGGCTTTGCTTTTCTACCTTTGCTGATCTGTTATGTTCCCTTCTTGGTTCGCCCTACTGTGGGGGGTGAAGGGGGAGTGGGTTCAGACTGGATTCACTCCCCACTGTGTGCCCAGTATTTTCCTCTGTCACAGTATGCTCCAGTGAAGGGGACAACATGTCTTGAGCTGTTATTGGCCCTACATTCCTCTCTGTGCTTTAGCAACTCTGTGCAGGTACATCATCATTAGGGTTTGGTGTGCCAATATGGGGTCAAAACTCTCACTCTTTCTTTTTCCGTCTTGGTTTGCATCCGTGTGAGCATGGCATGCCATACCCTCTCCCCAGTCTTTAGGTTTATCATCCTCTGTAGCACATGCATTTAGAGAGGGCGCCAGTTTGAATCTGATTGGGGCCAGCCCTCTAGCCCACTCTGGTCAAGAGTTGCTCCATGTGGTTATGTTGTCCTCAACGTTTGGTGTGTCATGGTGGGGTCTATGTGCACACTGCCAATTGTGTGGAGTCATAAACAATACTCTTCCCCCTGGGTGAGTTAGTGCCCTGCTGCCCCAGTGTGATCATCTCTACCCCCGCCTCCATTTTCTTTCTTTCCCTTATCCCCTTTCCATGTTTTTGTGTTGAAATTACATGTACATCCTTGGATTTGGTCATCCCCCCACCCAACTGCTTGTACCTCAACCCATATAAGATAAGAAGTTTTTTTTCTACTGCACCTATTGTGCTGATTATATTTATCTCAGGAGACTCATGTTTCACTAGTCATTTTGTGATTGGCTAATTGTGCTTAGCATAATTTCCTCCAACTCTTCTCATGAGGCAATGTACTTCATGTGATCATCAGTGCTTTTTAGTGATGCATAGTACTCCATTGTGTATATGTGTCAAAGTGTTCTAATCCACTCATATATTGATGGAAATTAAAGTTGTTTCCAATTCTTTGTGATGTGACTTGTGCCGCAATAAATATTGGAGCACTCATGACTGGTTATGGTCTATTCTGACATCTTCTGGGTATATGCCAAGTGGAGTGATAGTTGGCTCATAAGGTAGCTCAATTTCCATTTGCTTTAAATATCACCAGATCACTTTCCACAGAAGCTGTATGTATCTACATGATCACCAGCTGTGGAGGAACGTTCCTATCTCACCAAAATCCCTTCCAACTTTTGTTGTTCTCTGATTTTCTCATTTGGGCTATCTTCAAAGGTGTTAGGTGGTATCTCATGGTTGTTTTAATTTGCATTTCTTTGATGCTACTGATCAAGAGTGTTTTCTCATATGTTTATTGGTTATTCGGGTCTCCTCCCTACTGAAATTTCTGTTCAGGTCTTTTGCCCACTTCCTTAGGAGGTTAACTGGTTTCTTCTTTTTGCAGGCAGGGTAGTTATGTAATCTATTGTCAATTTGAGACTTATGAGTGAAGGGGTGGAGTTTGGCTTGTCAATCAGGTCACATCTTGATGACCTCATTTGGAGGCGCTAAAGAGATAAATAGCTCATTGGAGATAGGATGCATGCTCACTTCCTGTGAGACATGAAGCCACATGATGTAACCAGAACCCTGGAGCTAGAGAAGCCGCATGGAGACCCCTACCAGTACTGAGATGCTTATAACACCACTGGATCCACAAAACTTTTGATCTCTCTGCATTCAGTGTCATTGCATGTGTTTCATGAGTCTGAAGAGGAGTTTATAGATTGGTATTGGATATATGGGCTACAATCGGACTTATGGACTTGTTCTGGAGTGGGCTTGGCTGTTTTCTCAATATTCAATTGCTTTTGTATATAAAGCTCCTTATACACATATGAGTGTCTATGAATTCGTTTCTCTAATCTACCCAGATTAGCACACAGGCTAAGAAGTATTGTAGATTTTAGTCATAAATTCTTTGTCTGTTGTGTCATTGCTAATATCCCTCTCCCAGTCTGTGGGTTCTCTTGTTACTGTCTTGATGAAGTCTTGTGACAAACATAGATATTTTATTCTTAGTATATCCCACTTGTTGATTTCAGGTTCACTTATTTGTGTGCCATTCCCTATTGCAGTTAGCCAATGCATTCTCTGCACTAAGGTTCTTATGTTTATCCCGACTCTTACATGGATGGACCTGATACTTTGGGGTTTTACTCCTAGGTCTTTGATCCACCTTGAATTTGTTATTGTGCATGGGGTGAGGTAAACACTTGTTTCATTTTGCTACCCATGGATATCCATTGTTTGTAGCACCACTTGTTAAAGAGGGCATCCGCCTTCCACTTGATGCTTTCTGGGCCTTGTCGATATCAGTTGTCTATATGTTAGTGGTTTTATTTCTGGGTTTTCTGTTCTTTTCCATTAGTCTGAGTATCTGCCATTATTCCAGTACCACACTGTTTTGACCACTGTGACTGTAATAGGAGGTAGTCAGGTATGGTGAGTCCTCTGATTTTGTCCTTCTTCTTGAGGAGTTCTTTGGGCTTCTTCACTCTCCATATGACATTGTTGGTCAGTTTTTCTAATTCTTTGAGGAAGGTTGTTGGTATTTGAATCTGGATAGTGTTAAACATATAAAGTGCTTTAGGTAAGTTTCAAATCTTTACTATATTGAATCTTCTAGCTCACGAGCATGGGATACTCCCCACCCCACCCCCCCGAGGTCACTTTTGGTTTCCTATAATAGGGTTCTGTAGTTTTCCTTGTATAAGACTTTTTTATTGTTGTTGTTAAATATATCTCTAGATCTTTCTATTTGCTCTTGGATATTGTGAAGGGTAGTGCCTTCTTGATCTCCACTTCCATGGTCTTGTCCTATATATATAGCAAGCCAATAGACTTCTCTTTGTTAATATTGTATCCTGTCATTCTACCATATTCCTCTATTATTGCCAGTCCTCCTGTGGTGGAGCTCTTTGGATTTTCAACATATAGAAACATGTCATCTGCAAATAGTGGTAGTTTCATCTCCTCCTCTCCCAGCCAGATACCTTTAATGTTCTTCTGCTGCATTATACTGTTAGCTAGGTCCTCCAACATGATGTTGAATAGAAGTAGGGACAAGGGCCAGTCTTGTCTGGTCCCCTTTTCCAGTGGGATTGTTTTTGTCTTTTCTCCATTGACTATGATGCTAGTTTTGGCTTCTCATAGATAGCTGTATTAACTTGAGGAATTTTTCTTCCATTCCTATCTTGTTGTGTCTCAATTAAGAATGGTGTTGGGAATAGTCAAGTGCTTTTTCTGCCTCTATCAATATTATTATGTGATTCTTATCCTTTTTCTTTTTTTCCCTTTTTGTTATCAATGTGGTGAATAATGTTTATGTATTTTTGAATTTTGAATCATCTCTGCATCCCTAGAGAATCCAACCTGATCATGATGGATCATATGTTTTATATACTTTCTTACTCTATTATTCAATATTTTGGTAAGAATTTTTGCGTCTATGTTCATTAGAGATATTGGTCTATAACTCTCTATTCTTGTGGGATCCTTGCCCTGTTTGGGTATCAAAGTTATACTGGATTCATAAAATTAATTTGTGATTTTGCAGTCTTTTTATATGCTCTGAAATAATTTGTGTAGGATCAGTGCCAGCATTTCCCTGAGTGTTTGGTAGAGTCTCCTGTGAAGCTGTCTGGTCCAGGAGCTTTATTCGTTGATAGTTTCTTGATAACCATATCTATTTCTTTTTTTTGCTATCAGTCTACTGACGTTCTTGACCTCTATCTGGATACTCTAGAAAAGGATTGTTTTTCAAATTATTTGTTCATGTCTTCCATCCTACTGAATTGATTGGAATACAGATTTTCATAGTACTTTGTGATTATCCTTTTCATCTCAATGGGGTTCATTGTGATTTCCTTTGTTCATCCCTCATCCTGGCTATTGATGTTTGCTTTTCCCTAACCTTGGTTAGGCTTGACAATAGTCTGTTGATTCTGTTGATCCTTTCAAAGAACCAGTTTTGGGGTTTTTTTGCTGCATTGATTTTTTGCATTGTCCCCTTATCTTTCTGCTTGTTTAATGCTACCCAGATTTTTATTATTTCTTTTCTTTTGCTTTTGGAGGGGTTGTTCTTTTGACTCTGTTTTAGTTGCTGGAGGTTTTGTGATAGCATATCAGTCATAAGTGTCTCTTCCTTTTTTTCATATAAGTATTAATTGTTATCAAATTTCCTCTGATAACTACTTTTGCTGTATTCTGTTTTGGTATGTCATATTCTCATTCTCATTAGTTTCTAGATGGTTATTCATCTTCCCAGTGTTTGCCCTTGTATTTCTGGCTGTCCTTTTATTGATTTCCAGCTTTACGGCTTCGTGGTCTGAGAGGCACATCTACGTGATCTCTATGTATATGAATTTACTCAGGCTCCACTTGTGTCACAGCATATGATCTATTTTCCAAAATGAGCCATGTGTACTTGAAAAGAATGTAATTTTTTTTTGCATTTGGATGGAAAGCTCTATAAATGTCTACCTGGTCCAGTCACTTAAAAGTAGTAGTTAGCTCTGTAGCCTCCTTGCTGAGCTTCTCTCCCAGTTGTTTATCTTTCTCTGATAGCAGTGATTTAAAGTCACCTACTATGATTGTTGAGTCTGTTTTTTTTCCTTCTTTTGAATAGTTTGATTGACAAATTTTGCAGGTCTCCTGTTAGGCACATATATATATTTATTATGCGCACTGGTTCCTAGTCTACTGATTGTTTGAGCATTAAATAGTGCCCATCCTCTCTCTTATTATGATTTGAACCTTAGGGTCAATTTTGTCAGAGATTAGAATTGCATCCCTGTTTTTTTTTTTAAACGTTTTATTAGGGGCTCATACAACTCTTATCACAGTTCATACATATACATACATCAATTGTATAAAGCACATCTGTACATTCTTTGCCCTAATCATTTTCTTTTCTTTTTTTTTCCTTTTCTTTTTTTACATTTTATTAGGTACTCATACAACTCTTATCACAATCCATACATATACATACATCAATTGTATAAAGCACATCCATACATTCCCTGCCCCAATCATTCTCAAAGCATTTGCTCTCCACTTAAGCCCTTTGCATCAGGTCCTCTTTTTTTCCCCTCACTCCCCACTGCCCCCTCCCTCATGTGCCCTTGGTAATTTATACATCGTTATTTTGTCATATCTTGCTCTATCCGGAGTCTCCCTTCCCCTCCTTCTCTGCCGTCCCTCTCCCAGGGAGGAGGTCACATGTGGATCCTTGTAATCAGTTCCCCCTTTCCAACCCACTCACCCTCCACTCTCCCAGCATCGCCCCTCACACCCTTGGTCCTGAAGGTATCATCCACCCTGGATTCCCTGTGCCTCTAGCCCTCATATGTACCAATGTACAACCTCTGCCCTATCCAGTCCTGCAAGGTAGAATTCGGATCATGGTAGTTGGGGGGAGGAAGCATCCAGGATCTGGGAGAAAGCTGTGTTCTTCATCGGTACTACCTCGCACCCTGACTGACCTATCCATCTCCTCTCCTAAACCCCTCTATGAGGAGATCTCCAGTGGCCGACACTTGGGCCTTGGGTCTCCACTCTGCACTTCCCCCTTCATTCAATATGGTATATATATATACACATACATATATTCTGTTTTTTTTTTTTTTTTGCATGATGCCTTATACCTGGTCCCTTGGGTACCTCGTGATCGCACTGGCTGGTGTGCTTCTTCCATGTGGGCTTTTTTGCTTCTGAGCTAGATGGCTGCTTGTTCACCTTCAAGCCTTTAGGACCCCAGACACTATCTCTTTTGATAGCCGGGCACCATCAGCTTTCTTCGCCACATTTGCTTATGCACCCATTTTTCTTCAGCGATCCTATCATGGAGGTGTGCAGCCAATGATATGATGATTTTTTTGTTCTTTGATGCCTGCTAACTGATCCCTTTGGGACCACTCGATCACCCAGGCTGGTGTGTTCCTCCATGTGGGCTTTGTTGCTTCTGAGCTAGATGGCAGCTTGTTTATCTTCAAGCCTTTAAGACCCCAGTCACTATCTCTTTTGATAGCCGAGCACCATCAGCTTTCTTCACCACATTTACTTGTTTACCCACTGCATCCCTGGTTTTTTAAGTTGCTGTTTGCCTGGTATATTTTCTGCCACCCTTTTACTCACAGTCTATTTTTTTCTGCAAGCTTAAGATGTGTCTCTAACAGGCAACAGATTGATGGGTTATGTTCTCTGAGCCAGTCTGTTAACCTTTGCCTTTTAATAAGCCTATTCTATTCAGGCTGTTGAAATTCAGAGTTATCACTATCTGTGGATTCATTGTTATCATCTCATAACTTTTGTGTTCAGTGTTTTCCTATCTACTTTCATATCAATGGGCTGTGTTTGTGTGGGGAGCTTCAATCTTGCCTTATTTTCCCTGTGAGGCAAGGTTATCTTGTTAATTGTTCAGTGCGTTGACTTCTGCATGGAGTTATGCTATATGGTGGTCTCCTGCTCGTACTTGGTGAATGTTGGTCGTCTGACCAGAGCAAGTCAGTAATAGATTGGGTGTCTTGTGATGTATTCTTTGAGTTTTTCCTTGTCCTGGAAGCCTGTTATCTCGCTGTCTATCTTAATAGTATTGTAGATAATCTCAGGTTGACTTTTTTTTTCTTTCAGCTTTCAGAAGATGTTACTCTAAATTCTCCTCCTCTTCACAGTGTCTGCTGTTAGGTCTGAGCATATCCTTACCTGAGCACCATTTTCTGTGACTGCCTTTTTTTCTTGCTGCTCTTAAAATTTTCTCTTTTTCCTCAAAGTTGGATAATTTAACTATTATGTGCCTTGGTGAGTTCTTCCTGGGGTTTGTCTAATCATTGTTCTCACTGCTTACTGTATGAGTGTCTGATTCTCATACATTAAGGTGAGGAAGTTCACTTCTAGGAATTCCAACACTCATTTAGCTTTTGACTTCTTTGTTGTGTTTTGTTCTCCAAGACCAATTATTCAAATATTGTACCTCTTCATAGCATCTGTCATTGACTTCAGGTTTTCTTCATCCTCTGATTATCTTGTTTGACTGTCTTTCTCATTTGTTTTAGTCTGCCTGAAAGTCCTTGGGAATGACTGGTACAATTCTCCACCTTTTCTAGTCTATTGGTGAGGTCTTTATCTTGTGTGTTGCTTCTGTTTCCTCATACATTAGTTCTTGTATGTCCCTTTGGTACATGGACTTCAATCCCCCTATCCTCTTCATTGTCCTTTATTCTCTTTGTCATGGACTTCATCTCTTCTCTCATTGCATCCTTATTTTGCATTGATTCCTTCATATCCTGTATTACTCCAAGCAGCATTCTGAATATTTATTTTTGTGGCAGACCAATGTCGTATTCTTCTATGAGCATCATTAGCTGTATGCCTTCCTCTACTGTTGCATTGTGTTTTTCTTGTTGAGGATGTTTATGTTTTTCTGTGTCATTTTGGAACTGGGTGCCATGTTTCTGAGAGACCAAGGAACTCTGAGCTCTTTCTCTGTGTTACTCGTAAAGTGTTTCCGGCAATTACCTGTGCCCTAATATGGTGGTGGGTCAGATTGCTATGTAAGCAGTTTGCCACGGAGACTCAGTGGCAACTGGTGATGGGGAGTCTCTGAGTCTGGGCTAACACAGGTGACTGTAGGTTTGCCACTTTCTGGGATAGGGCAGAACTGCATCATTGGCATAGGCCTTGTCTTGAATGTCTGGTCACAATTTTCAATTTGTTAAAGACTCTGTGGGGCACAGAAATGGTAGAGCTGTGGCTATCAGAACCTTTTGGCTTTTTCTATTTTGTTATGTTAAATTCCTATGCTGTGCGCTGGAGATTAGAGATATGGCTCTCTTGTTATGTTAATGTTATGCTGAAGGACTTACATTCCAAGTTACACAATGGACCACAGCCTGGAATTAAAATCTTTTTTTGTTGTTTATTTTTCAATTGCCCCCCTTTTTATAATGGGTTTGTGGGGTACCCTGGAACTGGGCTGTGCTGTGCTGTCCCCCAGGGAAGGGGGACAGGATTAGCGGAGTAGGTTTGGGGCTGACAGGAACTGAATTCTTCCCTGGCTGCACTCCTGTGTCACTCCTGTCTCTATCCTGCACAACACTGCTGGTTGTGCTGTGGGGAACTGTGCTCTGTTGCAGGTAAATATTCCAATGGATTTGCAATTGCTGCAAATTGTTATATAAAAAGAGGAAAGAGGGTGGCCGATGTAATCACTCCATTCCTGGACTGCATGAGCAGGGAAGATAGCAGAGAGGGGAACTCTGGTGTGAGGTCTTGTGGCTGGTTTTCTTAGGTTTCCTGAGATCCTGGGATTATGACCACTTTAGATAACAGCCTGGGCAAATTACTGCTCACTGCGTAGGACAGGATGGAAGATGTCATCCTACCTGATCTAGCAAGGGGTTAAGGGAACCTAGGTACAGACTCGGTGAACTTATAGCATTTCAGTGAGTTCTCAAGTTGCTTTATGGGTGAAAATTACACGGGGAGATCTGAAGCACACCCGAATACACTGAATCTATTTTTAGCACCCAGTCTCCCAGTATTGGCCTCGAGATCTTTTAATTTTCTGGTCTAATAACAGGAAAGCCGGGTGAGTGATTCTCCTTGTATACCATCTTGACTCCAACTCCCTCTATAAATTACTTTTTAAAAATCAGCAGTTAAATTCACTTCTTGAATGTAGAAATGGAAGCAAGAAGATAAGGGGATGGTCTCTTCAATGCACTGATAGAAGCATCTTTAAAGTATTTCAGAAATACTAACTTAGAATCCCATGCTCAGAAAGAATATATTTCAACAATGTATGTGAAATAAACATACTTCAGAAAAATTAAAGCTGATAAGAGTTTGTTACTAGTAGGGCCCCCTACAGAAATTTGGAAATAATGTATTTCAGTCAGAAAATCTGATCTAAGAAAAAATGTTTTAAATGTAAGAAAAAATGAACATCAAAGAAACTGATAAAAGCTGACGTGAATGTAAATAAGTATGAACTTCATACAGCAATAGAAAACCTTGTAAGAAAAAACAAAATTCTTAATGTAAAACCACCTGTATGTTTTGAGGGCAGAAAATATATTCAAATTAATAGTAAACTTTGATATGTTTAGAATTCATGTTTTAATTTCTTGATCAATCACTCAAAGACTAAGAGGAAAAGTATAACTGCCAAACCTAAATCAGTAGGAAACATAGAAAGAAGGAAATAGAGAAATAAAAAGAGAGAGAACAGGTAGGAAAAAGGGTAAGCATCAGATAAAATAATATATAAACTCAAATGTGATAAGTGTAACTGATCTAAGTGTACCACAGGGAAAGCAAATATTATCAGGTTCGAAGTTAAAAATCTAATTAGAGATTGTTTATAAGGTAAAAATAGATTCAAAGTAAAAGCGTGGGGGGAAAATCTCATTACACAGGTATTGTAACAAATCATCACAAACCTGTGGTGGCTATTCTCATTTTATTAAGGTTATTTTGTCCTAGAGGTTTTGCAGGCTTTAAAATTGAGTAGTCAATCTAATTGGACAATTTCCTCTCTTGGAATGTATCTGCTCCTCTTCAAAGAAGGCATTCTGATCTCATTAGGTGCTGTGGACCCTGGGCTGTAAGACTTCTCTTTGAAGTTCCCAATCTTCTCTCTCAAGTAACAAAATTCCAAACTCTGTCTCTAGCACCATTCTACTTCCATGGACCTCTGTCTTCTTCCCATGGATCTCATCTCTGACCATGCTTCCCTCCACCTGTTGAAGACTTCCTTCTGGCAATGCGCCAATCTGTATCATCCTTCTCAGTTTCAGAGATTTGGGACATTTAAAAAACTACAATCAAACAAAAATATACAATAAAGAAAGAGAATGAAGTTTCAGATAGGAAAGTTAAGTTTAACTCTAAGCATGTTGAATTTGAGTTGTTTCCAGATATACTCTGAAGGCAATTTAATAAATATTTAGCAGAGAGCTAGATAGGAGCTGAAGGTTATCCATTTAGACAATAGCCAAAGCTTGAAAATGAGTGAACTAATCCAAGATGATAGAGGGAAGGACAGACTTAATTTCACTAACCTTAGAAATCATACAGGGCAGCAGAAGACATTTGAAGGGAAGTAAACCCAGGAGGAAGTGACACCATGGAAGTCAAGGGAAAAAAAAAAAGTCCTGATTTCCTTTCATGGACCCATTTCCAGACGGATCTTGATCTTGCTACTAGTTGTTCTAATTAACTACTTTGTTTAGAGCACTAGTAACAAAAACATTAGCTACTTCAGGGTGGAAGTTTATCAAACCTAGAAAAATTTCAAAATCTAGGAAAGGAAGATTAGTTTGTGTTTATTTAAAACTTTATTTGGATAATATTGAATGGCCGGTTTAAAAACATTTATGGATGCTTAATCTTTGGAGAAGCCAAGGTTGTGTTTACTGGGTGCCAGTTTGTGCATCGAGACCCCGAGTAACACAGTGAAACAGCACACTTTTCTTCTGCACCATCCTAACAATCCTGTTGGAGAGCATTGTGGTAGCACTGTGCCCATCTGTCTCATCAAGAGTCTTCACTGACCCTTCATGGTACCCCTCTCAAGAGAAATGCTTCCTAATAACATGTTGAAAGTAGGTGAGAAAAAGTCTCACCATTTCTAAGGAGCATGCAACTTTACTTCCAAGATAGATTTAGTCATTATTCTGTCTCCAAATCCACTGCAATTGAATTGATTCTGACTCATAGAAACCCTCTGTGACAGTAAAACCGTCCCTTTTGGCTTCCAAGGCTATAAACCTTTAATGGAGCAGAAAGCCTCGTCTTGATTCTGTAGAGCAGCTGATGGGTTCGAACTACTGACTGACCTTGAGATTAGCAATCCAACACATCATCTACTATATCACCACGACTCCTTCATTCTACTGGCAGTCCATGGTTTATCTAATATTCTTCAACAGTACTCTAATTCAAAGACATCAATTCTTCTTTGGTCTTCTTTATTCATTGTTCACCTTTCACACACATACAAGGCAATTGAAAATATTATTGTTTGGGTCAGATACACTCTAGTCATCAAAGTGACTTATATTTTATTGAACACTGTAAAGATGTCTTCTATAACAGATTTACCCAGTGCAAAATGCCATTTGATTTTCTTAACTGCCACTTCCATGGGCATTGATTGTGAAGTCAACTAAAATGAAATACTTGGCAACTTCAATCTTTTCTCCATTTATCATGATGTTGTTTATTGGATTGTGAGGATTGGTTTTTCTTTATGGTGAGATAGAGTCCACACCTAAGGCTGACATCTTTGATCTCTATCAGAAAGAGCTTCAAGTCCTCCTTGCTTTCAGTAATCAAGGTTATTTAATTTGCACACCATAGGTTGATCATGAGTCTTCCTTCAATTATACAGTGATGCTCTTTTTCATATAATCCAACCTCTCAGATTTCTTGATCAATATACAGATTCAATAAGCACGGTGCAAGGACATGTGGTATAGTGAATTTTTTAGTGTAGCCCTTTGAGCTATAGTTTGAAAACTCTTCCCAACCCCACCAAATAATTGGAAAGGATTGTGCAAATGTGAGGGGCTTGTGGCCCATCAGGGGATTATTATTGTTGTTAGGTGCCATTGAGTTTGTTTGGACTCATAGCAACCTTACATACAATAGAACAAAACACTCTCTGGTACTGCGCCATCCTCACAATTATCCTCATGTTTGAATCCGTTGATGCAGTCACTGCAAATCCATCTTGTTGAGAACCTTCCTCCCTCAGCTTTACCAAGAATAATGTTCTTCTCAAGGGGCTAGTCTCTCCTGAGGATAGCTAACTAATAGTGTACATAAGAAGCATGGCATGCTTGTGGGTTTGTGGCTATGCAAATAAGTTTCATGGGACCTTAAGAGCATGCTTGGTCGTCTTTGCCTTCCTGCTAGTTTTAAAATGAGCCATTCCAGAGATGGAAGAGAGATCTCAACCAGCAGGAAAGAATAGCCAGGAGTTCTTGTGGCACTATTGGGTAAACATTAGAATATTAGTCACAAGAAAGAAGACCCATGTGTGGAGTGTGTCCTTAGATACCAAATCCCTCCTCAATCCAGGCAACTGAGAGCTCGGCTATAGGATACAGCGGCAGCATAGACAGCAGAATTGGAAGGAGACAAAGTGGTGGCCTTCCTATCCCTCAGAATAGGAATGCTGAGCCTCTTGGGGCAGGAAGCTTGCTGCCATAGTGACATACCTTTGAGGACTTATCAGGAGAGAGAAGAGTTTTGCAACAGTTGGGCAGAGGCTAAGGGATCATGGGTCATGGGTATTTCTGTGGGTACTGCTGAGAAGAGGCTGTCTGAATCAAAGAATTGTATCTGGAACATTGCAGCAAGTTATCAAACCCAGCAGAGAAATACAGTGCCATCAGAATTGGTGAAAACATTGAGGAAGGAGGCTTGTCTGACCTCTGTCTCATTGGAATTCACTTTGGGCTGTGGATTCTAATTGTCTGCATCCCTTATGAAGTTAGGGAAAGTCAGACACTCTCCTCAGGCCATTTTTACAGAATACAACCTTGACATAAGCCTTTCCTGACTTTTAAACCACAGTTTCTCCTTAGTCTATTTAAATAACTTCCTCTTGGTCTATGTACAGGTTCCACATGAGCACAATTTTATCAATAATTTGTTATGATTCCCCCCAGATGTCTTTGCATAGTCAATAACTGATATAAGCAATAATATCACTCATTCCTGAAAAGCCTTGAGAGAGAGAGAGAGAGAGAGGAGATTTTTGCTCTCATAAAGATTTACAACTTTGGAAATCCTATTTAGAAATGTTTCCCAAATTAGGCAAAATTGCTCCCTTGCGTGCACTGAAATGCAGTTGTGTGTGTGTGTGTGTGTGTGTGTGCCAAAGGAGGGATCTACACTTTATCCTGTATTAAGGACTATATTACGATGGTTTTAATTGTCAAAGGGGTACTTAAGAGATAGCGATAGACAAAACTGTTTGGGAGCCTATGCTATATATGGGATCTCTAGGTGTTGGAATTTACTCAATGGTAGTGGGCTTTGTTTTTTATTATTCATTCTACATCCCTTCTGAATCCAGTGTGAATTTATCGCTAATCTCTGTCAGTTAACTGCTGCAACCACTTTTTAAAAAATGTAATCATTTTATTGGGGGCTCATACAATTCTTATCACAATCCATCCATTGTGTCAAGAACATATGTACATTTGTTGCCATCATTCTCAAAACATTTGCCTTCTACCTGAGTCCTTAATATCTGCTGCTCATTTACCCCCTCCCTCCCCACTGCCCCTTACCTCATGAACCCTTCATAATTCATAAATTATTATTATTTTGTCATATATTACACTGTCCTATGTTTCCCCCCACCTTCTTCTCTGCTGTCCCTCCCCCAGGGAGGAGGCTATACATAGATTCTTGTAATCAGTTCCCCCTTTCTACCCCACATTCTCTCCACCCTCCAGGCATCACCACTCTCACCACTGGTCCTGAAGGAGTCATTTGTCCTGAATTCCCTGTGTTTCCAGTTGCTCTCTGTACCTATGTACATCCTCTGGTCTAGCCAGATTTGTAAGGTAGAATTGGGATCATGATAGTGGAGGGGAGGAAACATTTAAGAACTAGAAGAAAGTTATATGTTTCATCGTTGCTTCCCTAAACCCTGACTGGTTCATCTCCTCCCTGGTTGGCTGCCAATGGGCTTTAAGTCTCTACTCTGCACACAACCACATTTTCAATGATATGATTTTTTTTATTCCTTGATGCTTGATACCTGATCCCTTCGACAGCTTGTGGTCACACAGGCTGGTGTGTTTCTTCCATGTGGGCTTTGTTGCTTCTGAGCTAGATGGCCACTTGTTTATCTTCGAGCGTTTAAGACCCCAGATGCTTTATTTTTTGATAGCTGGGCACCGTCTGCTTTCTTCACCACATTTGTTTATGTTCACGTTTGTCTTCATTGATCATATCAGGGAGGTGGGCACCCATTGATATGATTTTTAGTTCTTTGATGTCTGATAACTGGTCCCTTCTGCACCTTGTGCTCACACAGGCTGGTGTGCTTCTTCCATGTGGGCTTTGATGCTTCTCAGCTAGATGGCCGCTTGTTTATCTCAAGCCTTTAAGATCCCAGATGCTATATCTTTTGATAGCCAGGCTCCATTAGCTGTCTTCACCACATTTGCTTATGCACACCTTTTTCTTCAATCGTGTTGGGAAGGTGTGCATCCTAGAGCCACTTTTTAATGATCTTCAGCAAAATTTTACTTGCATGTGATATCAATGATATTATTTGATAATTGTATTCTTTTGGTTGGAGGTGACTGCTTCCATCATTTTGGACCTGTTTATTAAAACATATCAGTTGACATTTCCTCAATTCCTAGAGCACCTCTGGTTTTTCACCAAAACCTTCACTGCAGCAAGGTCGTCATCCTTGCTCACACTGATTCTTGAGTATTTGCTACCTCCTGAAATGATTGAATATCAACCAATTCTTTTTTTGGCACAGTGACTATGTATTCTTTCCATCTTTTAAAAAGTACTTTATTCAACAATTATTGACCATAGAATCCTTTAGTATTGCAACTTGGGTGTTATTCCCCCCCTCCTTGTTCTTTCAGTTTAATAAATGTACAATGTGTTCTTCACTTTGAACTTCTAACTTCAGCAATGAGGTAGTTAATCTATTGTGTCAGCCTGGCCGATAAACACATGTGGGATTAATTAAAGGGCGGAGAGACAAATGGCTCGGTGAGCCTCACCTTTCTTGTCTCTCGCTCTCTGATCATCGGACCAGTGTGTGACTGCTTTGCTTGTTCTGTGCCTCAATTTGCAAGCTACACTACTTATGGGAAACCTAACCTGTGGACTTTGTTGCTGTAATTTGAGGTTCCTTCAAGACCTGCTTCATCACACAATTGGAATTTACATCTCTTGAGCTGGGGACTGACTATTGGTGACCTGGCTGACTGTTGGTGACCTCCCTTGCTGTTTGCTACCTGTGCCTGGATAACCTGAATTTCTCTACAGAGGACTACCTGGCGGTCCTCAAGATTTGAGGATTGCCAGTGTCTCACAACTGTCTCACGAGAGTGAGTTGCATTGAGCCATTTGTACTGCTTTATAATTTAACTGTTCATTTCTTGTGTTATCTATCTATCTATCTATCTATCTATCTATCTATCTATCTATCTGTGTGTATATAATTATTAGCAATCTGGCTTTGTCTCTCTAAAGAACCCTGTCTAACACAAAGATTTTGCCCACTTAATTATAATACTTTCTCTTCTTGAAACTACACTTTAAACTTTTCTCTTCAACTCTTTTATTTAATCATTTATTTCACTCACTTTAGCTACTCTACATTTAAGAGTAAGTTTCAGAGTCTCTTCCAATATTCACTAACTTTGGTGTTTTATTTCTTTCTTGATTTTGATGGTTTATTTGTTTGTTGTTTTTTATTGACCTTGTGATTTCTTCATGTTTGATATCCTTGATGCCACACCATCGCTTGTCTGGTCCTTGGCCATTCGTGTTGCCTACATCAAATCTATTCTTTGAATGGTCTTTAAACTCAGGCATTGCCTACATCAAATCTATTCTTTGAATGGTCCTTAAACTCAGGTGGCATATACTCACAGTTGTTTTTTGGATTTTGTGAACTTTTAAAAATTTTCTTCAACTTCAGCTTGAATATTAACAATATTGATTTTCTGTTTCATAACTGATCCCTGGCTTTGTTCTGACCAATGATATTAAGCTTCGTCATTATTTCTTTCTACAGATATCATCAAGTTTATGTATATGTTATCCACTGGTGAAGTCCATATGTTTACTAGTTGTTTCTGGTGCTGAGAATGCTATTTGAAATGAAGAGGACATTAATATTGCAAAATTCTTTGTGGTCTTTAACAATGTTGCTATCATTAAGGTGGTATTTTCCAGCTACTGATCCTTCTTCTTTGTTTCCAACTTTCACAGCCCTATCATCAGTAATAACCAATACATTTTGATTGAATGATTAATTAATTTTATGCTGCAGAAGATGATAAAATCTCCAATATCTTTATTTTTGTAATTATCCAGTTTGTGCATAAATTTGAATCATTATTATATTATCAGATTTTCCTTACAGATACATAGATATTATTGAGACCTTTTTGTCAATGAATGCTACTTTAAAATTCTTCAATTTGTCTTTCTTAGCATAGCAGACTATATATTTGTCTGATTCAAAATGGCCAAAACCAGCCCATTTCAGTTCATTAATGTCTAGATCGTCAATCTTTTAGTTTCATTTCATTTTTAAAAAATTTCCAATTTTCCTATATTCATACATCTTACATTTCACATTTCAAGTAATTATGAATGTTTGAAGCTGCTTCTTCTCATTTTGAGTCATGCCACACCAACCATGAAGATCCTGAAAGTTTTATGTCATCTGGATTATTAAGGTTGAATCTTCTATAAAGATGTAGCCTTCCCCAGTCATATTTTGAGTACCTTCCTCCTGAAGAGCTCATTGCCCAGAACCATATCAAACATGTTTCACTACTATTGATGAGGTTTTCACTGGCCAACTGTTTTAGAAGTAGATAGCTAAGTCCTTCCTAGTCCATCAATTTGCATGTGAACAATATGATGTCTGTTCTTCAATTGGTCCCTGAAATCTGTTCTCTATGAGTTACCCTGTTGAAAATTCATACCTTCATGGACTTCAGGCCTCAATTTAAAATGATGAGAAAAATGTAGAAATGTGACAAAATATACTGTCTTAAGAAAGGTAACACAAGTGGAAATTAATAAAATAGGAAGATGTTCCAAGTACTTTGCCAGACTGCTCAAGCTATGGGTTTTGTTTCATTTAAAATAATGCTGCTGCCTCTAGGCTCTTGGGTTGGCAAAAAATGGCCTTTGTTAGTTAAAATTGGTATGCATGTCTGTGACTGTTCTCTCAATTCTAAATAAGGATTGAAAGTGTTAAATATATTCAATTAAAACTGTTAGTAATTCTGTTTATTAAAGTAACAGGAAGATGCCAAGTGCCCTTTAATTTCATGAATGAAGAAAGAAGACACAAAAAGGCAAAGTGACTTTCTAGTGGTCACAAAGGAAGTTGGCATTTTTCCAATATATTTGATCTGTCCTTCCTCGCTAGATTACACTCCATTTAACCAGCTAAGCACAGAAAACCCTGAAAGTTGTTCACATAATTTTTTTCTTTTACAGAAAAGCGTGTGAAAATATTCACTGAAGTGTTAAGGTTGGGCAGTGAAGCCAGCCGTGGGCAGATGTGAGACGGTGTGAACAGCCCTGACTCTTGCAAGGTCAATAGAGAACTGCAGGTTTGATGTCAGAGACCCCATGAGGCTCCCGAGGCACAGAAGGAAGGAGTGTGAGGGAAAGTCTGTTTTTCTGTAGGTCAGTAGAGGACTTCAAAAGAAAAGATGCTGGCACTCTTATTTGCATTTTCTGCTTCTTGCTTTCAGTTAAGCATGTATCTTCCCTTCAGTCTTACAAAGCCACGCGTTCATAATTCACAAGGATATATATACAGAAAGTTCATGGGAAAATTCCACTATCTTTGAATTCCATTTGTTCATATACTTTTTGAATACCTCCCCTACAAGGCTGTTCATGATACCATTGTCTATAACAGGATACAGAAGAAACAATCTTGTAAACATTATTAAATTATATAATTCCAATTATATTTTTAAAATGTTTTCCTCTTTAAATAAGGAGCTGTTATGTCATGAAGGATAAGCAATTGGCGGGTTCAATTAATCGTTAACTAAACATTGGGAGTTTCAATTCACTAACTTGTGCAGTAGAAAAGACTAGATGATCTGCTTCTATAAATATTATTGTTGCTGTCAGGTGTCATTGAGTGGGTTCCAATTCATAACAGCCCTGTGTACAGCAGAATGAAACACCTCCTGGTCCGGCTCCAACCTCACAGAGGTCAAATATTCCAACACCTTCCAACCTGTTTACCCTATTCCGATACCCTCCTAAAACACTGTTTCTCCGCTGGATTCAATGGCCCATTGCCAGGGACATATAGAACTCATAGGCACTAAACCAGCACTCACAATTAGGGGACTTAGTAGGGAAGCTAACAGGCTGCAAGTCAGCAGCAGGATCATACTTTCATATGCAGTGTATCTTCTCAGCTGTTCCAGCAAGTTCATATCTTTATGGTTCTTAGCATCTCAACCAAGTGGCCCCTTGGCCTCTGCTCTACTTAGGCAAGTGTTACAAAGTTCCTGTAATGCTGAAAAGGGGCACTTCAGTCAAAGACATTTTGATTTTTGCTCATTCTATGGGTGGGGAAGCCAGCCGCTCATTTCATGCTCTCGGTACTGCACCTGTGCAGTCATCACTCCTCCGTGCAGTGATCTTGGATGTCCTCTCTCATTTATGTTTCTGAGATGACTCACTTTTAATACAGTCGCTGTTGTTGGCAGGTGCCATCCAGTCAGTACCGACTCATAACGGCCCTGTGGCCGACAGAAGGAAACACTGCTCTGTCCACACCAGTGTTCTTATGTGTGAGTATATTGCTGCCGACGCTGTGCCAAATCATCTCATCCAAGGCCTTCCTCTGTTTTGCTGCCCCTGTACTTTACTAAACGTGGTGTCCTCCAGGGACGTCTCTCCTGATGACATGTCCAAAGTATGTGAGAAGTCTCACTCTCCTTGCCTCTAAGGAGCATTCTGGCATCTACTTCTTCCAGCACAGATTTTTTGGTGCTTTTGGCAGGTCAGGGTACTTTCAACATTGTTTGCCACCACCATAATGCAAATGCATCGATTTTTATTTGGTCTTTCATAGTCAGTGTCCAACTTTCACATGCATATCAGGCAACAGGAAATACTCTGGCTTGGGTCAAGCATATCTTAGTCCTCAAAGTAACATCCTTGCTGTTCAACACTTTAAAGAGGTCTTGTGTAGCAGATTTACCTAAAGCAATGTTATCGTTAGTATTATGTACTATATGCAATATTGCAATGCATGATTTCCTGAAGCAGGTGCTATCATTTTCAGATACCCACTTACAGATGTGCAATTTTATGATTCACTGGTCAAACTCTGTCATATAGAATTATTTTTCTAAACTAAAGCAGGAGATTCAGTTGCTTGAAAACAGAAACTCGAATATTGATCACTTTGGTAAAGTCAATATGAAGATTCAGGAAGTGGTGAGATATTGCTATGTAATATCTGGAGATAAAAAGGAAAAAACATGCACACAATATTTTTCTTGGCAATAAATGTCATTCCATATCCAGTTATAATCTAGATGATCTAGAATTTTTTTCTACAGTGGAGTTATTACCACAACTGAAAAACTGCCAACATTACCCAACTCTTTATTACCAAATTTTTATGCTCTATGTTTTCTTTAATCTATATATGTGTTAAGATATACACATAAATTTAGCAACATTTCCATCTCCCAAAGATAAAGACCAGATTTATAAAGATATTAATGATAAAGTACAATGATGATAAAAACTGAAAGATAACAAAAACAAGGTAAACAATTTATGTCAGAACTCATTTAAATGAAGTTGTTAGACAGAACCCATCATAAATTAAAGATTACCTCTATAGAGAGATTTATTTCAAGAAAATGGCTTAGGTGATTGGGAAGACTGGCGCTTCCCAAGTCTTTGGGTCACACATTGGGTTGTTGGCTTCTGCTGACTCCCATGGTTGAGAAAAGTATCAAATCTGAAATTTGCAGGTCAGGCACTAAGTTGCATGTCCCAAGAACCAGAGGTTTAAGGATGATGGATTGCATGTAGGGTTGAGAAAGTGAGATTTATCAGAACATTAATTTCCATCTTGAATACAGGCCATGTCTCAAAGGAAACTCCTCTTCCCACTCACTCACTGCTCATGCTGAATCACATATTGGGAGGTTGTACATAATGTCTGCTAAACCACTGAGAACTATAACTTATTGTCAAGTTGACTGTCACAACCATAAGTCTTGGACAACAGAATGCAAAATTATACTTGTTTTCATGGAGGAGAGGCATTTACAATGACTCTAGAAGGTGGGTATATTCCTGAGATAGAAGGAAATGGCATAACAAGTAGAAGAAATCACATTACCAAATATATAGAAGTGTGGAACTAAGGTTTAGCTGGTAGCTTATGATTCATATTGTATCAGATTCATATTGTATCTTTACAGTGACAATGCTTATACAATGGAAGCCTGGAATTAATGGATTATGAATACATTGAACAAACCAAATTAGTCATGTAGAAGGTAGATAGTCCCTAATATCACAGATAAATATATTATTTAGGCATACTAATGGAATATACAGACTGTTCTATGTTTGAGAAAAGGTAATATGTATGCCTGTTATTTTGTAGACTGTGCTATTTTTTCCCCTGTGGGTTTTTTGGGTACAGAAATTAACTTTTTCAGGATAACTGATCAAAAAGGATAAAAGTGTTTTAAGTAACTAGATATGCTTTTCTGGAGAAGCACCGGACATGAGAGACTGGATTTCCTTGGAAGAGGCACATCAGGCTTTAAAACTGACTTCACTACAATATGTTGATGAATAAATAATACACTCACTTAGAGCTTTTTGTAAATTTCAATATAAATTGAATATATTAAAAATACGAATGATGCATTTTTGCAGGCTGGCATATTTCCAGCAGTGTTTCATGCCTTGGTTTCAAAAATATCATGTATATTATTCTAAGAAGCTAAAATCAATACATATAATTAATAATGCTTACTACTTTAGTAAGCATAATCGCTGATATAGTACCATGAAACCAATACTTCCCATAATTTTGACCTTGAGAATAATTTCATGACTGTAAATAATGGTAGAAGCAGAAGCCGTTTGGGTCTGGAGGTTACAAATATTAAACCTGGTGAGTTCCAAAAACACAATCTGAAGCAGGGAATGATTTTCAGATAATATAAAAAGGAGAGAGTTGAACTTAAAGATGACTAGGATCAAAACAGGTGTTGAACCCCCAAATTTTTGTATATTAAAATAGAGCAACAATAAAAACTAAAATGATATTATTTTTGTAATATTTTATTAACCAACAAAATGTTTTCTTAAATTTGGAGGTCTGTAAAATATTTACATGGAAAAAATTAATTTGTTTTTTTCTGTATGTGTAATCATTTACTAAATATGTATGTTTTATTTATAAATACATTTATCATAATTCTATTTATAAATAAGTTTAAAAATAAATAGGATCATTTCTAAATTAATACATTTATTTATAAATAACAAAAATCCATATACATTCAATATAAAAACATATATTTAAAAATATTTTTAAACTTTTGTATATCAATATATTAAGTTGGGTTGTCTAGAAAAACAAAATCATGTATGTATAAGAAAGAGCTTTATATTAAGAAGTAATCTTGGACCAAGCACGAACTTGCATCTTTGAGAATGAATGGAGACCAGCAAGTGGATGCTTAACTCAAGAACAGCAGAGTTCCATCCAGCACTTCTCCCATGTGCTCAAAGAGCTGACCCACGATGACCTGGGCAACCAGAGACAGGAGTCGCTGTTGCCCGGCTCAAGAAGGCCGTATGCTATGTCGTCTGAGGCAAGTACAATCGAGGTGTGACGGTGGTGGCTGTGTTCCAGGCGCTGGGGGAGCCTGGGAAGCAGGAAGCTGACAGTCTGCAGTGGGCCCAGACTGTGGGCTGGTGGGTCGAGTTGCTCCAAGCTTTCCTCCTGATACTGGATGACAGAATGGATTCATCCCTCACCCGCCTGCGGCAGCCCTGCTGGTACCAGAAGCCAGGCAGAGGTCTGGATGCCAGGCTGCTGGAAGTCTGTTTGCCGCCTGCTGAAGCTTCACTGCCCGGGGCAGCCTGACTACCTGCACCTGCTCCAGCTCTTCCCAGAGAGTTCCTATCAGACTGAGATAGGACAGACCCTGGACCTCATCACTGTCCCTCAGGGCAACGTGCTCAGCAGGTTTACCCCAAAGAGGTACAAATCTATTGTCAAGTACAAGACCTCGTTCTACTCCTTTCACCACCCCGTTGCTGCTGCCATGTCCATGACGGGCATTGAAGGGAGAAGGAGCATGCCGATGCCAAGTGGATCCTGCTGGAGATGGGCGAGCTCTTTCAGATCCAGGATGATTCCTTGGACCTCTTTGGTGACCCCAATGTGATGGCAAGGTTGGCACTCACATCCAGGACAACAAATGCAGCTGAGTGGTGGTTCAGTGTCTGTAGCGGGCCTCTCCTGAGCAGCGCCCAGTCCTGCAGGAGAATGACAGGCAGAAGGAGGCAGAGAAGGTGGCGCGGGTGAAGGCCATGGACGAAGAGATGGAGCTGCCGGCCGTGTCCCGGCAGTACGAGGAAGCCAGCTTCTCCAGCCTCAGGAACCTCAACGAGCAGTGCTCCGGGCCGCTGCCAGGGGCTAGCACCCAGGATCTACAAGCGGCAAAAGTGGCCTGGGAGGGTGGGCCTCAATAAATTGTTTAACCTTCAAAAAAAAAGTAATCTTATACCAAGAAAGCAAATCAGGTCAGTCTAACTCAGGTCCATTAAATTCTGTGCAAACTAGGGTCCTCTTCAGACTCATAGCAGCTCCAGGCTGATAACACAGAAAGGTGAAGTGGGAGGCGGGAGGAAGACAAGCCAGTGGATGCAGAGTTGAATGGATCCACAGTTGGTGGGAACATGGCAGGGCGCTGACAGCTCTCAGGGTCAAGTAGACCACATAGGGCTGCCCCTGGAGGCAGGCACAGAGTCCCAGCAAGGAGGAAGGGAGTGGGGTTGGTGGAATGTTCACAGTTTCTCCCTTGTAGAAAGGCCACACTCCTGAGGAGGCACCATTAGGCTGTAATCTGATTGACAGGTTGGCCTCCACCTCTACATTTTCATAAAAATTCAGGATGACATAAAATCATCCAATTACCACCTGGACAGTAAAAAACACAAAGGTAGAATAAGTATTCCTGCTGTGTATGTGTTCATATAATTTATCTGCTTTCTATATTAATATTTCCTGAAAATACATATTAATGTAGTCTTGTTAATTAATTTATAAGCAACAGATATTTGATATTTTCAGAGTTTAAAATTTTATTTAAAAATATTCATTTAACATTTTCTTGTATCCTTCTAGTTCAGAAAGCCTAGGTTGGAATCGAGAAGTCTGCTCCATCCTGTTCATTCCCGTGAAGGTTTTTATTAGTTGGGATTTAATACAAATATCGCATCAGTCCATATTTCAATCATGTCAAGTAGAATTTCTACCACAACCAGTTTCCAAGCATTCTTTTTCTACATGGACTCTTTGACGTCATCTCCCTTTTACATCCTCCCCTCCCCCACCCCCACCACCCCTCCCCTCCTCTGCTTATTCTATTTGCTGTCCCTACAGGGCCATCAATCCTGGGTTTCATGTATGGAAAAATTGAAAGGCATATCCCACAGCTTCAACAGGGCGACCTCAGTTGACACAACACCTCTGAGATGCTCTTTAATACGAACAAACGAAAACCAAACAAACAGTACAAGCACCATAGGGTGACTCTGCTGATCAAGTCTTGACTTTCAGGTCAGATTTATGCCTTGGATCTTCTGTACTCCTCTCTCCAAACCACTCTGTATAGTAGTCTTATTTTTATACAATACCTGAAATCATCTTTAAAGTCTCAAATCATGATTAATTTTTTTCTATAGATCATAATTTGATATTCATAATATAGAAAATATTCTTTCTTGGGTCAGAAATACTTGGTGTATTCAGAAAAAAACTATTAAATGGAAGACAATACCAAATCTAATGTTTATATTGAAATATGTAAGTATTCTGGCCTAAACATCATTCTAAATACCGGGTCCTTTGCCTCTATTTAGAGCATTTTTCTCTATCAAATATATTTTCAAGAAAAATAATCATCAATAGCTTTCTCCTCATTATTATGTGGGAGAGAGATGGGGTTTTTCTATTCCCATAAGGAGTTACAGCCGTGGATTCCTCCAGGGCGGTCCACTCTGTGCTCCCGAGGGGAGCTCTGAGTCAGTATCGACTTGATAGCAATGAGGGAGTGAGTAGTCATTATTTACATGAATATTTTGCCAAATCTATATACTACAAATCCTACATCTCAATTTTATTCTATTTCAGTGAAAATTATAAGCATACATAACTAATATATCAGCTGGAACAAAAGATTCTTTGCCAAAGTCAAGATATTTCGAAGTGCAATTATAGAATTTTATTATTATATTTTATACAACCCTTGAACTCTTGATTTAACTTGTTCATTTTCTCTTGCTTTTGTCTTCCTGTTTACAATTTTTTATTGGAATTTACCAAAACTTCAAAATCTGAAGCTTTGTTTCCTCTCTTTGCTAACTATTTGACTAAAGATATCTGATTTTGAACAGAATGAAATGCTCATTTAAAAGACCTATTTTCAAAAAGCTTAAATGCCACAGTAGAACATTAGGTTGATTTTAAAATAACTGCTTTGAAGGCTCAAATATCCAGAAAATGCTGTTGGTGGTGGGCAGCCAATAAAGAAATTGAACACTGCAAGGTTAATTTTTACCTTTCAACACTAGTCAATAATAAGTTTTGTACAGGCAGACTTCATTTTACTGCACATCCTTTTGTTTGCCTTCCAGATGCTGCATTTTTAACACAAATTGAATGTTTGTAGAACTATGCATCTAGCAAGTCAATCTGCACTATGTTCCCAATAGCATGTGCTTATCTCAAGTCTCTGAATCAGATTTTGTTAATTCTCTGAACATTTCAAGCTCTCTTGTAATGTAATTACATACTGAATAGACTACAGCATAGTGTAACCTAGTTTTACAAAACTAGGTATTTAAAGTTTGTGTGCCTTGTTTTATTGTGATACCTGATGTATGGTGGTGGTCTGGAACACAACCTGCAATGTCTCCCAGGTATGCCTGTAGTTCAACTACTCCATTTTCACATTTGTAATTTTGTGAACTCTAGCTTCAATTTGGTTGAATATTACAGTTTGTTTAAAAGCAGTGATCGATTGTGTGCCTACCACACACAATTTCAAGCATGTTTTTGATCTATAGGCTACTTACTTTTATAAAAATCATGGAGTTTATCATTAGGTTGACTTCTCTAAAGTTTGTATTTATATTTTACTGAAGAGCAGTGAGGTTTATCTTCAATGATGAATTTTTAGAATGATTTTCTGTTCACAAAAATGAGATATATTTTATCCTTTACAGAAAAAAATTCCAAAATACTTTGATTCCATGAATTAGATGGAAAAATCATAAAACTGAGAGTGGCATTAACAGTTTTATCCATCAAAACATCTGATAGTGGAGATGTCCAACTGACATCATTCAATTATTTGAAAAATTCCTGTTCTAGTAACAGAAATATTACCAATTAATGCTTTATTTTGCATTTGTGTACACACGCAAGAAAAATGCTTGGGATTTAATATGTTCAAAGCAGTTGCTTTTTCTAAATGAAAAGTCATGCTATGCTTTAAAAATTAATATGTAGACTTACCATCTGTATTTTCACGTGTTAAATCGTCATCTTTGGAGACAGTATTTCTAAAATACTTTGTGGAGGTAGGTAGTGATGTTTCTTTGCAGATCTGTATCTTCTGGTTTCTAAATAGTCAGGGATGTCATTGTGGCCTTGATGGTAGGTCATAATAACAATTATCTTGAGCAAGCTACACAGTTGTCATAGTCACGAACTTTATAAAGGTACTTTACTTCTTAAATACTTTATTGAAAATGAGAAACACATTACCAAGAATGTATTTGTGGAAATGATCAACTTCTACTTTACACACTTACTTCCTGCCTATCTAGTAGATTAATTTTGATGCTTTCCTGTTGTCCCGCTGGGTAAGTGACATGAGAGCTACGTGTGTCTCCCGGGCTTTAAGGTATAACAAGGCCCAATCAAGAGATGCATAAGTTCAACAGCATCAAATACTTTCCCCTCCACTACTGAAAGTCAAAGGAGTAGGTGTGCCTATAACTTTTATTCTGGCATATTTCCTTTTATCACCAAGAGTTGTGTGTGTCCTCCTTTAAAAGGAAGCGTTGCAGATCATGACAACAGTGACTCCCAATGAATCCCACCGTTTTGCCTGCATCTCCCTCTGTAGTGGCATGTTGCCACTCCTTCATCAAGAGATGGAAGCTATTTCTTCACTTGATATTATAGAGGTTGACCATTGTCTTGCTTTGACCAGTGGAATCTGTTGGAGTTCTGAAGCCTAAAGCTTAATAGGACGCATTGTAGCTTCCACTGAGAAGCTGAGACTATCGTGCTGTGCAAAATCCAAATAAGTGACCCCAGGGCATGTCACCTGGCAGCTGGCATCAAGGTACTAGATGTACTAACGAAGCCAGCTTGCACTTTTCAGCCTAACCTGGTCACCAATAAAATGCTGCTACATGTTGTCGTTGTTAGTCACCTAATCCATTCTGACTCATGGAAATCCATGTGTTGCTACAGAGTAGAATTGCTCCGCAGGATTTGTGTCTGTGTATGTGGCTGTAATCTTAATGGAAACAAAGCAACAGACCTGTTTGCCCCATGGTATTATTGGCATTGGGGTTTAAAAGTAAAAGCCTTTATATTAGCCAGGAGATCCAGTTTGTGCCTACTGCATCATGTAAATGAATTCAAACTAAATTGGCAGAACTATTTTGTAAACCCAAACACTCATAAGACATAATGAATTATTGCTATTTTAAGCCACTAAATCTGGATGGTTTAGAACCTAGTAATTGATAGTTAGGTTTTCCTCATGAAAGAGTCAGCTATGGAGAGATGAGCTGCCACTGATTATCTTTCAGAAATAACTATGGATTAAGTTGGAACTCTGATGATTGTATATGTATTTCACACATTACAACACGGAGATCTATCAAATTCATCCTGGCTGATTTGAATGCAAGTGTTAATGTTGAAGTGGCACAGGACCTAATATTATCTCTTATATATAAAGTCGTTACCAATTGGATGACAATACGCTGCTAAATTCTCTCAAGTAACCAATCTAGCCAGTGCTAAACCAAATGGCAAGTCAAGGTGCCAGGCACAAGCCATTACTGTCCCCAGATGATGGAATGTCTGGTTATCCTAGCCACAATCCAAAATAAATTTCTGTTCACATTCTTACAAGTGTTCAAAATCTGCTAGTCTCAGGAAATTGTCTTTCTTTTTTTTGTGATAGACTAACAGTTAATAACTCTCTGATATTTCATCTACATGATGAGAAGTTATGATAATATATTGATTCTCTTATTAGTCAATCGTAAACATATCTCTTAGTAGTAAATATATTTAGATTGTGTCATTCCTGAGATTAACAGTTTTCAAGCATGTGATGAAATGCTTTCTCACAGAGTCTCTCAGAACAGTGGAGCATTTGCTAGCAGAAAGTTCCCCAGAGCACACATTGAATTGTGGAAGGCAGTTTGATACACTTAGTACCTACTTTTCTTAGAACTCTTTCCTTCTCCTAAAGTGTCATAAGCAAGTGGGAAATGAAAGGCCCCCATTGATTTTTTTAAGATGGGAAGGAAGGAGTAGTATTCTGATGAAGTCTGTGATTCCATTTTCTCTAGGTCGCCGAGTTGCTCTCAGCACAGCAGCTAACACACACAAGACTGAGGGCTTTGGAAATTGCTTCTGCCTAGAAACAAGTGCCAAGAACCAGCTTCCTGGAATCTGTTGGCTGAGTAAGTACATGAACACATAGTCTCTCTCTCGCTCTCTCTCTCTCTCTCTCTCTCTCTCTCTCTCTTATACCCACGGAGAAGTCTTCAATCATTAAAAATACTTGGAAGGTCATTAAAATCTTTCATGCTTGGTGGCTGCTACCAAACTTCAGAAACTTATTAAAACTGCGAATACAAAATGTGTCCAAAATGTAGTGTTGCTACATTAGGAAGATGCAGTGCCCTGCACTGTGCATCATCATAGGGTTACACAGCCAGGACCCCCTCTACTGGAGGCTGCCTCAGCTTAGCTAATTACCTCCTGCCCCCATTGTCTCTGGGGGCACTGGTTTTTAGACTTTTATTCTCTTGAATCTTGTTAAGAATTAAATAACGTGACCTATTCTTTTTCAGTATTAATTCATTGGTCATCACTTATCACACAAGAATCTTTTGGAAATTTCTGCTTGGCATAAGCATTGGTACTGGTCATTCTAGCTTTTTCTCATACCGTTTCATCAGACACACAAATGTACACACACAGAGAGTCACATCCATTCTCAAGCATTCTAAGCTACCATTCTTATTGTTGGAAATCGAAATCCTTGATGTGATAAATTTCAACTTTTGTGTGAATTATGAAGTTTAATTTAAATGGAACAAAATAAAGGGGGCAGATAAAACATTTTAAAAGTAGGGCCTGGCATTAAAAAATTCACGACTAGATCCAATAATTTAATTGGAAGAAGATTGCTAATTAGACAAAAATCCTTGTTTAGTGAAAGCCATTTACACAAAGAGATGTGGCTATAAGCCCCAGGGGAGGGTCGGTGATCACAGTGCTACACACTGAGACTGGGACAGTCACTCCCAGTTGCTGCCAGCCTCCATTGCAGCTTGAATTTTTCTCAGGAGAATGTTAGACGAGGCATAGTTTCCTAAGGACAACATCCTTTCATGAACAGATGAGAATTATCACATGCCACAAACATTTAGAGAGGTGGTCCCTTGGCCCTTGTCCAGTTGTAGTTTCCTCCATACGTGTGAACAAAGTTACAATCCCTGGTGTTTGTCTGCTCTCAGAACACAAAGCCTTGCTGTTAGGTCACAGCGATAGGCATCCTGCATATACAATGGCCTGACGGCTCACTCGTTACAGACGTGCAAGTGTCTGAGTATCTGTTTGATGTATTAGATCAGATCTCACTTTGTATGAGGGGAAGCCAAAAAAGAAGACAAGTGAATAATTTGAGAAAGCATATTCAGTATTATATTATAATTCCATTTGATAAAAGTATAACAAAAACGATGATGTTTATCATTATAAACTTTAGAAAACAAAGCACAGCCACCTGCTTTTTTTTCCTGCTGGGTTATACAGGAAAATACAGAAATTCTGAAATGGAATTTTCCCTCCCTTGATTCTGAAACACATACTAAAACTTTTGGGGAAGTGTGAAAGGGAAATTTATACTTTGGAAAGTTTGGCATTGATCTAAAAGAGTTGAGAAATACTGTAGCGGGGGGAGACCAGAGGGCCATAATGTGAAAGGACAAATCCAGAGAACTAAGCTTTGAATTTCTGCCATCTTTAAACAAGAATCTTCCCCCCGCTCCCCACCCCTTCAAAAATTGCCACTGAATGACTCTAACTTATGGTACCCACATGTGTGCCAGGATAGGACTGTGGGTTTAGTGGCTGATTGTCACCAGTACAATGCCAGATCTTGCCTCCCCGGTGTTTCTGGGTTGCCTGGAACATGCTGCCTCAGGTTTGCAGCCGAGCACATTAAACATGTGGCCACTCAGGGACACATAAGACTCTCTTTCATCAGAGCAGTGTTTTTGTCATCAAGCAGCTGAGAACTTTCTCATGACCCGCTGCTGCTCATTTCTTGAGAAGGACAAAAAATGTGCATGATGTTTAGAGATAATGTGGGTCCTCATTTCTTTCTTATACAAAGAAAATGATCAATGGGTTTGTCCTTTTTCATTAAAATAACTTTTAAAAGCACCTAATTGATGCAATTATAATTTTAATATCTCAACTCACTCTTTTTAGTTTTTTAACATGGAATTCCAGAACCCCTTTGAAATTCAAACGGTCCCTAGGAATGGTTGAACAGAAAGAGACATTGCATTTAGTCGAGATGAAAGCTTTCTCTTGCAAATGGGCTATGAGCGTCGTCCAACTCCTCAAAGTGGCACCTTTAACAGTATTTTAATGAAATTTTTGGAGCATCAGGAAAGCAGCTTTTCATCTGTAAGTATAGAAACACAGTCTCAAATGAAAGAGAAACAATTACTAGGGCTTTCAACTATTTCAGACAATCCATTAATGAGATAATTGAGAGTTGCCTTAAATGATGAGCGTGCTTGTGTATGTGGGTATGGGTTTACTTCCAATTATATGTGACATTTTATGTCTGATTTCGATGCCAGGTCTATGCAAGCATAAGAACAAAATCCCTTTGCAATTCATTTGGGAAACAGCACAGAAAGGAAGTTTAAGTACAATATCAATTGTATTTCAAGTTACTTCAACTCAAAGATCCCATTTTATCCTTTTCACAAGCCCAGAAAACTTCTATAGAGCAAATGTGTATTTTTCAATTGAGGTGACTTAAAATGTTATTTTAAGAAACTTAAAAATAATTTCATGACACTTCCTGAAACTGTGAAAGAGACCCCTGGGGTGCTTTAACTTCAAATAATGAAAAGTATTAAAAACAGCAGGAAAGAGTCACCTGAACCAATCAATGGTGAGACTATGCTTTCTGTGGAATATAAACACACACATACATTCTATTATTATCTTTTCAAACACTCTAATTTTGAATATTTCTATGCTCAAACTCAACCCAAAAGCTTATTTATCCAGAGTTATAAAATATTATAACAGTACTTCCATCAGCAGTACTGCTAATGATTGATTTTCCAGCATTGGTAATTTTTTTCAGATGTTATTTCCTCAGTCCTCAGCTCCTTGAACATACTAATCATGAGATAGAAATGGGGAAGAGGTGGCGCAAGATGGCATTTACTCTGACAGCAGCAATTCCAGATTGGATCTCTGAACTCCAGATGGAGGCTTAGGTATTGGAAAGTTGTGCTGAATCCCAAAGTTGGAGAGATAAGGAGCACCCAGAAGCTGGGAGAACATTGTATCCCTTCTGTGTGTGTAACACACACATACATGCACACACACACACACACTGAAAGAGAGAAAGGTTTATCTCAAGTAAATGGCTTCCATAACTATACAGGTAGGCAAATTCTAAGTCCACAAGTCAGATATCAGAGCAGAGGATTCCCTTGACTCATGTAGCTGCAGGGACAGATGAAGTCAATATCAGTAGGTCAGACGACAGGCTTCTGGCGGCAAAAGCAAATGAATCCAAAGTCAGCCGGTAAAATACAGGCTACTGATTACCCCCAAGATCAGCAGATATATGGTAGTTCACTGGCTCAAGTCCAAAGAGCCCAAAGTCAGTTAAAGGACCAAATTCAGGATACAGATCCAGCAAAAATAAAGCAAACTTCACCCAAGGATCTACATGTATTGGAAGTAGGTCATACCCCAAGAAAATCCCCTTTTAATTGATTAGCTTACTTATAGTACAGTTCATCATGGGAGACGCCCCATCTTAAATTGCCAAATTGAAGATCCTGGCTTAGAAAATTGATATACAATCATTAACTTAAATCGGCAATTTGTTATTCCCACTCCTAAGCATGTACCCTAAAAAATACCCTCTCACACACGTGTATTGAATTCCATATATCACACACCCAGAACTCGAGTCAACACTGAAAGCAACAACAACAACAAACGCAAAAGATAAACAAGCCCACTAGTTGTTCTCAGAAAAAGCTACCATCAGCCAATTGGACCTAAGGAACATATACAGAACAGTCCACTCAGCGTAAGAGCAATATACATTCTTCTCCGGTACACATGGATTGTTTTCAGATATCATATTGTAGATATCATACAAAACAAGTGGCAACACATTATAAAAAATTGGAATAATACAAAGCATTCCATGAACCACAACAGTGTGAAGCTAGGCATAAATAACAGGACAAATAAGCAGCTGGGCATGGGGGACAAATGCATGCAAATTAATAATATACCACTAAAAAAGCTATAGAATTATAAATGAGAGGGAAAGAAAAATTCCTAGATTCAGATAAAAATAAAAACTCAACATATCAAAACATTTAGAACACACTGAAAGCACTACTCAGAAGGAAATTTGTAGTATTTCATTTTTTAAAAAAATTCAAAATCATTCATTTAAACCAGCAATTTGAACAGATAGAAACAGAAGAGCAAAAGAAGTCAGACATTACCCCACAACAGAAATAATAAATATTGGGGCACAAACAAACAAAATAGCAAAACAATAGACTCAATAAAAATTGAAGCTGGAAAGGATTAATAAAATAGACAAACCACTGGTGAGATTGACAGAATGAAAACAAGCAGGCAAATAACCAAATTAAGAAATGAAAAACCCTACAGTTTAAAAACCCACAGAAAAGAAGACTCTTAGCATATCAGTTAGAAAGAACTGCAGAAAATTCTCAGACTTGAGGTTCTTTATGAGAGGGTTCTGTGGGTAAAATATTGAATAATGCAAGAAGCCTCTAGAGAAGATGAAAGGAGTCCACGGGGCTGTAAAATGGCGTAGCCGCTATAGAGGAGGAGGTGCTACTCTCTTGGGAAGCTAAAAATAGATCCAGGAATTCCACTGATAGGCATGTGCCCTAACAATGAACAACAGAGAAAAACCAACAAAGACCACCACCATTGAGTTGCCTGTGACTTACTGAAACCCTATTAGGGATTTCCAAGGCTGCCAGTCTTTGAGGGAGCAAAGAGGTTCCTCTTCCTCCTCTGTGGCAGCCAACAGGTCGGAACCACTGACCCTGCAGTTAGCAGCTCAACACCTCATCCATAGCCCCACAAGGACTCCTTAGGTAGATACTATGGAGGCATAAAAATTATTATAGGAACAGGTTGTATATGCATGCCTATGTTCATTACTGATTTTTATGTACAACAGCAAATAAACAGAAACAACTGAATGCCTGTCTAAAGATGAATAAGTAAATTGTGGTGGATAAAATACTACACATCAGAAAGAATAATGACAAGTCCTCTAAACATATTGCAACATGGCTCTCCGAGAGGCATAATGTTAAATAAACACACAGGACACTTATTGCATGATTCCTCTTCTATGGGAAGATAAGAATAGTCCAGTGGTCATTGGTGGTCACTCAGCAGGGCAGGGCCAGGAAGGGACTCTTACTATAATACAAACCAGTTCTTTTTGGTGACGTGGAAAGTAGCCCTAAATATGGGTAGGCACAGCTGTGTACATAGATAAGAATAAATAGAAGTATCTTTAAACCCGCTGGCAGCCCGTCTATTCCGACTCATAGCTGCCCCATCCTGGGTTTCTGAGCAAATAGCCTCGTCTTTCCCCCTCGGAGCAGATGGTGATTTTGAACCACCAATCTTGTGGTTAGCAGTTCAATGCTCACCGGCTAGCACCACCAGGTGTCTAGCGTAATACGAAGATGCAGGTACATATGAGGGAGCTTTCAAAAATGTGAATTTTACAAAAATGTAAAATTCTATTATCTCAATTCAATTTTCCCACAAATCTTTTGAAATCCCTTCGTATAGTCACTGAAGACACAAATACAGATACTCCTCAGGTATATCTAAACACTTTCAACATTGATTTTCTGTATTTGAAGGTTTAAGGGCACAGCTTCATGGAACAATTCAGTTAAGTTGTATAGAATGATTCACAAGAAATCATGATTCCGGGCATCTAGTGAAGTGGGCATTGTCTGGGGTCCTTTAAGAAGCCACCTGTGACACTACAGGTCTTTACTAACAAGGAACTAAATAAAATAAAAGACAGAGAAGAAACAAATATACATTAGCCACAGCCTTATTTACCTGCGCACAGGAAGACAAGATGATTCCTGGCTACCACGATAGACTATGACGGAGCTCAAAATAGTTGGCCTGATGGTGGAGCGGTTACACATCGGGCTGCTCACTGCAAGGTCAGTAGTTGGAAACCACCGGCCACTCAGAAGGAGGACACTGAGGCTTCCTCTCCCATTCAGAGTTACCCTCTCTGAGACTCACGGGCGCAGTCCTACCCAGTCCTGCAGGGCCACCAAGAGTCAGCATGGACTCGACAGGAATGAGTTCGTGTTTTGTGGTTTTTAAAAAATTATTATTATTATTTAGATATGAGGGAGGGGCATGGAGCAGAACTCAAATTATTATTAAAAATGAACAAATAAAAACCAGATCAACTAGAACCAGAGCAAACAGTGGCCTCCCTGAGACAGTCTTCAAACCGAGCACTGAGCCATCCTCTGACTTCTCCTTTTTGCCAGAGTGGCACAAAAATAAAGGATATTATCCATATGATCAGTAACTATCAATTTAGACTAAAAGGTCAGTCAATAATTACTCAAAAATAAATATGAGGTAATAAAAGGACAGAAAGACGAGAGGACCGGAAAGGGAGTAAACCGAACACAATTCAAGACAATAAGGACACATCATGGTAAATGTAACTCATGTCACTGAGCGATTTATGTGGAAATTGCCACATAGGAACCTAAACTGATGTGCAGCCTTTCACCAAAATCTCAATAAAACATTATTTTTTAAATAAGATAAAAATATCAGTACCTGGAATTCTCTAAAGATGAGGCTCTGAGGTAAATAAAGAAAAGCTTGCTTTATTTACTCGTGGCAATTTATAAAGTGACACTTTAATTCCATTTTAAACTATGATTATTATCTATCCACTGCTTGAATATTATCTTTATTATCAGCCTGCTTGTCAGCTCTCGGCAAACTTTTTTCCCCCCTTATTTACATCACATGACTTTTCAAAATTTCTTTATTGTCAATTAGGTGAAGGTGTACAAAGCAGATCACCAATTTTTCATTCAACACCTCACCCTTTGTTTCCTCTCATTCATTGCAGTCACCCACTTAGCCATCTTCCTGTTCCCAATGATCTTTTCCTAAGTATTTCGAACTTTGTCCTTGCGCAAATGCTGCCCCTTTTCCCCAAGTGGCTGATTATTCCAAGGTGGACGTACCTCAGTAGTGTATTGCTCCCCTCAGAGACCTGATGTTGTTATGCTGCCAATTGAGACATAGCGATGAGGGCTCTTGAAGGTGACTAAGAACCGTAATCTCGGGGGTTCCACTAGTCTCCAGCTGACTAATAAGTCTGGTTTCCCATGATTCTGAATTTTCTTCCATATTTTTCTCCCACCATCTCATTCTTATGGTCTCAAGCTCATGGCAACGAATGTTAACATGATTCACTCAACTAATTGTTTCCAGGTGTCTGCGACTTTCATCACTTCTTTCCTCTGGCAAAGGGCGACCAAGAGTTTGCCCTTAGATATTCGGAGCTTCACCTTACATGATTTGCTCACAAGTGTTTAAGACCCCAGTCCCTATTCACCAACATAGGATGTAAGACACTGTCTTTGTGGGCTATGTTATGCCAATTGAATGTCACGGAGCGTGCAAGGGGAAAGTTAGAATATTTCTTAGGCATAACCAAACATCTTGAGGAATGAGCCACTGGATGTGGAACTCAGGACCATAGTCTCAGGGGACAAAAGTCCCCTCCCCCTTTATAAAAAAAATCCAATTGTTAGAATCTTTCAAGTTTAATTATAACATATATAACTAAAATATTTAGTTAAACATATAACTCTTTTTCCTATGTCATCCATTGACTAAGTCTGTTAATTGATGGATAGATAGAGACAATGCTTTACCCCTTTTCTTTACAGTTTCATAGGTTTGGACAAAAGAAACATTAAACTTGAGAGACAGTGACCTTGAAGTCTTCTCCAGGTTGAACTCACTGTCAGAGTCGATGCTGACTCATAGCAACCCTCTGTGAGTTTCGGAGATGGTCAGGGATTAAGGGAGTAGAAAGCCTAGTTTTCTCACGAAGAGCCTCTGGTGGTTTCCAACTTCCAACCTTGAGGATCGCAGTCCAATGAGCATGTTCACTTTATAAAAAAAAAACCAAAGCTCCAAAACAGACACCCAAATTATCAAGTTAGGCAACATGTTCCCACTGACTTTTCCACGGACTAAAGTTCCAAGCATCATCAATCTTTTTCTTGTAATTGGCAAGATATCCAGGACCTTAACCTTCCTTTCCTATTTCCTGAATTGTTAATATGTTAATAATTTCCTGTTTACCGGTATCTCGCTTAATACGTAGTGTCCAGAATCTGACTTGAATCTCGCACTGTGATTTGATTATTAGAATTACAGCCACACCCCCACATTTAGAGATTTTCCTCCCATTTTAATAATACTTAAAGATTGTATTTACTTTTTTAAACAGCAGGTCAATACCCTTTTCCCCTCTCAGATGTCATTCACAATTATTACAATTGGTACTCTAGCCAAAAATTTACTTTAAAATATAGCCATCATTCTCCTTTTCTACTCACATAGTAAGAATACCATAAATTTACTATCAGATTGTTTTCAAATCATAGAGACCCTATATGTATTTCCAAGACTGTAAATCTGCATGAGGACAGCTAAACTAATCTTTCTTCCAGAGAGCTGCTGGTGTACCTGAACAGCCCACTCCACTCTGCACTTAGCAATCCGATGCTCATGCCACAGCACCCCAGATTTGACAGACTTCTGCAGAAGTCTCCCAAGGGAAAAGAAACACAAGGCTGAGAGTCTGAGAGCATGTGTCCCCAAAGACAGTTCTTCCCACAGAGAAAGGGGAAGCCGATGGTCAGAACAGATTTTCCTTCTGAAGTCCCCAAACTAACTACCTCACAGGTATCCATAGGCACCATCCATGGAAGGGACGAGTGAGAGATGGAGAAAGGCCAGGAAGGATTGCAAACTTTCCGTATGGATGATAACTCAATGCAAAGAAGACCAAATCCGTCACAACCGAACAATCAGGAACATCATGATAAATGGAGAAAAGTTCGAAGTTGTCAAGGATTTCAGCTTGCCTGGAAACACAATGAATGTCTCTGGAAGCAGCAGTCAAGAGATCAAGCCATCCATTGCATTAAGTAAATCTGCACACGACCTCTTTAAAGTGTTGAAAAGCAGGGATGTTACTTGAAGACTGTGGTCACCTTGATTCAAGACATGATATTTTCAATGACTTCATATGCATCTGATAGCTGGGCATTGAATAAGGAAGACTGAACACAAAGTACATTTGAACTATTGTGTTAGGGAAGAACACTGAAACTTCTGTGGACTGCCAAAAGAACAAACTGATGTGTCTTGGAAGAAGTGTAGCCAGAGTGCTTCCAAGAGGCAAGGGCAGTGAGACTTCATCTCACATACTATGAACATGCTGTCAGGAGAGACCCGTCCCTGGAAAAGGACATTAGTAAAGTGGGGGGAGAGCGGGAGCAATGGAAAAGAGGAAAGACTTCAACAAGGTGAATTGACACACTGTTTGCAAAAATGAGCTCAAACATAAGAACAATTGTGAGGATGGCAAAGGGCTGGTTGTTCTGTTGTATATAGTGTGTTGGTCTGGGTAGACTAGAGAAACAAATCCATAGACACTCATATGTGAATAAGAAAGAGGTTTATATACAAGAGCAGTTGAATATTGAGAAAACATCCCAGCCCAGTTCAGATCAAGCCCATAAGTCTGATATTAGTCCTTATGACCGATACTAATCTAGGAAGTCCTCTTCAGACTCACGAAAGACATGCAATGATGCCAAATGCAGGAAGATCACAGATCAGTGGGTGCAAAGTCTTGTGGATCCAGTGGCAGTAGAAGCATCTCAGCACTGGCAGGGGTCTCCACGTGGCTCCTCTAGTTCCCAGGGAATGGGGTCTGTCAGCATAGTGCCATGCGTCTTGTCAGTAGAGTGTCTCTCAGGGAGTGAGCAGAGAGAAAGTCTTCCCAAATCCTCAGGAAAAGACCATGCCCACACAGAGACCTCATTGACAGACTAGACTCGACTTCTTCACTCTTAATCCTCTCAAGTCCCAAATTGACACCAGATTAGGTACCTACCACATATAGGATCACTATGAGTCAGTTCCAACTCAGCACACCTAAAAAATGACAACATGTAAAAAGAAACAAGTAGAGCATATGTGTCCTTAATCAGGTTGATACTACGCAAGTTACATTATTTCTTTGCACCTAGTTTTCTGCTCTATAAAATGGAGGAAATAGCAACATATTCTCACTGCTACTCACTGCCACTGAGTTGATTCAGACTTGTAATGACCCGATAGGATAGGGTAGAAATGTCCCTGCAGGTTTCAAAGATTGTAACTCTTTATGTGAGTAGAAAGCCTCATCTTTTGACCATGGAGTGACTAGTAGTTTAGAACTGCTGACTTTGAAGTTGGCAGACAACCCGTAGCAACCATGCCACCAGGGATAGTAAGTTTTGTTAGGGATACCCTGGGTATTGCAAATTGTAAATATGCTTAGCTAGTAATGGAAAGGCTGGAGGCTTGAATCCCCCCAGAGGCTCCTTGGAAGAAGGGTCTGGTCTGAAGATCTACTTCCACAAAAATCCTTTGTTCATCATGGGCTCCCCGCCCCCAGTATCTCTGGCTGTGGGCATATATCTATTCTTTCTAGAAATTTCTGAAGTCTGCGTTTAATGTCAGTGAAGAATGCATGTCGAAATGCCCAGTTCTCTCTCCATCCCTTGCCTTTGTGAACTACAACGTGACAGAGTCCCTCTTCCATGTGCCTGCGACTCATGCGTCACCCTCAAGTTCTTTTTCTTGGTCAGAATGAAGTACAGCAAGGTACTTCCTCCTGCTTTCCCTTACTTTTGGCATGTTTGCTTGAGGGCCTAATATTTAAATGAATAATGTTGGGCTGAAATAACTGAAATGGCCTTGAGCAGTTTAAATATCAAACTTTCACTTATTTAGATTTTCACCAAGTTTCCTCTCTTTCTCCTGTCACCCTACTTCTTAAAAAAGTGTATGGTATCGTATGATTCAACTTCTCACTCATATTTTACTTTAATAGCCTATTTTTCAAAAAACAAACACTTGATAGAGAAGATCTGAATTTTTCTGGTAATAAGCTTAGTATTCCCCAGACAATGTGATGATGGATAGAAACTTAAAGAGTATAAAATACTCTTTGTCTCATATCTATCAAAATGGATATTCTTCCTGAGATAAATATCTGTAGAAAGAAATATTAGGATGATAAAAGGAAATTGTTTATTGTTCCAAAAAATAGACAAGAATTTTAAAGTAAAATAAATATTAATGCTCAAGACATTGTTGACACACTATACTAACATTTGCATATTTTATTTTCATTGCTTTAGTCATTAATCATTTTGGCATGCTCCTCCCATACATCTCACTGCCATCAAGGGGATTCCAACTCAGAGGACCTCAAGGGCACCAGGAACTGCCGTGCTGGGTTTCTGGGAATATAAATCTTCATGGGAGTGGAAAGCCTTGTCTTCCTCCTGCGGAGCAGTCGGTGGTGTCAATCTGCGGACTTTGTGGCGGGCAGCCCAACAGGTAGTCCACAACAGCACCAGGGTTTCACTAATTATGGGAAAGATCATGCTATGGGGAAAGTATGCTATTGTATAGCAGAAGGGCTATTTTTAATATATGTGTAATATTTCATGAAAAGGACCCATGGTGATGGAGTGGATAAGCACTAGGTTGTTATCTGAAAGGTCAACAGTTTGAACCAACCCACCCCTCCAGAGGAGACAGATACAGCACTCAGCTTTGGTATAGAGCCCTGGTGGCATAGTGGTTACATGCTGGGCTGCTAACCACAAGGTTAGCAGTTCAAATCCACCAGCAGCTCCACGGGTGAAAGGATAGACCTTCTACTCCCATAAACAGTTACTGTCTTGGAAACCTACAAGGGTTCACTCTGAGTCAGCATTGACTTGACGGCAGTGAGTTTTTGGTAAAGATTAAAATTTTTACCAAAGATTAGAGATTGTATGGGGGCTGTTCTACCCTATCTTATAGGGCTATGAGTCAAAATGTGTCTCAACTGCAATGTTGTGCTTGTTTCAGTAGTTAATACTGATTCAAATAAATGCCACACTTTCCTCATTGTTAAGCTCTTTGTGGGTGTTACTCAGTTACCATAGAGCAGATTCCAAGTCATGGTCGCCCGAACAAACCTGAGCTCCACAGGGTTTTCAATGGCTGAATTCTAAGAAATACATCACCAGGGTGGCTTCCAAGACACATCTTGGTGGACTTGAACCTCCATTCTTTCAGTTGGCAGTTGAACTTTTTAACCATTTGCACTGTCTCAGAGGCCTGATGGTGTAGTGGTTAAGTGCAGTTTGGGTATGGTTGGCCATTTGAACCCATCACTTGCAGTACAGAAGAAAGATATTGCAGTCTGCTTCCATACAGATTAAAGAGCAGGATGCTCTCTGGGACAATCCTACTCTGTCCTCTTGAGTCAGTATGCACCCAACTCGCCTCACCAATGGCATCAGGATTTTTTTTCATTATTAATGTGGGGTTTCAAACTGTGTTTTTTGAAAAGCAGCTGGTAATACATATATTTTATTTTGCACACTCCCTTAAAATGCAACTAAATCAGTTAACTAAAGTATAATTCAGAGATCTCCATAAAGTTCTCAGTTTTGTTCATTAGTTTTCCTTTTACCACATTGCAAAAACTTCAGAGCTGGCAAGAGTACTGGTGGATTTAAAGACGTGAGCTTTTCTAGTGGTGAGATGAACAGAGGTTGGATATAAAGACAGAAGTACAATTGAACTGCTTTCATGAAATAGCCTAAGACAGATGACCATTGGGCCTGATTCTGAATGAACTTAGAAGGCATTATATCAAAGCCACATTCTGTAAACTTTCCGCCTGCTTTCCTTCCTCCCTTCTCTGCTACTGTTTTTACCAATTAAAATGCCTTCTGGAAAATTATTGACTAGTTAACAGAGGGCCTTCCTTCCAGGTTGTCAGTTTATAGGAGTAAGTATGTGTTATATCAATCCCTGAACACTCTGAGAGAACCAGGGAAGCCATAGAGCTACAGTTGGCCGAGGAGAGTGGCAGAGAGCCAGCGGAAAGTGCTGCACCGGGCAGCTTATGAAGAGCCCGGCCTGCTCCCTTGTGGAGCAAAGTAACTGAGGCTCTAGAGCAGTGGTTCTCACCCTTCCTCAGGCTGCAAACCTTTCATGCAGTTCATGTGGTGGTGACCCCCCCAACCATAACATTGTTTTTATGCTACTTCATAACTGTCACTTTGCTACTGTTATGAATTGGGCAATCCCTGTGAAAGGGTATTTGGCCCCCAAAGGGGTCACAACGCACAGGTTGAGAACCGCTGTTCTTGAGCCATGAGCTAGATTTGGGGAATAGTGTTGGTGCAAGTCTCTGTATGAGACATTCAGCTAGCCTGAGGACAGAGGCTTGTGTGTGATTTTGGTGGTCTCCCCAATTTCTCATATGTTGAATAAGGGAGCAATTTTTGAAACTATTGTAGAGTTTAAAATTGAGCATATATTGTGGATAATATTAGTCAGGTTAAGTAGTCTTAGATATATAAATCGTTAAGTTGTATTCATAATTAAAGATTATGCAGAGATAGCATTTATTAACTATCAAACTGACAAAAATGAAAAAGTATGGCAACACAGTACACTGGGGTTATTGTGAGAAAACCAGAATGCACTAAAGTAAGACTAAATAAAAACTTGTTGTGATTCACCTACAAATTAGGTATAAAGACACACCCAGGAACAGATCTCATTTTAACCTGGGGACTTCCTGTAATTAAAAATATACATGAAACATAGGAAAGTAGCTAAATAAACCATGGTCTACCCTCAATGGAGCTATAAACAAAGAGAGAGTTCTCTATGAGTTTATATGAAATGCTATCTAGGAAATTTTGTTCAGAGAAAGAAGCAAATGCAAAAGAGTACATGATATTTTTTGTATTATAAAATAGGGAATAAGAAAAATTATATGACAAAAAACATACAGAGGTAGAAGGAAAAGAGAAAGGAGGAAAGAGTGAAAGAATATATCTTAAAATACCTTTTCGTGGCTGTGTTAGACGGTTCTTTAGAGAAACAAAACCAGGACACTTATGATTATATATATGTGTGTGTGGGGGGGGGGTTATACAGCAAGGAGGGTAACAGCTAAATAGCCCACACACAGCAGTACAGAGGGCTCAGGTCTGCTCACTTTTGTGAAAGAGTTAATATACTGAAAGCCCTTCAATTCACAGAGGGACCTTCAGTCCAAGGTCAAGGAAGCAGACATTGGAATCTTCCCTCATGAAAAAAAGGCAGAGTCTGCCTGAAGGCAGCAGATGGTCAGCAGGGTGCAACGGTCAGCAATAGTCAGTAGCATGGGAGCTTAGCAAATCAGGCCCAGGTGTGATATTGAATGCAAGCAATGCAAGGTGACAGGATCCACTAGGCTTCACTCAAGTAATGTACATACCAGCAAAGTGGCAAAGCAGGTCTTGAAGAAACCTCAAGCTCTGGCGACGGGATCCACAGGTTGGCTGGGCCCACAGGTAGTATAGCATACAGGTTGAGGCAGAAAACTAGCCAAAGCAGCAGCATGCTGGTCAGATCACCAGAGAGGAAGAGAGATGGGGGCAGGCCATCTCTGTCCTCCAATCAAACTGTGACCTGATTAATCTCCACCCACATGTTCTTATAGGCCAGGTTGGCAGTGTAGACCTAACTATCACAGTGGCTCTAATATCAAGCCTAAATTTTTACTCAATATAATTTAAATATGGCTACAGAAGTACATTGACAGGAAACTGCCATAAGTTCGAGCTGAACTCAGAAGAGAACATCAAACAAAAATATGATTACTGACATCAGATGAATCTTGACTGAATGCAGAAAATACCAGAAAGATGTTTACTTGCATTTTATCGACTATACAAAAGTACCCCCACTGTGTGGGTCATAACAAAGTATGGATAGTATTGTGAAGAATGGATCTTTAGACCATTTCAATGTGCTCATGCCTTTATATAGACCAACGGCAGTCATTCATGCAGAACCAGGGGATATCCATGGTGTAAAATAAGAAAAAGTGTGTTAATCCACAACACCAAAGCAGGCAACCCACCAGCTTTCTGGGGCACTTCCCTGAGAGGGAAGCCACAGGAGGATAAAGTGATAGGTTAATTCCATAGTGAAATTAGCTGTAGGCAGTTCAATGAAGCACTACTACAAGTCTCCCAGAGAGAGCCAGTGCTCTTCCACTCCCCGTAAAATGGCACCTGGCTCCTCTAAAACAACACAATACAAATAGCCATCAGCCCCAACAACCTTAACAAAAAAACAGGAGAAAAAAAGGCAATGGCAGAAGCTGTCCCAAACATAACAACATGCATAGAAGAAGCAGACATTGAGCTGCCACAGAAAGAAAAAATGTGTTAAGCTTATATTATTTTACCATATTTCTTCAGTTTGTGTGCTAAGCAAATCATTAAAGAAACTGGACTATATGAAGAAAAATGAAACAGCAGAAAATGGAGATTCATTGACAACTCATTAACAATATGCATGTGATATTGAGCTACTAGCTGCAAATTCAGCAGTTCAAACCGATGAGCCACTCCCTGAGAGAAAGATGAAGCCTTTTTTAACTGCCTGATTTAAATGCTCAGCTGATTTAGTCTCAAACTGAAAGGGCAATTCTACTCTGTCCTATATGGTCTCTATGAGTCAAATTTGACTTCATGGCAGTGGGAAGTCTCTTTAGGAAGAATTACAGTCAAAGTTTGTCTTAGAGGGAAGTTGGTGAAATTTTTTTCTTGCATAATTCAGACATGCTAACAGGAGAGACACGTCCCTGTAGATTAGAAGGTCATCATGCCTGGAAGAGTAGGTTTGACCAAAAAAAGGGTTTGACACAGCAGTTGCAACAATGAGGTCAAACATAACAATGTTGAGGACCGTGGAAAATTAGGCATTTTTTGTTCTGTGGTTTACAGGGCTGTTATGAGTTGGTACTGAGTCAATGTCACCACAACAACTGTTAGAATTGTATTCATATTTTACATACCAAAAAAAAGTGAGATACCCCCCAAATAAACTAGAATCTGACTGCATTTTAAAGGAATGGCTTAATCACATTAAATCAGGGAGGAGAAGTTGTTAGAAACTAATACAAGTGAATTTTGACCACATTATTTGACTTTATACTGCCAGACTAAATACAAAAAAGAACTTCAAGCAAAAACTTCATTCTACTTAGCAAATTTGTTTTCCATAGTAAAGTGTGGGAGCAATTTTAAAACTACTTCTTCCATATACTGTTGACTCCCTAGTGACTCAGTAGGTTATAAATTGGGTTACTAACTGCAAGTTCAGCTTTTGGAAACCACCAGCTGCTCCACAGGAAAAGGATAAAGCTCTCTGCCCCATAAAGAGTTACAGCCTTAGAAAACCACAGGAGTGGTTCGACTTTGCTCTGTAGGGTTGCAATGAGTCAGAATTGACTCGATGGCAGTGAGCTTGGCTTTGTTTGGTTCTTGCATATTCTAGAATTCTATAAATCTGCACATATATTGTAGATAATAAAAACCAGTTTGGAAAGAGAGTTTCAAATGATAAAATGAAAAGTTAGAATGAACCTGTAGTATTGGAGATATTTAGTATGAAAACATGCCATGTGTCTGTCAGTTTGTCATACTGTGGTGGCTTGTATGTTGCTGTGATGCTGGATGTTATGTTATTGGTATTTCAAATGTCAACAGAATCACTCAAAGTGAACGGTTCCAGTGGGGCTTCTAAACTATGACGAAGGAATCGGCTGTCCACTTTTGAGGACGTAGCCACTGAAAACCCTAAGTATAGAATCAAAACATTGTCCAATACTTTCAGCCGAATAAATGGAAGCAGAACACTGTCAGAAATAGCACCAGCTGATGAGCCCCTGAGGCCAGAAGGAACTCAGAAGATAACTGAGGAAGAGATGTCTTCTTAAAGTAGAGTTGACCATAATGATGTGAATGGATTGAAGCAGTGGTTCTCAACCTTCCTAATGCTGCGACTCTTTAATACAGTTCCTCATGTGGGGGTGACCCCCAAGCATAAAATTATTTTCGTTGCTACTTCATTTTTTGCTACTGTTATGAAATGTAATGTAAATATCTGATATGCAGGTGTGTTAGGGTTCTCTAGAGAGATAAAACCAGATTGCTGATAACTATATATATATATATTTATAAAATAGATATATAACACAAGAAATGAACGGTTAAATTATAAACAGATTGATATATATAATACAAGAAATGAACAGTTAAATTATAAAGCAGTACAAATGGCTCAGTGCGACTCACTCCTGTGAGAGAGTTGTGAGACACTGGCAGTCCTTCAAGTCTTGAGGGCCGTTAGGTAGTCCTCTGTAGAGAGAGTGCTGGGCTATCCCAGCACAGGCAGCAAACAGCAAGGCAGGTCACCAACTGTCAGTCTCCAGCTCAAGAGATGTAAATTTCAATCCTGTGGTCTTAAAGGAACCTCAACTTAAAGCAACACAGTCCCCAGGCTAGGTGTCCCACAGGTAGTATACCCTTTAAATTGAGGCACAGAACAAGCAAGGCAGCCTCACACTGGTCCAATAATTAAAGAGCGAGAGACAAGAAAGGCGAGGCTCCCCAAGTCATTTATCTCTCGGCCCTTCAATTAATCCTACTTATGTTTATTGGCCAGTCTGGCACAATAAACTATCTCAGCAGGACATATTTCCATTCTTACAAATTGAACATAATTAAAGCATACTGATTAATCACAAAAACAATATGTAATTATATATATGAGATATTTCTAATTACAATTAAATTAAATTTTTTCTTGAAGCATGGTGTTCATGGGCAATAGTCTTCATGCCAGGTGCTCATATATGGGCATATCTGCATGTGGGCGGACCCACCTGGAGATAGAGGAGTAGTGTCTTGGTTCCTAAGACCATTGGAACTATGTGTTTTCCGATGGTCTTAGACGACCCCTGTGAAAGGGTCATTCGACCCCCAAAGGGGTCACAACCCACAGTTTGAGAACTGCTGTTAAAATTCATGAAGTGTTGTTTTACCTCCAATACTGCTGCTTTCAACACAGTAGCTGCTTTCAACACAGCAGCTGCTTTCTACATAGTAGCCTCTCTCTACACAGTAACTGTTTTCTACACATGTGTGACTGGTCCACATATGTGTATGTGTATGTGACAGGGTTGGCACTATAATGCACCTGTGTATGTGACAGGGTTGATGCCATGATGTCATCATGCCAAGTACTCATGTGGGCATATCTGCATGTGTTTTCCAATGGTCTTAGGTGACGCCTGTGTTAGGGTCATTCCACCCACATAGGGGTTGCAATCCACATGTGAGAACTGCTGGATTAAAGCCTGTCAGAGTAAAGCCTTTGGGACCTTCATTTACTGACAGGACACAACTCAAAATGAGAAGAAACAGCTTCAAAAAATACAAATAATCAGAACTTGGAATGTACAAAATATGAATCTAGGAAAAGTGGAAGTTATCAAAAATGGAATGTATAAAGATCAATATCCTAGGTGTCAATCAGCTGAAACGGACTGGTATTAACCATTTTGATTCAGATAATCATATTGTTTCCTATTCTGGAAATGAAAAAAATCCAGAGGAATGTGGTTGTACATCAAAAAGCACATTTCAATATCTATCTTTGAAGTACAATGTTGTCTGAAGTTATATCTATCCATCTTCAAGGCAATCTAATCAATATAACTCTTATTCAAATTTATGCACCAATGACAAATGCTAGTGATGAATAAATTGAAGAATTCTATCAACATCTTCAGTCTGAGATTGATAAAAAATATATAGGTAAGATGCATTGTTAATTATTGGAGAATAAAATGCCAAAATAGGAAACAAAGAGGAGGGAACAGTCCTTGAAAAATATGGTCTTGGTGATAGAAAGGAAGCTGGAAATAGCATGATAGATTTCTTCAAGACCAAAAACCTGTTCAAAGCAGCTACCCTTTGTCAACAACACAAATGGCAGCCAAACACATGGACTTCCCCAGATGCAATGCACAGAATTCAAATGGACTACATCTGTGGGAAGAGACAACAGAAGCCCAAAAGCAGGCCGGGGGTTGATTGTGGAACAGACCACCAATTACATCAAGTCCACAAAAGGCAAAATATGAACTTGAGTCTATCCCACCTGAATTTTGAAAACTCCTCAAGAACTGATTTGATGCATTGCACACTAATGAAAGAAAACCTGATAATCTGTGGGAGGATATCAAGAACAGAATTCATTAAGAAAGTGAAAAGTTAAAAAAAAAGAGCTGATACAAAGGGCTCAAGTAGAAAGCAAATGTTTTGAGAATGATGATGGCAACAAATGTACAAATGTGCTTGACACAATGGATGGATGGATTGTGATAAGAGTTGTACAAGCCCCCAATAAAATGATTTTTTTAAAAGACAGGAAATAAAGACGAGATCAAAATGGATGTGAAATGAGATTCTAAAGCATGTGACAGCGCTGTCCAAAGGGCATAGTTCTTGAGGATATTGGACTTTGGTTCAGATCTCTTACCTAGAGGATATATGTAATGAAGGTAGGCCTAGAACTACCATATACTTACTATTTTAATATGCTTCTTGCTTTATAATGCTATGTATTAGTCAAGTAAGCATGGCTCTGTCATTGTGAATGAATGTTACTGAAAGTTTTGCCCTATCACCATCCTCCATCATTTGTGTAAATACTGTGCAGTCACTTAAGAGTTAAACTGTACATGTCACAAATTGACATATTACAGTTCATAGCTGGCCTCTACTTGTATAATTTCCTTTTGTCAACAGTTGTTTTACATTCTATTTCATTGGCTAAATTGATGACACCATCAATAGAATTACCTTATGCTCCAGAGGGATAATTGATAATGTTCTCTAACATACAATGACAAGGATGTCTGTAGGTGAACCAGAGACATATATAAACCATAGATACATGAATTGATTTGGGGGTTTGCACTTGCACTTGATTCTAGCCTCGATCTATGAGCAATTAGTTCTCTTTCTATATATACATCTACCCTTTCTATATATACATCTACCCTTTCTACCCTTTCTATATATACATCTTTTAAAACTTTGATAGAGGAAACCTCATCTCAACTGGGGTCAGTTTTTCAAGATATGTGAAGAGAGAGATCATTCAGTAAGTGCAATACAAAATTGTGCTAAGGTCACCCAAATCCAACAGACTCTCCCTCCATAGTGATAGGGAAATGTTACTGGAAATTCAAGTCAAGTTGGAAGGAAGGGGGTGGTTGTCATGAATATTTCTGTTTGGCAGGAAAATGGGGGCATGGGGGAAGAACCGCCTGCTCATCAGGAAGAAAAAACAAGCTTAACAACCCTTATATAGAACTCAAGAGAAGAATAACCCAGATAAATAGAGACTCAGAAACATGCTCTTAGTCATATGAACAGAAAAAAATCATATGAACAGATATCAAAGATATGAACAGAAAATTTCAAAAGGAAACTCAAGAAGACAAAGTAAAATAGTATAATGAAATGTACAGAGACATAGAATTAGAAAAACGAAGAACATGCTCAGCATATCTTAAACTGAAAGAACTCAAGAAAAGTTTCAAGACTTGAGTTGCAATATTGAAAGATTTGATAGGCAACATATTGAATGATGCAGGAGGAATCAAAAGAAGATGGAAATAACTCACAGTCACTGAACCAAAAACTAGTTGGCATTGAACTCTTTCAAGACTTGGTATATGAGTAAGAACTTACAATTAATTTCCTATAGAGAGATACAAGTATTTTCTTGTTTTCTCGACTATAAAGTGTAAGACCATAGCATACACTTCATGCAGCAATATTTATCCATATTTAGGATAACGTTTAATATGGTTCACATGGAAAATTACTAGAACCATGGAATGTAAGCATTTTTAAATCTTTTACCTCATTGTGATTCACTGTTTAAAAAACAACCTTGCAAGGTCACAAAGAGAGCAGTTGAGCATGGTTCCTCATTTCCATATTAATTGATTTGACTCAATAGGACACTTTTTCCATGTATTTGCTGACTACTGTCAAACTGTTATGTATTGTATGCTTGGAGTTAATCTGACTCAGCAACTCTATATGAGCCTTGCCCCGTAAGGCTGCAAATTTCATGGGAGCGATGGTTAAGCACTTGACTGCCCTCTGAAAGTCAGCGGTTTGAATCCACCCACAGTTCTGTGGAAGAGAAGACCTGGTGAATTGTATAGTCATCAATTTATCTTCAGAGTTCCTAGTAATCTGCCTATTTATTCAATCTACACATATTTATTAAATCTTAGGGCAATGATAATGGAGCAGTGAACAAAACCAGTAAAATTGCCTGCCCTTTACACATTTGTATCCTAAAGATTAATTTGGATGAACATTAGTTAAGTAATAACTTTAAAAATATCCTTTAATCAGGGACTACTATATCCCAGGCATTGCCTTAAAATTTAACCTATTTACCCCATTTAAAGTGCAATTTGAGAGACCACTGTAATTTCATTAAATGAGAAAGACAGTCACAGAAAATATTAATAAATAGCCCAAAGACATGCAACATATGCACTTCTATTCTAGGTCAAGTCTATGACTTAAAGTTCATGTTCTTTTCTTCACACTTGTAATATATTTAAACATTTTTTTCAAATTTAACATGGGTATTTAAATTTTTTATTTATCAACTTTTAAATTCATACAGATTTTTTGAAATGTTTAAATCTAGTTTTTTTGCTTAATAAATTCTAGAAGTTTAAATTGAAAAAAATATCATCTCAGGGGTTTGTAAAATATTATACTTATAAATGCTGAAACTACCTTAACTTTATTTTAGTGTGTGATATGAAGTATCTTTTCCATTACCTAGTCTATCAGTATCAGTTATTAATTATTTTCATTCTCATTTTGATAAAGGTACAACATTTTTAGCCTGAAATTCTTGAAAAAGCCACTCAATAAAGCCCAACCCAATCCCTTTTGGTAAAAATATTTTGCATAACTTCTTATATAATGAGTTGAAGATTTAATTACAAAGATTTGTTTCTGTTTTGATGCATACATGCATTATCTTAAATTTCAGTGACAGAAATATTCTATTTGTATCTGACTAAAGATATCAATTTTAACTTTAGTATTGTCTTCTTTAATCTGTTTAGATAATCAGTCCTCAAATATTTATTTAACACCGACTATAAAATATATATTATGAGCCCTGCTATCATAGTGGGCTATGCATTGAGTTGCCAATCACAGGTCAGCAGTTTGGACCTCTAAGCTCTTGTCCAGGATAGACCAGGATGTCTCTTGTCCAGGGTAGACCAGAGGTTAGAGAAGGTGAGTGTAAATAAGACCCACGTGGACTGGTAGGAATTAGATATCTGAAGAAGAAGTTATGACCTTGGAGACAGAATGAGCTCAGACAATCAGGTAGACATGTGCTAGGATCGTGAGTATGAGATAGGGAGGGAAGATGTACAAAGAAACAAGTACAACAAAACCAGACCCTTGTGATAAAAGAAATTCCTCCATCGTACCACTCAGCAAACACATAGAATGACCCCTGGAAAAAGAACATAAACTGTTGAGGTTAAAAATCGATTTAATTTGGGTTTATAATTTGGGGAGTCCAAACTCATTGTCATTGAGTTAATTCCAACTCACAATGACTTTATGGATTGGGTAGAACTGTCTCTAGGAGTTTCGAAGACTAATTGTTTACAGGAGTAGAAAGCCACAGCATTTTTCCCTCAGAGCAGCTGGTGAATTCAAACTGCTGACCCTGTGCTTAACAGCCCGATTCATAACCCACTGTACCATCAGGGCTCCTGTTCGGGGACTACTGTCTGGTAAGTGCTGCACTGCTAATCACAAGGTTAGCCCTATCAGCTGCTCCTAGGGAGAAGGGTATAAAGCTGTCTGTACTCCTAAAGATTAAAAATCTCAAAAAAAAACCTATACAGAGTAGCTAAGAACTGGATTAACTCAATTGCAGTGAATTTGGTTTGTGTGGTGCTGGATTAGATAATCAGTCTGTGTTGGATGTTGGTCATAGAGCTCCCATGCCTAACTCAACTGCCCACTTCCTTACAACCCTTTGAATGAAATTAAACTGAAATTAAAATTAAATGAAACTAAAATTTTAAGACTTTATAATAGCATCCTATTAATAACCTGTGGATTGTGACCCTTTCTAAGAGAGACAGCATTCTGAGTCCCAAGTACCTGACTGTTGGGAGCATTTGGACTCCAGGTAGTCTGTAAGTTTGAATGTGGCAGGACACACAAAGACACATCAATGAAGCCTTTAACGAAGGAGCTCCAAGCGAGGATCACAAATATTGATGTGCTCCCCAGTTCTGACTCTGGACCTTGGAGAAGCTCCCGGACGTTGACATGTCCTCATTTAGACTTTTAAGAAATGGCCTATGAAAAATGGAAACTCTAAAGCATATACAAATGGAAAAATTATTACTGCTATTGACAGGATTGAACTCAATCCAAGCTAAATCTGTCTTAGATTACAGAAAGGATGCATTACTTACTAATATGCATCTGGATTTGCCTATAATTTGTGAAATCTTACCAAAAAGTCTTTTTGATGCTCATAACAACCTTTATATTTCAACGCATACTTGTCTATAATCCTAATGCAGAGCATAGTTCCTCTGTATTAAATCAAATTTCCATTATGTTCTTAAACAGTTACCATCTGAAAAACATCACTGACTTTATAGGGGGGAAAAATTCAAAACCACAATGACGTACCACTTCACACTCACTAATCTAGCTATTATTAGAAAAATGGAAAAACAAGTGTTGGAGAGGATGTGGACAAATTAAAACCCTCATGCATTATTGATGGAATGTAAGATGGGGGCAGTCACTGAAGAATAGAGTTAGGCAGCTTCACAAAAGGTAACCCAGAATTAAAATATGATCAGGCAAATCTACTCCTGCATATCCACACAGACACTTCAAAGCAGGGATTCAAACAAATAATTACACAAAAATGTTCAGTGACTCACTATTGATAATATCCAAAAGGTGGTAACAATCTAATGGTCCATCAGGAGAGGAATGGATCAGCAAAATGTATTACATATATACTGTGGAAAGGAAATAAAGTGCTATGTCATGACTGAATCAAGAAAACTTTATTCAGAGTGAAATGTCAGACATAAAAAGAAAAACAATATCATTTTCCATTTAAATGATATATCTAGACGAGATAAGTACATAGTGATTAAAGTCTTAATGGTTGTCAGAAAAGAATAATGGGAGTTACTATTGAAGGATTATTGAGTTTCTATTTGGGGTGATACAAAACTTTTGAAAATAGTGCTAATTTGCACAAACTACTGAATGTAATTAATGTGATTTAATTGGACACTTAAAAGTAGTTTTAAAGCCGTTTTTGTTGTTGTTTTGTTATATATACTTACCACAAAACATTTAGTATTGCCAATGAGCCATCAGGACAGAGAGAAGGCTCATTAACAACCTTAGATACGCATATGGCACAAGTTTGCTTACAGTAAGAGAAGAGAACTTAAGCCTTTACTAATGCTAATTAAAGCTTCAGCCTTCAGTATGAATTGCACTTCAACATAAAGAAAACAAAAATTCCTCACAATAGGACCAAAAAACAGTCATGATAAATGAAACTTTTGAAATGTTCAAAGAAGGATTTAATTCACTTGGATCCATAATCAACACCCATGGAAATACAAAACAAACAAACAAACAAAAACCCAAACTGGATGCCTTTGAGTCAATGCTGACTCACAGTGACCCCCTGTGGATTTCCAAGATTGTAACTGCTTATCGGAGAACAAAGCCCAGTCTGTCTCCCTTGGAGCTGGTGGTGGTTTCGAACTGCAGACCATACCAGTCACAACCCCCCAACGCACAACCATTATACCACCCATGGAAATAACAGTCCAGAAATCAAATTATATATCGCACTGGGCAAATCTGTTGCAAAAGACCTCTTTGAGGTGTGAAGGAGCAAAGATGCCACTTTAAGAACTAAGGTGGTCCTGACCCAAGCCGCTATTTTCAAAGGCATGTGAAAGATGGACAATGAATAAGAAAGAGCAGTTGATCCCTTTGAATTATAGTGTTGGAGAAGAATTTTGGATGTATCCTGGGCTTGCAGAAGATGGAACCAAGCAGATGCTCCTCAGAATTGAGGATGACAAATGTCACATTGTTCACACTTTGGGCATGTCACCAGGAGGGACATCTGCTGGGTAAAGTAGGTTAGCAATCAGAGGAAGACCCTCTGGGAGATGGACTGACACAGTGGCTGCAATAAAGGGCTCAAGCATAACAATTGTGAGGTGGGGTCCCACTGGTAGTGTTTCCTGCTCTTGCATGCAAATAGGGGAGGGATAAGTCAGAACAAATTAAAAGGCTTTGAAGGAAATCAGGATCAAGATACTAAGTGGCAGCGAGGTCACATTTTCTAAGTTTTCCATTTCCATTTAATTAGTTTATAAGGACATGGTTGCATTGGGCTTATAAACTATTGAAATGTGGATAGTAAACTTGGAAAATTTGACATTATCGTTTATTATTCTTTTCCTTAAATAATGACATATTTACACAAAATTACAATACCACTTGGTAAGTGTCATAAAGAGAATAAGCATAAGAGTGCATTGATCAGACATAAAGGAGCAAAAATTATAGTACGCTCTTCATTATTGAGATTACGAACTTTGAATAATATATATTTTCTCCCTTTAGTTAGTTATAAAAATAATGGGATAATTACTCTATAAAATTGTATAAACTACAGAGCTATCAAGTTAACATCAAATGATGATTGAATATGTGCCTTTTCCCATAAAGATCTGTACTTCTTAGATACATAAAACTCAAAATTTAGTATATTACATATAATATTGAAGCAGTGAAAAGTATAAATGATCATGATGTTTTTTAATGTAAAACAATGACATAACTATATAAAGTACCACAACAAGAGACATTTGCTTCCTTGATAGTCTATTGATTGAAGGATTTTAAAGGGTGGATTATAGGAGATTAAATTTTGTCAGAACTTTGAGTATCTACAAACGCTGAGAAGTATTTTTGTCTCTACGCATTTCAAAAGTTAATCTTTAAATGTCACTGCTCTGAAACTTTGGTGTGCATTTCTGCTTTTCTGGAACAGTTATTGATATTCCAGATTGTCACACAATAGATTGTTCTGCCATGCAAAGACATTTTCCAATAGTGTTTGTACAAATGGTATATGTGGTTGTGCTGATACAGACATGTGTCTCTGTATCTAGAGCCATGTGGTGGGACAGACAGGTGAGCTACCTTCAGTAGTTTGGAACTTTTATTTACTATAAATCGTTTAGCTGAATTAACAGTTACTGCAAGCATCAGCTAAGGTTTTAAAATTCAAGCCTCAAGTCGCAATACTGAAAAATTCTATGGGCAAAATATTGAATAAAGAAGATGGGAAGAATACATAGAGTCACAGTACCAAAAAGAACTGGTTGTCACGCAACCATTTCAAGAGGTACATATGATCGAGAACTAATGGTACTAAAGGAAGAAATCCAAGTTGCACTGAAAGTATTAGCCAAAAACAAGGCTCCAGGATTTTAATGGAAAGATCACATTGTCAACCATTTATGTGGGGACATTATGTGGCACAGGTAAGAACCTGACAATTAATTAGTTGAAAGGCTAGTGGTTTGAACCCACCTAGGGCCACTTTCTGAGACAGACATGACAAGGTGCTTCTCAAAGGTCGCAGCCTGGAAGCCCCCTTTGAATAATTCTATTCTGTGGGGGGTCCCTAGGCATCAGAATCATCTCAATAGCAATGGTCCTGTCTTTCAGATACTAGTGACCCTAGGTACAATGGAACAAAACACTGTCCAGTTCTGTACCAGCCTCACAATTATGCTTGTGTTTGAGCTCATTCTTCCTCCCACTGGGTCAATACGTCTCATTGAGAGCATCCCCCCTTTTAAATGAGTCCCTGCTTTACTAAGCATGATGTCCTTTTCCAGGTACTGGTCTCCCTTGATAACATGTCAAAGTGCCGTATGTAAGATGAAATGTTGGCATTCTCACTTCTAACAAGACAGATTTGTTTTTTTCTTTTGCAATTAAAAAAAATGAAAACCATGTTTTAAGAAGACAGGTAAATTGAGAGGAAGAATTTGATTATTAGTACCCGATTAGGGATTTCCTGCTTTTCCAAACTATAAAATATTAAATGAATGTTTCTTTTTCTTGTTGTTGTTTTTCTTTTTTTTAAATCATTTTATTGGGGGCTCATACAATTCTAATCACAATCCATACATATATCCATTGTGTCAAGGACATTTGTACATTTGTTGCCATCACCATTCTCAGAGCATTTGCTTTCTACTTGAGCCCTTGATATCAGCTCCTCACTTTTCCCCCTCCCTCACCACTCCCCCCTCCCTCTTGAGTCCTTCATAATTCATAAATTATTATTATTTTGTCATATCTTACACTTTCCGACTTCTCCCTTCACCCACTTTTCTGTTGTCCATCCCCCAGGGAGGAGATTGTATGTAGATCCTTGTAATCAGTTCCCCTTTCCAACCCACCCTCCCTCCACCCTCCTGGTATCACCACTCTCACCACTGGTCCTGAAGGGATCGTCTGCCCTGGATTCCCTGTGTTTCCAGTTCCTATCTGTACCAGTGTACATCTCTGGTCTAGCCAGATTTGGTATGACTGTTTCAAAACAACTTATAGCAAGTTTAACTATTATTGGTCACTATAACTTTGCTTTCATGAGTTTGCTTTTCAGATTATAAAGGTAAAGTCTTTGAGACCCTGCATCACTTGGAGTGTTAATCCATGTGTCAAGGAAGAGGTTCATCTCGTACATGCATTGCACATATAAGTAATTGTAACATTGGCTTGGGAGGCATTTCCTATTTAATACCTCTTACCATGTCACATGTTCTCTTCATTTTTCAAAAATTTTGTAAAGTAACTAGCTGTAAACTAGTAAGACATGTAATAATTTTAGGTAAAATTTCTTCCCTGGAAACGGAAGCATAATATGCATAAAATAGCTTGATGAATCATCATTTGTCTGATCCTCTAGAGATGTTTTTCAAATATGTCAATAGAATAAGCAAAACGTACTTTTCATATTATGCATATTTAAATATATTATTTCATGACAGGGCAAGTATCTTTCAGAGGCTATATTTAGGAAAAATGAAGTCTTTTTTCCCATTGGGAATATAACTTAAAAGAAAAGTTGCCAGCATTTAATCCAACTCTTAATGAGCCTACAGGATGGATGAGAACGGCCCCATAAGGTTTGTCAGGTATGATCTTTACACAGATGATTGCCACAACTTTCTTCTGTGGAGCAGCTTGTGTGTTTGAGCAGCAGCCTTTGGGTTAGCAGCCACGAGCTTACCCACGGCCTCACAGGGGTCCTTGTCTAGCCCCTAAAAAAACACCCCAAATTTGTAGGACAGAGTAGAATTACTCCACAGGGTTTACAAACCTGAAAAATCTTTTTTTTTCTTCCAATAAATCATTTTATTGGGGGCTTGTACAACTCTTAACACAATATATACATCCATCCATTATGTTAAGCACATTTGTACATTTGTTGCCATCATAATTTTCAAAACATTTTCTTTTCACTTTAACTCTTGGTATCAGCTTCTCATTCCCCTTCCCCCTCTCTCTCCACTCTCCCTCCTTTATGAACCCTTGATAATTTATTGTTATTTTTTCATATCTTACACTAACTGATGTCTCCCTTCACCCACTTTTCTGTTATTCATCTCCCTGGGAGGGAGTTATATGTAGAACATTGTAATTGGTTTCCCCTTTCTACTGCCACCTTCCCTTTCCCCTCCTGGTATGACTACTCTCATATTGATCCAGCAGGATTTAGCTGTCCTGGATTCCATGTGTTTCCAGCTCGAATTTGTACCCATGTACATACTCTGGTCTAGTCAGATTAGTAAGGTAGAATTAGGGTCACGATACTGGGGTGGGGGTAGCACTAAAGAACTAAAGGAAAGCTGTGTTTCATCAGTGCTATACTGTACCCTGACTGGCCTTTCTCCTCCCTGCAACCTTTCTGCAAGGGGATGTCCAATTGCCCCCATAATGGCTTTGGGTTTCCACTCCACATTCCCCGCCCCATTCACAATGATGTGATTTTTGTTCTGGGTCTTTGATGCCTGATACCTGGTCCCATCGACACCTCATGATCACCCAGGCTGGCGTGCTTCATCCATGTGGGCTTTGTTGCTTCTCAGCTAGATGGTCGCTTGTTTATCTTCAAGCCTTTAAGGCCTGGGAAGCTATATCTTGAAATATCCGGGTACCATGAAAAGCTGAAAATCTTTATGGAAGCACATAGCCTCATCTTCCTTCTACAGAACAATAGTAAGGTTAGAACTGCTTACCATTGGATTAACATCCAAGTGCTTAATCATTGCATCACCAGGGTGTCTTTGTCTAACCATGAAGGGGGCACTTGTTTCATGTAAGGGAGCTCATGTGGTGCTGTCAGGTAAGTTCTGGACTGCTAACCCTAATATCAGCTGTTCAAATCCATTATATGCTCTGCAAGAGAAAAATGAGGCTATCTGCTCCTGTACAGCCTTGGAAACCATATAGAGTGTTACTGTAAGTCAGAATCTACTCTATAACGGTTGTTAGGTACCCTCAAGTCGGTTCCCACCCATGGTGACCCTATGCACAATAGAACCAAACACTGCGATTCCCCGTCCTTGCACTTGTCCCTATGCTTGAACCGACTGTTGCAGACACTATGTCCATCGTCTTATTGAGGGCCCACTCTTTTCCACTGCCCCTCTACACTGATGTCCCTCTCCAGGAACTGGTCTCTCCTGAAAATATATCTAACGTGTGTATGATGAAGTCTTGTCATGATTGCCACTAAGGAGCACTGTGGTCATCCACTTCCAATACTGATCAGCTTGTTCTTTGAGCAGTCTGTGGAACTGTCAATAGTCTTCTCCAGCATCATCATCAAATGTATTGATTTTCCTTCGGTCTTCCTTAACCAGTGCCCAACTTCCACACACATAGGAAGCAATTGAAAATACCATGGCTTGGGTTAGGAACACCTTAGTCTTCAAAGTAACATCGTTGCTTTTAATCCTCTAAAGAGGTCTGACACAGCAGGTTTACTTAATGCAACTCATCTTTTGATCTCTTGACTGCTGCTCCATGAACACTGACTGTGGATCCAAGCAAGCCAAGATCCTTGACAACTTCAACCTTTCCTTCATTTATCATGATGTTACCTATTGGTCCAGTTGTGAGGACTTTGGTGTTCTTTACATTGAGTCATAGTCTATATCGAAGGCTGCAATCCTATGGCAACAGGTTTTGGTCTTTCAGACAAATTTGTAAAGGTGATTTAGAGATGGAAATGCATCTGAGGAAACTAATCACCAATCTAATAAAGGTGGGCAGATATGAATTAACTTGTCAAGTTACAGAGTAGATTTTAGAAAGATGGGAGTAAACCATCCTTCTTTAACAGAAACAGCAAATTCTTCTTTTACAGAAATAGTTGATTCTTAGGCCTGGCTTAATCAAGAGGGAACTGGTTTTTCCTCGAGCACTGAATATTAGTAGAAAACAAGTAGAATAAAGGATTTAGCTCCATGAAGAGGGAAACATAACCTAAGATCAAGTCACAGAGGGAATGGGACCACAAAGACATGAAAGGATTCAGACAAGTTTTACTCTAATAGTAATTTGATGCAAATAAATGAAAACTGTTAAAACTATGTAGTTTATTAACACACACACGGTCAATTCTCCAGGTTTTTCTTCTTTGGTGCCCTGGCTTAGAACCTCCAACCTTCATGCTAGTAGCACTTGTGTCACCTAAGGAGGCATGGGCTTTCTGAAAAGCAATGTGAGAGCTACCGAGCGCATTAAGGCAAAGAGCTCTAGCTTTGGGGACTGACAGGACTGCACTTGACTCTCAGCTCTGCTCATTAGATTGTCAAAATGCAGGTTTTTTCATCTGTAACATGGGTACATAATACATTCCAGAATCATGGTGAGACTAGGAATAATTCATATACACTGCATTGACCATAATTGGTATTCAGAAAATATTATTTCTAGGCATAATTGTGTATTAATAAGAATCTTTGGGCTGCAAGTAACAGAACCAATTCAAACCAACTTAAGGCAAACCAACAAACCTTCTAAGCTCATGCAGCTGAAAAGTCTAAAGGTAGAAGTAGCTTCTGGCAGGATGTGGATCAGGATGGCAGATGTGTACTTTCTTCATTTTTCTCACTTTCTTCTATGTTGCTACTTTTCCAATTCAGATGTTTATGGTGTTGGTATACTATGGCAAAAAATTGCTATCCCCAGCTTTACAATCAAAGCCAATCAGTTAAGTAACTCCTGCAGAAGATTCCCCTTTCCTTACAGTAATTTCAAAATCCCTAATGATACTGCGCTTCAACCCAGCTTAGGTCAGTCGTTGTATCCAGGGTGCCTGGGTAATCTCAGTGGTCAAACCCTGGGTCTTAGCTCCCTCTAGGCTCATAGATCCCTCTGGTGAGGTCAGCCCCTGAACCAGAATTGGGAAGAAGGCATATAAAGTAGACTTGAACAGTAAAAAAAATGTCTGTAGACTCGGGTCACTACTAGAATCGTGGTTTTGTCATTGGCTTGACAGCTCTATAATAGAATTTAAGCAGGATATAGTAGCTTGTATGCTTCTAGATATAATTTAGCTTAGTAATGGTATTTGTTATCTAATATCAACAGTAAGTCTACAAGTAGAAAAAGATTCAAAGATTTGATTCAAAGGTTGAAAGAAATCATCAAGGGCCTTACTTCTTCCCATTTCTCTACTCTGCCATATTGGAAGGACGTTTTTCATGACAGTCACAGTTTCAGGTCTCAGTGTTCCCAGCAGCAGAAGAGAAGATCACTCTTACTTTCTCTCTGTGAAGAGCAAGGAGACTTTTCCTGAAGAGCTTACACAACATTCTTTGTACAGAATCAGGTTACTCACCCATATGAGCACCAACCCTGATCTGGAATTACCAGTAGTGGGTTAGAGTACTTATCAAACATGAATGGCATCTGAGAAAGAAGCCTCAATGTTTTCCACACAAGGAGTAGGATGGAGAAACAAGTTTTAGAAGCTTAAATAAGTGAGTAAAGTAGAATCCATGAAGGACGAACTCTCAGAGATTATGCATGGAAACTTGTTCTAGACATGGATACTCAAGAGAGTGTTAAAAAAACAACAGGTCACAGAATCAATAGTGTCTTGGGTCTTAAAGTCTTGTTTTCAAACAAGCAGATGGAAGTCCACATGGTAGAAGCACACACGTCTGTAATCCAAGGATTGTAAATAATATAATCCAAATCTAAAGGGGGAATGGTATCAGAGCTTATATTGTGACTGCCTGGCTAACAGCAGGCTATGGATGACAGTGGAAGCCCAAAATCCATGTGCCGGGTCCACACATGGTTAATCCTCTCCTGAGCCTCCACCCGTCACAGTTGACGGGTGTGAATATCCCTGTTCTCAGACAGAGAACATCGAAAAGTCAACCATGGCAGATGTAGTGAGGCCAAAATGTATTATCTTTTCATTTGGTTTCCTTTTGACTCATTTCAAAATTGCTTCAGTTGGGAAGAAAAAAAAAAGTAAAGGGGAAATAGACATGGATTAAACAAACCCCTACTGAATCCCCTCTGAACATGGACTAGGGATGTGAATGGCCTTGTTTTACATGCGGAATGCATTGGAAAGTGGATTGTTGCAGATGCAGTTAGGTTAGAATTTAACACCCTTCCACTTGCTCTCCCTTAGGACCCATTTAATTTGTTTCAATTTTTAATATTTTCTGCTTTTTCTATTAAGGATTTTATCTATTTTATATTTGTTGTTGTTTGTTTGTTTTTAAATTTTTTTCTGTATATGAAATCCAGGACAGATAAATCTACAGAGACAGTAGCTGGATTAATGGTTCATTGCTGTATGGCAGGGGAGGTTGGGGAGACATGCAGAGCTAATAACAATTTGTACAAAAATGAAGAAAATGTTCTAAAATTGATTGTTATGATTGCAAAACTCTTCTTGATGTGAATGAACTATTGATTTGTATTATATGTGAATTATATGCCAACAAGGCTTTTGGGAAAATAATTAATATTTTTTCAAAAAAGAAAAGTAGGTCAGAGTAGCCTCTGACCATCTAACTATCAAGAGGACAAGCATTACAGACTGGGCAATTATGCAATCATGCCATTACGTTGATGAGGCTGTCTGCTCAGCGCTCCCTGAGCTGCGTGCCACCTAGCAGACAATTCTGCCACTTATCTGAGGAGGTCTCTTAACATCAGGTAGTGATTATTCCCATTAGTGAGAACTAATATCCCTATCTGACACCATGACTCTCTTAGCGATTTCTTTATTTAGAAAAATAAAAACAGGTCCAGAATGTATAGCAGGCATCTAAGAATGGCAGTGCAGCGGCTAATCTGCTCTCAGGGGTGACGGGTACATGGAACCACCACCCCAACCTTTCTGGAGAGAGAGACCCCATGTGAGCGTGAATTAGCTGGGAAGGGACTCGATTGCTATGGTCTGAAAATAAGGATTGAGAACTCCATTGACTCTCTTGGGATGGCTTCTAATTTCCCCTACAAATGTTCCTGCCTTGAATGGATCATATGCTATTTATCTTCATCTGCATTTGTACCACATTTCTGAATTCATGAATTACAATTACATTACTTGGATGGAAACGAGATTCTATGGAGAGCTAAATTCATAAAACCAACCTGGGGTCTCCTGTCATTTTGACTCAAAGAAGTGTACTTTTAAATGTGCACCACCCCTTCCACCCCCACCCCACGTACCAATACCCTTTTTCTTATTTAAATCCAGCCTGGGGGCAACCAAACAGAAATGCATTTGATTTTTAAATTATATGGCTCCCCAATTTTGTCCATGAACATATTTTAAAGTATTTGGTGAGATTCTGCACGGTCAGTTTAATGTGTTGCATACTTGCATATCTCAAATTCTTGAGATGTAAATATTTTCACACAAGAGCATTGTAGATTTAATGCATATGGAAATTATCTTCATTTGATTTCACTAAGTACTTCATTGAATCCTCTTTTATATGCTAGGTGCTAGAAACATAAAATTAAGAAATAGTTTGGGGTAGCTCAAAATAGTGACAATCTATAGATAGAAAGCATTCAATCATGGAGCAGAGTCATCCTCATTCCGACCGTGGGAAGCACAGTACAACGGGAGTACAATCCATGACCTCCGGCTCTACCTTTACAGAGAACGGGCTCTGAATAGATCCCTACAGCCTGAAATTCCCAGTTGCCCTGCAGTTTTTCCTCTTCCTCTGGAATGTCTACCCTCTCCACCACTCTCTGTCTTAGTTTCTTACTGTGACTGTTAACAGAAATACGTTGACAAACAGAAAAGTATTTCCACACAGTTTAACCCCCGGCAACCCTACAAGGTAGACCCGTCCTGTTGTGTTTCTGACACTGGCAATCTTTACAGGAGCACGAAGCCTCAGTGACTGACGGCTTGCCCCTCTGGTATTAAGTCCTTTTGATCAGCAGTTCCAGTCATGACGTATTATGCCGCAAGATCTCGCTGTTTACCCAATCCAAACCCACTGCCATCAAATCAATTCTGACTCTCAGTTTCTCACTCTACAAAACTCACCATCACTGAGTCTCTTCAGACCCATGTGGACCCCTACCATTCCTCAGTTCCTTGGGGATGTTCAAGTGGTATTGAACACTCCCCAGCCTGATAAGCTCTGTCACCAAAAATCAGACTCACTGCACCAAACTCTAAGACGTAATTACCGAATATACCACCAGGTCTAGGCCATGTGGAATGTTGTAAAATCAACAACTTGCCCAATGAACATCCCTAAGGATATACGAAATGTTGACATGATGCTGAAATACTTCATAAATCATCCATAATTAACCTGTTCAAATGTTAACCACAAGGTCACCAGTTTGAAACACTAGGCAGCTCAGTGAGAATAAGCTGGGCTTTCTATGTCTGTAAATAGTCTCAGAAACTCACAGGGGCAGTTCTACCCTGTCCTATAGAATCGCCATGAGTCCTAATGGATTCAATGTACATGAATTTGGTTTTTTATTTTCTTCCCAGTAACCTATTTCTTTTGAACCATTTCTTCCTGAGAAAGAATCTCATCATGGCAAGCACATGGTGGTTCTGACTAGATCTGGCCTGATAAACATGCATAGAAAGGACAGACACAACCTACAATTGAATGTGGAGCAAAATAACTTTGCTCAGGAACAGAAGTCCCCAGCAGGATGTAGTTAGAACAACTTAGACAATATTTAGGAGCAAGAGCCCCACCAAGTCATTTTCTGTTGCAAAAATCATAACTACTCTCAAAGCGTATTCTACGCAATTCCCCAGCAATCTACTTCCTGGTAAATATGCATAAAACTCCAAACCTCCTTTCTTCAGGGGTTTTTCTTGGCCACTCTAGTCCCAACTTGGCCTTTGCTTGAGAAACTAACTAAATCCTTCATCTTCAGTTTGACCTAGTCTCTATCTTTTTTTCTCAGCCATGCTATGTGAAACGTGGGTTGGTAACATCACCTACCAGGCAGCTTTAAAATATCCATTACCTTTTAATCTCGCGAACTTTTTAAAGCCCCTTTGCATCTTTCCTTCCTTTGAGTTTCCTTGTCTGATCCGCTCCTTTTCCATCTTCCTGCATTCCTATGGCCGCACTGACAATGCAAAGAAGTCCCTTCTCATTTGGGATTGTATCTACAGGGGTCCAACACATGTGGATGGAAGCAGATGGGGGCACATTTCATCTGGAACAGAGCCCACCCAGTCTCTGGGTCATACCCCTTTCCCACCATTTTGCAGAGATGGCAGTTCATTTGGGAGTGCATTCTGCTTGGCTTAGGAGCAAAACCTTCCCAGTTGTGTAACGGTCTGCATGAGCGAGCTGACAATACTAAAAGGGTATGATGAGTGTTACGCATATGCTTTTATTTCTCCCCAGAAAACAATCTACTGTATTGTTTAGTTGAAAAATGACTTCAAGGGCCCAAACCAATGATGTTAGAGTGAATTATGAGCCTAGTTTATATCTTCCTTAAATGAAGCCTGCAAGATCAATTGCAACCTTGAATGTTACTGTACTGAAGTATATTCATTTAGCTTTGGCCTTCTAGAAGTATGACATGAATCATGTCCTATAAACTTGAAACTTAGAAGAGACATAGTGAAGAGATAAATGTATAGCATCTAAAAGATAAGACATTTTAGAAGAAAAACTTTGGATGGTTTTGGGGGCTCCTCGTCTGAGACAAGAACATCTTGACGAACGTAAAGGACAAGTTGCGTTCACGCTGTCAGAGTGGGCTGTCTTCTGTCTCATAACCGCAGTGGAGTGGTTCTAGTAAATGACGGTTAAAATCTATCTGACAAAACTACGCGTTATGCTGAGGAGTCAGCGTGATTAAATTGTCATCCTGCGGAGAGGAGTTCAGGTTCAAAGTATCTCTTAATTTCAGCATATTGTCCACTTTCAGATTCCTTTTTCTCTTCTGGAAAATCCCCTCAATTTGCAAGTCTGGATGCCTGGTTCATTACAGACTAGATTTTGGAGGGAGTACAGCAAAGATTGTGATGGTGCCAATCTCGCAGCTTGATTACACGACCACTCGCCATCCTATTTTATCAGTTTGGTCTCTCAGTAGTTGGACGTGTTCCGATCCTCTGTCACTAAAGTAGAAGGCAGTGCAGGAAGAGATGCTGATGAACGTTAACACAGAGGATGGAAGCCAAAACGGGGTTGCTTGACCAGAGGCTAGGGTGAAAGCAATTGCTAAAGATCATCCAGATACAGACGAGGATGTGGAACAAGGGAGAGCATTGCTGATTTTGGAGGCATCTTGGTTGAAAGTAGAGAATACCAGAAATATTTTTCTTTGTATTTTATTGACCATGCCAAGACATTCGATTGTGTGGATCATAACAAACTAAATATAACTTTGAGAAGAATGGGAATTCCAGAACACTTCATTGGGTTCCTGTGGAACTTATACCTGGATCAAGAGGGAGTTGTGGGAACAGAACAAGGGAATGCAGCATGGTTTCAAAACGAGAAATGTCTGTGACGGGCTCTATCCTCTCACCACATTTATTCAAACTCTATGCTGAGAAAATCATCAGAGAAGCTGGATTATATGAAGAAGAATGTGGCATCAGGATTGGAGGAAGGCATTAGGAACTTGTGATAGGCAGATGCCACAACCTTGCTTGCTGAAATTGAGGAGGACTTGAAGCACTTCCTGATGAGGATCAAGCATTGCAGTCTTTGGTGTCGATCACAAATCAATGTAAAGAAAACCAAAATCCTCACAACTGGTTGCACTTGTCAAGGATTTTGTCTGTCTGGGATCATGATCAATGCTCATGGAAGCAGCAGTCGAGAGGTCAGAAGATGAGCTGCATGTGGCTAATCTGCACAAGACCTCTTTACAGTGTTATAAACAAGGATGTCACTTTGAGGACTAAGCTGTGACTGATGCAAGCCATGATATTTTCTATGGCCTCATACGCATGTGACAGTTGGACATTAGTGAAGGAAGACCAGAGGAATCAGTGAATTTGAATTATGGTGCTGGAGAGGAATATTGAAAGTACTGTGGACTGCTAAAAGGACAAACAGATCAGTCTTGGAAGTGTGGCCAGAGTGCTCCTTAGAGGCAAGGCTGGCAAGACTTCATGCATGCTTAGATATATTTTCAGGAGAGACCAGTCCCTGGAGAAGGGCATCATGCTGGGTAAAGTAGGAGAGCAGTGAAAAAGAGGAACACCTTCAATGAAGTGGCTTGTGACAGGGGCTACAACAATGGGCTCAGCAGAGGACCAATTGCAGGGACGTTGCCCAGGGCAGCATTTGATTCTGTTGTGGATACGGTTGTGATGGGTGGAAATGGACTTGATGGTGCCAAACAGCAGGGATAATTTATTGTTCTCTCCTTGTCGGAAGCAAAGTGGAGAGAAACAAAGATGCATGGAAATAATTAATCCAAAGGACTAATCTACCTCCTGAAACTCAGCTTCCACAAACCCGAGACCAAAAAGGGATCACAACAAAAACTCCTGGGGTGGCATTAGAGAAAAATATGAAACAAAATTCAAAATCACTTTTTGAAAATCTTACACCTCTGACAGAGACTTACGCACACCCTATACACCTCCTGAGTCTATAACCTTAGTTCTTCTTGAAGCCTGTAAACGAACTCATCCCATAGTTCTTCAAGATGAACCATAATAATAGGGATGTTTGCATTTCCTAGAATGATCAACTGTACAAAATCAAAAGGGCAGCAATTGCTCATGAATAAAGCTCAGAAGACAGAACTGGATAAGAAAGAAGGCCAAATGAAAACAACCCTCCAAACAAAACAAAACAAAAAACATCAGATGGAAGTGGGAAGAATCAAAGGCTCATAGATTCAATGTTATGAAACAAAATGTGTATGAATTAATGATTGGAAAACCAATTTTCTTTGTAAACTTTTACCCAAGTCACAACAAAATGTTTAAAAGATAAAGCTGCAAAAAGTACAAGACTCCTTGGAAAGGTGCCTGGGCTCCAGGACTGTAGCAAAAGAGAACAAGATGAATCCTAAGATAGTATCTTGCCGGGGCATGAGGAAATACTCCAAGAATAATGAAGACTTTCGAAAGGGATTCCTACAGGGCAGAGCTGGAACAATCTGAGCTGCAATGGATTACAATCCATACAATACGAATTTCTCGTCTATATTTAGGTTTGACCATGAATAAATAGATTAGTGAATGTATGCTTTGGATATGCTCTGAGGAGGAATCAGTCCCTGGAGAAGGATGTCCTGCTTGGTGAAGTCTGGGGTCACTGAATAAGAGGAAGTTTTTCAACAATTTGGATGATACAGTGGCTGCAAAAGTCAGCTCGGACATGACAACAATTGTAAGGAGGGTGCCAGGCCAGGCAGTGCTTTTTACTATTGTACAATGGGTTATGAATTGGAACCAACTCCATGTCACCTCACAACAATAGCCAGCAGTCACTAGTGTTTACTGATGTGTCTATAGGTTCTTGTGACTGTGTCCACCCCTAGTTCTCGGAATATATGCAAGGCTTTCTGCTGTAACTTCAATGCCTCCTGAATATGGTCACCTTTCAGACTGCTCTCAGATCATTGACTTGATTGGCCCTAAATAGTTTACACCTTAGCAATTCCCCGATTCTTAACGAAAGGAGCCCTCATAGCACAGTCATTAAAGTGTGTGGCTGTTAACCAAAAGGTCAGTGGTTCTAACTCACCAGCTGCTTTCCAGGAAAGCAAAGGCAGTCTGCTCCTGTAAAAGCTTACAGTCTTGAGGATGCTATGGGGCAGGTCTACTGTCCTGTAGGGTGACTCTAAATTGGGATACGCTAGACAGCCAGCTGTAGGTCTTATTTGATTTGTCTGGCTAAGGGGTCCCTATTGTAACTTATGGCATCACTGAAACTCAGCCAAGCTTAAAAAAAAGTCTCACACATGATTTCTCAAGAACCTTTGAATTACAAGCAGCTCTGTTCCAGAACAAATGTGTTCCAGAACAAATGTTTAGGATACACTAGATTAGCCTCCAGACTTGAGACTGGAAAATATAAGAAGAAGATTACTCTATTCCATTCTTTTTCATGCTGTTTTCCCACTCTGAGTTGATTAGGCTTATACAGTAACCGAGCACAGAAACCAGCTGTATGATGGGAAAGCATGCAAAAGAATTTGGTCTTTTTAAGTCCTTCCTTTGGCGAGTATACTTTCTGAAAGAACAATAATAAGAGTTGGCAGGCATTGAGCATTTACTATGTTCCAGCACTGCGTCTGAGACTTTACAGTAGTACTCTTTCCTCCAACACAGGCACTACCAGTATACACTCACATCGCCCCCAATCGAAGCTGGTCACAGCTGTAGCTATCTTGCACAGCATCTGGAGTACACTCTCCCTACAATCTGTGTCAATAGCTCTGCCCAGCTCTAACCCAGGGAGTCTCATTTACATCAGACTCTGGGAGGGTGTTCCTGGTGTTGGCCTGGGCAGTTGCTCTACCCACAGCAGAAAGGCGCAGACGCAGGGCTTAGACACAGGACTGCATGGCTTTCAAACTCAGGCCCATGACCTCTAAGCGGCACTGAAATAAACATTTGGGTTTAAGAAATATGATCTGCCCTTTTATCCAGTGATTAGAAGGAAAACATGGTAATGTATTGTATTACAGTTACAGGTGTTTGCCATTTGTGTGTGTGTGTGTGTGTCTGTGTGTATGCAACACTCAACACAACGGATTCTGGGTCTGTTGGAGCTGAGCCATGGCAATCTTAGTGACACTCAGGGGTGGAAACATCTATTTAACCACATTGGAGGTCAGGGAAAATCAATATATGAATTAAAAATGGCCCATAACTTAATTTTGGCTTATATTTGTATAGGGTATTCAAAGATAATAACCTCTGAAGTAAACAATACCAATCATATTCAATGTCCAGCAAGTTTATCTAAAGCCAATTTTTATCATGGAAAGTAAGAGTGAATCTAAATATAAAACAAAAGAACAGTTTGATAGCTGTGACACACCCACTTAATAGAACTGTATATTATCATAATGCAAAATATGAATAGAACAGAGAATGGAAGATAAATTCATAACAATAATAATTCATTATGTATATTTAAAATATTGCTGCTAAGTCGACTCTGACTCCTAGTGAGCCCGCAGGACAGAGAAGAGCTGCACGGGAAGGTTCGTGGGGCTCTAATCGTTATGCGAGCAAACTGCCACTTTGTTTTCTCCTGCAGAGACTGCTGGGTAGGACAGCTGGCCTTCTGGCTAGCAACCGAGCACTCTAACCACTGGAACACCCGGCCTTTGGCTGATCTATCAGCGTAGTGACATTATTGGATATGGTTTGCTCAGCTTTACTGCTTTTATTGGTTCTTTAATCTCTGTTTCTAATTTTTGAAAGCAAAGCTAACATAAATTAATTTTTTTCAAAAGAGGGATGCATAGTTAACTTTAAACATTTGCTTAGCAGCCCAATTTTTCTCTAAAATCTAGTCATTCCATAGACTCATCCCCCATGCCTGAAGTGTAAAGAAATCCAGGTGGTGCGATGGTCAGTTTTTCTAAAGATCCGCGCCTTTACAAATGCATCGCAAACTATCAATTACTGTCAATTATTAAATGCAACAGAGCATCAAGACTGTGTTTGCCTTCTGAAGCAGTCATCAGGGAAAGTATTTGTAATTAGCTTGTACTCGGTTTGAAATTTGATTTTTTAAACTGGTGCTCCAGTCACTGTTTTGTTATTGTTGTGTTGTTCTGTTTTGTTAAACTACCACTTCACAAATACTTTATTCTATAGTTACAGACCATCCTGGCCTGAAAATAATTGAATTGCCAAAAAGGGCCCCTCATAAAAAAAATCCAATCATTTTTAAGACTCAGAATGAAGACAAAAGAAAATTCTGTGCCTTTCCTTGTGATAATTGGCTTTGAAGTTGAACATGTTTGGGTTTTGATTAGAGATTAGAAGAAAACCTTAGTCATAAAAGCAGAAAGCCTTGGAAAAATGAATATATCTTGGGCCTAAAGGTAATAGAACATCATTTCTTTTGTGTTTTGTTAGCTTTTGATGCAAATATTATTGGGAAATAGCAAAAGCCTACTGAAGGAAAACGTCTTGTCTTAGCACCAAGGTCATAGATAGAGGTGGGAGAAAGTAGAAAAATGAGAAAATGACAACAGGAGGTGCAACTATGCTTGAACTATTGTCATTTTAGGTGTTAGAATTAATACCACCTTTGTATGCATGGCCTAAGCTCAAAGGAACAGGTACAGAGAGAGTTTAAGACCTGCAGTCAGAAGTCTCAGTTTGAAACTAGGCTCTCATTCTCTAACGCGATGTCATTGAGAATATTGCTAACTTCTTCAACAGAATTGTTGCTCAAGTGAAATAATGTGAACGTATTTAGTAAAACACTGGCTGTCCACCCCTGCCAACCTGCATTATTTCTAGAACATGATGGGCAATACCAACCCACTCTGCCTTTTCCAAGGAGTTTGCCTAGTTTCCTGCCTGGTCTTACCCTCATTCTCTGTGGCGTGCCGACTCCTGGCCTGTAGACTCTTGGTTCTGGTGTCCAGTTAGACTCCCGAAGCCCATGGCATGGCAGTGCCCACTTGGATATTAGCTCTGCCCCACATTCTGACTTAGGTGTACATCAGCCTTGATAGGCTTCCTCCCAGTCCCCTGCCCATTACGATGGCTCCCTTCTACCCTCTCACAGGCATGGCAACCCAGTAAAAGCGGTGGGAACAACACCATTCCCCAGACCCCTAACTGGTGTCAATGGTTGCCATGCTCAGCTTCTCATGGAAAGATAGGAATTTCGAGCAGCCCCGGCAGTGCTTCAGAAGAAAGGCTTGACGCTTACTGGAGAGGAAAAAAAAATCAGCCATTGAATACTGTATGGGTCACAGTGCTACTCTGACACACATGAAGTCATCATGCGTCAAAATGGATGGCAACTGCTACCATTCACCAAGCTGGAGAATCACAGTTTATCAGGAGAGGCTGAATCCTAGCCAAACGTGATAACAAGGTTAGGACGTGTTAAGGTGGGGAGGTCTGGGACAGCCAACTAGAGATATTTAGGCAGCTGCTGGAGCTGGAAATCAGACTGAGAAATCATGAGGCCGTCAGTGAGAGGTAAAACCAAGATGTGTGCTTCCATAGTCTTGACAAGAGTGATTTCCACAGGGAAATAGGAGTGATGTAGTCAGATTGTAGGCCCAAGAAGCTGATGGAACGGTACATCTTTATAGTCAGGTACATGTAGCTCTCTGTAGATTTTATGTTCCCAGTCAGCAGCAGGGGTGGGAAAACTATACCATGATCTCTACCAAAAAAACATGCTTACAGAAAAAGGGAAAGAAGGTGGCGGGGGGTGGGATCGGGGTACCTGGAAAAATGCATCTAGACGTGTGAAGGAAATTTGTGATGTCTGCACTATTTTGATGAAATTCTGATATGTGGCATCCTGTCACAAACCTAGTGATTTCCCCCCTACATATTTGCAAGAGTGGAATAATTGCCCAAAGAAGGCATGAAGAAAGCTTTGTGAGATTATTCATTCTACATTTGTCAGGAAATGGAAGGATCTTAACTTGTTCATGGTTTTATATAAGTGGCTGTGGTGGGTGTTGTTATTGGTGGTGGTGGTGGTGGTGTGTGTGAAGGAGACGCTTAGGTAGGCACTAGGGACAAAGAGAGGAGAAGGGTAAGTATTTGTTAGATCTTTTGAGTACAGTGAGAATGCTAATTATCTGGTCTTTCCAAAGCAGCAGGAAATGCCTTGTATTCCCACAGGAGATGAAAACGTGGTGCAGGATCTGCCACATTATCTGATAATATTGCCAGGTGGGAGTTAGAGGAGTGGGGGAGTGCGATTCTGACTCTGGGTATCAATTCGTGAAGGGGTGCTGTTGTTGGCTCTCTCCATCAGGAACTGGTTAAAGGACAGCCTGGTGCAGGGTTTTGAAGGAATGGGAAACTCACGCAGTCAGCAGGTCTCTTTTCTCTGGTATCTTGATATGGCTGTCTTTGGTCATCTCTCTTGGAAATCACCAACATAGCAACACTGATTTGTAATCTTCAGTAGTTCAGAGGATACACTTTCCACAGTTGGGGTTTCTTGCTAATTGAAAAGGGAGAACTTAGGGGGTAGTAGGCAGAAGCTGTGTTTCTGATCATGAAAACTTCTCCAAAGGCAAATGAAGTGATTTGGTCTTTTTAAGACTCTGAACACTAAGTGTTATATTTAGAGGCTCAGTATGCATAATTACTAAAATGTTTCCTGTGTGGAGACTTCTGGTGTTGAAGTTTCCAGTTGTCGCAGATGGATACTATTTGCTAAACCAATTTTTGCTTATGTACAGAGACCAAAATGAATTCCAAAATAAGTTGTATAAAGGAGGCATATTAATCTCTGTCCTAGCACAAGGGGTCTGCCCGATCCTTTCTCTTTTCTGTGTGGGTGTCCTGGGAGGTAGAAATTAAGGCCTCAGGCAAAGGAACACCGAATGAAGACTTGGAGCACGAGGAGTAGCGATCCTGTCAGGGTTTGGATGATGAAACCACCAATGAAAGGCACAGTAAGCAAGGTCCCTGGGTACAGCTATTCTATTGGGCTTGCAAGACTAAAGGGCAGGACGAAGGAAGTCGACTTCTCGCTATCACCAGCTGAAAGCATTTGAGCTCTGACCCCCCGTGGGGCTTCTGTAGCTTTCATGCCACACTCGGGGTGCAGGAGTCCTGGAACCGGGGCTCATGAGGCCTCTACTTGCATGGTTTTGCCAGCCCTTTTCCCCTGAGGGTTTTACAGCTGCCAGTTCTCTCCTTCTCCAGCCCCCTCCAGCCTGGAGAATGTTCTTCCAGCCTGGGAGCAGCCCTCCTCTGCCCTGGCTGCTTCTGAAAACCCTGTTGTCTGTGGATATGCACGCCTCGTTTGTTCCTTAAGTCCTCGGCGAAAACATCTTTCTTACCATCCAGCTTTAAGTCATCCAAAGGCAGCCTCCTTTTTCATAGAGGTAAAGGTGAGGTGAAGCTTCAGACTTCAAGAGCAGTCGAGAAAGGGAAGAGAAACAAAACAACTCATTGCCATCTTCCAGCAGTTTGTTTATTATCTGTCAACATTGCAAGACTATCTATATATCTGCGTATATGTATAGATAGATAGATAGATAGATAGATAGATAGAGCTATTGTCAGAGTTTATGTAATACTAAAACCAACAAGATTAGGAGAAATATAGATGCATTACAGAAAAACATACCTAACCTTGTTGGGCTTGTGCAGCAAAGCAAAATTGTATAACTCACGGGCAGGCATCTCTGCTGGTTGTCTTGGTGATGTGGATTTGAGTTAAAGGTCTCTATTTGACTGGTCCCTGTTGACTCTTTATATATCAGGATGCTATGATGCCTGACTTGGAGTTACTAAGCTGTGGTACAACTGCCTCATTTACCGAGGCTCCCAAAGGCTTTTGCAGGAAGGATCAAATATTACTTAGACTAACTTATGAGATGTGAGTGCTTTAGAGAGGAGATTTTATCCTGGCATCTCACCTGCTTTAATATGAATTTAATAATCAAATGAATCTGCAACATGTAAGAGTCAAGTTCTGATGTCGGCAGCAGGAGCACCGAGGAGCTCGGGGTGCTCTCTCTCCGAGGGGTGCCCTGCTTACCACTGACATGCTTTCTTCTGTTTAAAAAAAATCATTTTATCGGGGACTTTTACAACTCTTATCATAATCCATACATCCATCCATTGTGTCAAACACATTTGTACATTTGTTGCCATGATCATTCTCTAAATATTTTCTTTCTACTTGAGCCCTTGGTATCAACTCCTCATTTTCCCCCTCCCTCCCTGCTCTCCCCTCCCTCATGAACCCTTGATAATTTATAAATTATTATTATTTAGTCATATCTTACACTGCTGACGTCTCCCTTCCCCCACTTTTCTGTTGTCCATCCCCCCAAGGAAGAGGTTATATGTAGATGCTTGTAATCAGTTCCTGCTTTCCACCACTCCCTCCTTCTACCCTCCCAGTATCGCCACTCTCACCCCTGGTGCTGAAGGGATCATCTGTCCTGGATTCCCTTTGTTTACAGTTCCTATCTGGACCAGTTGACATCCTCTGGTTTAGCCAGATTGGTAAGGTAGGATTGGGATCATGATAGTGGGAGGGGAGGAAGCATTTAGGAACTAGAGGAAAGTTGTAGTTCATCATTGCTACACTGCACCCTGACTGGCTTGTCTCCTCCCCACCACCCTTCTGTAAGGGGATGTCCAGTTGCCTACAGATGGGTCTTGGGTCCCCAATCTGTACTCCCCCTCATTCACAATGATTTAATGTTTTGTTCTTCGATGCTGATCCCTTTAACACCTCTTGATCACACAGGTTGGTGTGCTTCTTCCATGTGGGCTTTGTTGCTTCTGAGCTAGATGGCTGCTTGTTTACCTTCAAGCCTTTAAGACCCCAGATATTATATCTTTTGATAGCCGACTCCATCAACTTTCTTCACCACATTTGCTTATGCACCCATTTGTCTTCGGCGATCATATTGGGAAGGTGTACATACAATGATATGATTTTTTATTCTTTGATGTCTGATAACTGATCCCTTTGGCCCTTCATGATCACACAGGCTGGTTTGCCTCTTCCATGTGGACCTTATTGCTTATGAGCTAGATGGCCACTTGTTTACCTTCAAGTCTTTAAGACCCTAGGTGCTATATCTTTTGATAGCCAGGTTCCATCAGCTTTCTTCACCACATTTGCGTATGCATCCACTTTGTCTTCAGTGATTGTGTCAGGAAGGTGAGCATCATGGAATGCCACTTTAATAGAACAAAGTATTCTTACATCGAGGGAGTACTTGAGTGGAGGCCAAATGTTCATCTGCTACCTTAATACCAAACCTATAAATATATGCATATAGATTTATTTCTCCATCACTATATATAAATATATTTACATATGTACATGCCTTTATGTAGACCTCTATAAATGCCCTTTGCCTCCTAGTTCTTTCTTCTATTTACTTTTACTTTCCTCTTGTCCCACTATCATGTTCAGCCTTCATTAGGGTTTCAGTAATTTCTCTTGGTTACATTTCCCTTGATCACGCCCTACCAGGCCTCCTACACCCTCAATTTGGATCACTTGTTGTTCTCTTGTACCTGGGTTTGTTAACACCACTTCCTTTCCCCTGCCTCCCCCCATGTCCTTTCCTCCATGTCCCCCTGGAACCATCGGTCCCATTGTTTTCTCCTCCAAATCGTTCATCCAGCCTATCTTATTTAGACAGACCTGTAGAGATAATAACATGAACAAAAACAAGATGGAGAAAAACCAAGCAACAAAATAAAACAACAAAAAGCCAATGACAAAAATAACAACAACAAAGAAAAGGCTATAGTTAGTTCAAGAACTGTGTTGGCCTTTAGGAGTGTTTTCCGGTTGAGTCAGATGGGGTACCAAGCTCTGGCCCCAAAGTCTATTCTTGGTATTCCATGGGGACGTCATTGCTCTGTTCCCCTTGCTGTTCTGTTGCATGCCCTTAATGTTTTGCCTTGGTGTGGTGGGATCAGATTGGGCATAATTCCCATACTGCGTATCCAGTGTTGTCCCCTGTAGGGTTATGGGTCAGTGATGGATGTCGTGTCTCATAATGGGGCCAGCCATATGGTCTTCTCTGTGCGTTAGCTGCTCTGAATGGGGATATCATCCTCAAGGCTTGGTGGGCCAAGATGTGCTCCACTCTCTCTTCCTCTCCCTTCATTTGCTCCTATGTGCTCTGATCAGACATGTCCCTCTCCCTGAGCTGCAGGTTCAGTGCTATCCTCTGAAATAAATTGTTCTGGGGGAAGGGGCAGGTGATCACATAGTTGGGATTGTGGCCAGCCCAGCCCCTCAGACCTCTTCACTGATCCCTACTCTATGCCAGTATGTTGCACTCACATCTTGGGACACACTTTCTTTTTGTAAAAGGAAATCCATGTGCTCTATTTTAGACTGGCATCAAGGAAGGAGGAATTGACACTTCAATTTTATTCTATAAAAATAATCTTATCAAGAGAGTTTTCACATAATGAGAAGAATAAAAGGGATTCTGTTTTTTGGGTTTGTTTTCAAAATGTAGGGGATTGGATTTTCATTCTGAGCATTCTGGCTATTTGAGATTTCTAGTATCCTCTCTGCCCCTTCCTCTTACCACCCCACCCAAAAATATGTTTTCTGTTTTTTGAACATGCATTACTTGCCAGGTTCGGCATTTCCTCCTCTGATTTAGTGGAATTAATTTTGTCCACATCAAATATCTAGAATGTTACCATACTTGAAAGCAGGGTCTTTTCAGACATAAATTAATTAAGGCGATTGAAATGAGATTATCCTGGTGAGCCCTCAATACAATAACAAGTCTTCTTCTGAGAGACGCACAGAGGAGAAGTGGGTGTGAAAACCAGCTGAGAATGAGGTGGTCACAAGCCAAGGAAGGAGGCAGAAGGAGACAAGGAGGGTTTCTCTTAGAGCCTTTAGGGACCATGGCCCTGCGGAATGGATCTCTGATTCATGGCCTCTACACCTGTGAGAGACAACGCTTTTGTAATTTTAAGTCACCTCCTTGCGGCAATTTGTTACAGTAGTCATACTGGTATATCGATCAAGGGCAGTTGTTCAAAGAGAACAACTCTTTGAAGGGAGTTCAAGGGAATACTGCGTGGTTTAAAATCAAGGAAGGTTTTTTTTGTTCTATTAACCTGGCATTCCATGATGCTCACCTTCCTGACACAATAGCTGAAGACAAAACAGGTGCATAAGCAAACATGGTAAAGAAAGCTGATGGAGCCTGGCTATCAAAAGATATAGCATCTGGGGTCGTAAAGGTTTGAAGATTAACAAGTGACCATCTAGCTCAGAAGCAACAAAGCCCACATGGAAAAGGCACACCAGCCTGTGTGATAATGAGGTGTCTGTAGGATGAGGTATCAGGCATCAAAGCCCAGAACAAAAAATCATATCATTGTGAATGAGGGGGAGTGTGTAGTGGAGACCCAAAGCCCATCTGTAGATAACTGGACATCCCCTTACAGAAGAGTCATGGGGAAGAATGAGCCAGTCAGTGGGCAGTATGAAATATACTGATGAAACATACAACTTTCCTCCAGTTCTACCCCAATTCTACCTAATCTGGCTAGACCAGAGCATGTACATGGGTACAATTAAGAGCTGGAAGCACACAGAATCCAGGACAGATAAACCTCACAGGACCAACAGTGAGAGCAGCAACACCAGTAGTGTAAGGGAAGGTGAAGGAGAGATCAGGGGAAACAATCACAATGATCTACATATAGCCCCCTCCCAGGGGGATGAACAACAGAAAAGTAGATGAAGAGAGAAATCGGTCAGTGTAAGACATGAAAAAATAATAATTTATAAAGATTCATGAGGGAGGGGAGGGTAAGGGAAAATGAGAAGCTGAAACCAAGAGCTCGAGTAAAAAGAAAATGTTTTGAGAATGATGGCAACAATGTACACATGTGCTTGATCCAATGGAGGGCTGTATGGATTTTGAAGAGGGTTGTACAAGTCCCCAATGACATGATTAAAAAAGAAAGAAAGACAGAAAGAGAGAACAATGCGAGACAAATCGCACTAAGGTGTTAAGGATAAGATCATATTAGTATAAAGGAAAAAATACAAATGATGCATAAGGGGGAGAAGCCACCCCATCAACATTCAAAAAGCCAGGGAAGAAATTTCTGCCATGGTATATCTAAGATATACTTGCACCTAGTACTAATTCAGGTCATGTCTTGGTACTGAGTTTGGTCTTACATAATTAGTATTGCCATGGTCTCTGCCTGATAGTAAGACTTTTCTGGACTCTAGAGCAGATCTGCCAGCAGCTTGGTCTGATAGATACTGTGCAGATGGGTTTTGGGCTCCCACTGTCCTCCATATCCTTCTCCAAATTGGGTGTTCTTAATTGTAGCTCTAATACTTTGATCTTCACCATATTAGAATGTTGTAATTGTCATCTCTGGATCACACAGTTGCTGTGCTTCTTCCGTGTGGACTTAGTGGACTCCTCGCTTAGATGGCTGCTTGTTTGAATATAAACCTTTAAGACACCAGTCACTACTTTGATTGATAGCTGAGTACCATCTACTTCCTTCACCATACTTAGCTAAAGCACCCTTATCTTCAGTGATCATTACTTGAAGTTGAGTATTGAGTGGGGCCGTGATGTAAGAATTAAATGGTCTTAAGTTGGAGCTAGGATTTAGTGAGAGCCCAGAACTCACTCCCTGAATCAATGCTTTAAAAAAAATTTCTTTTAATAAGAAGATGACAACACTTGTTGAAAGTGAGGACTTGAAGCTCTTGCTGATGAAGAATAAAGAGACAGCAACCTTCAATGTGGATTAAAACTCAATGTAAAGGAAACACAAATCCCCACAACTGAACCAATAGATAACATCACGATAAAAGGAGAAAAGACAGAATTTTCAAGGATTTTGTCTTACTTGGATCCACAATCAATGCTCATGGAACCAGCAGTCAAGGGATTAAACTGCATTACATTAGGTAAATCTGATGCACAAGATCTCTTTAAAGTGCTGGAGAGCAAGGATGTCACTTTGATGATTATGGTGTGCCTGACCTAAGCCATGATATTTCCAGTCATCTCATACATTTGTGAAAGTTGGACATTGAATAAGGAAGACTGAAGAACAATCTATGCATTTGAATTATGTTCCTGGCAAAAAGTGTTAAGGTACAATGAACTGCCAGGAAAATGAACAAATGTTCTTAGAAGAAGTAAAACCATAATGTTCTTTGGAAGTGAATATAGCAAAACTCTCACATACTTTGGACATGCTATCATGAGAGACCAGTCCCTGGAAAAGGACACCTTGCTTGGTAAGGCAGAGCGGTAGCAAAGACAGGAACACACAATGAGATGGACTGACCCAGTGGCTGCAAACACGGCCTCAAAACATAACCACAATTGTGAGAATGGCACAGGACCAACCAGTGTTTCCTTCTGCTGTACAGCATTTCATGTTGTCACTACAAGTCAGAACTGATTCAATGACACCCAACAACGACAACGACAGTCATAAGAGACTAACACTGTCACTAAAAGGCAATCTCTCCTCGCATTCGGCATGCCTTGGTTTTCTCAAGTACAAAATAGTGATTGACTAAGATGGACTTGAGCATCTATTCTAATTACAGAATTACATTTTTCAATTATTATAGGAAATTACAATAGTATAAAGCACTGCTTTAAAACCAAAAGCAATTCTAAAATGAGGACTATTAAGACTAATGCTAAATTCAAAAGGGTATTCTGGATTCACCAAACCTGTGGTATATAGCATAGCTGGGCATTAGATATCTCTTCCCTGGCTTCTTACCCCACCTTTTAAATACATCTAGCAAAACACACTGATGAGTACAACTTTTGTCTGTTTACATACCTTTCTCTCTCTCTCTCTCTCTCTCTCTCTCTCTCGCTCTCGCTCTCGCTCTCGCTCTCGCTCTCTCTCTCTCTCTCTCTCTGTAATAGATAACTCCTCCCACGTTTATTAAGTGGGGTAGTGAGAAGTCAGGCTCTGGGTATATTTCTTAAATGGCACCATAGGGCCACTATGTGGTTCCAGAGGTATTAATTAATTGAGCATATGCTTTTTGCTAGACAGAGAATTAGCCCCAACTTAGTACTTAAGTTCCAGTAGACAGAGTAAGACAAAAAAAATTTTTAACTCACTGCCATCGCGTCAATTCCCACTCATAGTGACCCTCTATGACAGGGTAGAATTTTCTTGTAGATTTCCAAAACTGTAGCTCTACAGGAGTAGAAAGCTTCACCTTTTTGCCTTGGAGTGGCTAGTACTTTTGAACTACTGACCTTACGGTTAGCAGCCTAACTGGTAATCAAACAAGAAAATGAATAGTGCAACTCTGTATTTGGTCCTCTTCACAGCTCATTTTCCATATTATGTCCTATCTCATTGCATAAACTGCCATTCAGAAGCCTCTAAGGACTCCGCCCAGTCTCCTGAAAACTCAAGACTCAGTTCATTTGAATATCTAACAGCTATCTCAATTGACCATGCTGAGAACTCAGTCATTGATTTCATCCACCAAACTACTCCACCTGCAGCATCTTCCATTACAGTTGATGGCAATTTGATCCTTTGAATTCCTCAAGAGAAGCACTAGACCCACCCATAATTCCTCACTTCTCTCAAAGCCCATATCCCATCCATCTGACAGGCCTGCTGGATGCACCATCAAAAACTACCCTGAATCTGATTTCTCAGAACCCCCACTACTACTGCCCTGAAGGGAACTACCAGGAGCACTGCCGATTCTCAGACACTGGTCATTTTTAGTCTTCTCTTAACAACAAAGAGTCAAATGAGCCCTAGAAAACTTGTCTCTACAATGGTTTGTATGAGCTGGTTCTTGATTGCTGTTTAATTTCCTCTTGAAGTGCCCTTTCCTACCTCCCTCGGCGACTGCCAAACTATCGTCCTTGGTGTTTGTTTCTGGAACATACTGCCTTGAACTACTTTTCTTGTAGACAGATCTGTGCTTCACTAAACAATTTATTGGTGTGTTTTATCCTGGCCATCCCAAGTGAAATGAAGAAGTAATTTCAGAGATGTTGAACTAGTTCCAACAAGGGAGGTCAGGGTAGTCTGACTAAAATGATTGCAGTAGAAACGGAGAAATGGTTAGAATCATGGTACATAGATGTTTGAATAAATAGATAATAATTTTTGATTGAGTGCTTACTCGATACTAGACATGGTGCCAAATATTTTCTACACACTGCAGCATTTACTCCCAAAATGACTTAAAGAAGATATTATATTTTCATCTTATAAATAAGATAGACTGACTTGTATGGAGGTTCGGCCACATGCCAAAGGATACACTAATTGTTAGAGATGGAGTTTGGATTCATGCTAGTTGACACAAAACTACAGTGGAAAAGAGAAAGGATAAAGTAGAAGAGAGTAAGAGTGATTGGGAAAGTGATGGGATGATGCACGTCTAGTAGGGGAAAATTATTATGGGAAAATGTAGAGGAAAGTAACCAATTAAAACGTGTTTCTTTTGTGTGACTGTGTTCTCCCCTGGACACAGGATTTTCAGTAGGCCTCTCTATCATGCAGGAGATTCCTTTATACATAGGGAGTCTGTGTGCAGTCTTCAAGCACACTTACTGGAAACACACTCAGTAATTATCCAAGGTGTCTGAAACGGAAAGAAAGAGGTGACGTGGGTGACATCATTGCCCTCTATTAGTTCTGAGGTGACATAGAATGAGCACGGCCACGGAACCAAAGAGGAATCCCAATAGATTGGCAGTGCTTTCCTGCAGACAGAATGTTGGCAGAGAACATGTTCTTTTTCTTCTTTTTTTCTTTTGAGAACATATTCTTATTTCACAATGAGCAGCATCTTTGTTCTAATTGTGGGGACAGCAAGATGTCTCCTGCCAAGCATCTGGGGGAGCCTATGCTGTGGAAGCACAGACAGCCATGCAAAACAGAGCCAGTAAACAACCGAACACATATTTCAGGTCTTCTAGTTCAAGTGGCGTCGGTTCTCGGATGATACAAAGGGGACTCAATAAAAAGATATTAAAGATTGAAAATGTCATGGTGACATTATCTTTTGGAAATACTAAACCATCCATTAAAGTACTGCTTCCCAGTGGTACGCTTTGCAGGATTTGTAGCCAGAATTTGTGAGGTGTCTATTGCAGTCACAGGAGATAATTTACTTGGCTGAGGTGTGTTGTTTGGTTCTGTTTTGTTTTGGGGGGGCTCGCTCTACCCTAGTCTGTGGGAATGACATCTAATTGTGTAGTCTGTGTACATCCTAGTGCAAGTTGTAGTGGAGGCAAAGGGCACTAAATGGGGCGGAGATAGAAACTATTTAGTTACAGAAAGAAGCTTTTGAATAACAACACATGTGCCTAAGGCTCTGTGTTTCCTGTGAAGAGTATCATTGAATTATGTAAGATTACAGAGCATACTTGAAGTACCAAAGATTCTTCCACCTTTTTAGGGACATTTTCAAGAACTTTGCCAACTCTGTAGATCTCCAAGCAACATACAGAGTGAAATGTAGTTAAATTTTTGCTAAAGAACCTAGGTGCCTTCCAGCAAATTCAGCTTTAAAGCGAATCCCCTTTCCTATTGATGTCCTTTAAAAGTTAGAGCTGATTTTCCAAATGGGCAAATCTTCCAAGAGTTCAAGCTGAAAATCTTAAATGGAACACTGGATAGCCTGGTGGTATAGTGATAGTTGAGGCACATTAAATATTTTCTTGATAGAAGATTTATTTCAATTAATGAACACAGTTTTTCCTTGTATTTTCCTACCTTTGTATCCAAGAACATTATTTTTTCCTTCAACTTAATTTATCTTCTTCAATACAACAGATATTTCTCCTAATTGTCATCATCAGCTTTACAGTCATCATTTTTTATACAACATTTTTATACAACAAAGAATGACTGGGAGTCAAATGTGGACCAGATACTACTGGACACGGGAAGAATTGAATGAAGAAATGGTGTCCAAGTCTTCAGCACTTGACTGTATAGAGAGGAATTTTCTCTCTACAAAGAAATAATTAAACTTCTAATTAATACTGAAATCTCTGTAATACTTCATAGTTTACAAAATGTCTTCATATAAATTAGCTCTTACGAGCTTTCAACAATCTCTAACCTGTAAGTAGGTATGTCTATGCCTCCAAATCTCAAATAAGTAAAGTGACTTGTCCAGTGTCGCAGCATTGCCTTAGCTGAAACAACCTGGCTGAAATTGTGGGCTTTTATCCATACTGTGCCATGCCTATCAAATCTCTTTCTTTTCTTTTTGGAAAAGGAGTTTATATTTCTCTATTGGTCTTGTTCATATCTCATTGAACAGTATTTCAATAGTGTATATAGTCAATAGGTGTTACTGTACCCATACTCTGAAATTCTCAATCACATGTCATGGCTTACTGTTATATTCTTATCAGTTGAATTGTGCTTCCTAAAATAATAATTTTAAAATAGAGCAGATTTGAGGCTTCTACTATAATGTCATTGTTATTAGCTTCTGTTGAGTTGGCCCCAACTCATCATGACCACATACAAAAATGACTGAAACCCTACTTAGTCCTGGCCCATCTCAGTGATCAATAACAGATAGTATCACTGTAATTCCTAGGGGTTTCATTGACTGATTTTTAGAGGTAGATTGCCAGGACTTTCTTAGTCTGGATGCTCCAATGGAATCTGTCAGCTAGTACAACTCACTATTTCCACATTCTCTCTCTAGTGAGAAAATAGAGCGAGATAGAGAAATGAAGTTGCAGTAAAAAGGGGGGGGGGATTTCATGTAAACCTACTTAGAAACATGGGAACATGTATAAAATATCCCATTTCATTAGTAGTAAAGTAGAATATATATTATGAATTATTTCATATGATGATTTCATCCTTACAATTCTCAAAATTTATCTTGAGAATTATATAAAATCAATTCGTTATCTACTTGATCAATGAAAAGAAAATTTAGGCTGTCTTCTCAACTTCCATTCTCTAGAACAAATTGGGTGGCACTAACAACATCAAAGGACCACATTCTACCTTCTCTCTATTTTGTGTCCCAGGTGAGCTAAAGTGATATTGATTTCTCTGCCGATTTTTGAAAAAGTGGACTCTGGTAGCTGAATTCAATGAAAATATGATATTTCCTGTTCAGTGTGAGAGATAAAGAAGGGTTAAGTAAAACCAAAATTCAACAATCATGACTGATTGCTTGTGTAAAGAAAATGTTTGGTTCTCCAATTAGCATGAATGGAGAATACGAGTTAGTTCAGTCCTAGAAGTCAGAAACCATATTAAAGCCTCTGGACTTTGCCAATGAATTGCAATAGTTACTAAAGCTCTTATTCTTGATTTAAGGAGCCCTGGTAGTACAGTGGTTTACGTTTTGTGCTATTAACCAAAGGTCAGCAATTCTAACCCACTCCATGGGAGAAAGATGGAACAATCTGTTTCTGTAAATATTTACAGTCTCAGAAGTTCTATGGAAGAGTTGTGCACCAGGTCTCTATGATTCAGAATCAACTCTGTGGCAGTGAGTCAGTGAGTTTATTAATGGGGTCTCTTATGTGCAACCTCAAGTGTCTTCAATGAAACCGATCATTGAGAATACGTCAGTAGGAATGAAGCATGCCAGATCTGCCTACCATTTATAAATGTTAACTCATCTAAAACAGTACCACCATTCATCTGTCAGTTTCTCGTACAATGAAGATTTCCATGTTTCTATGATGATGGATGCTATCAGACAGTATTTAAAATACCAGCACAGTCACCATAGTGAACATGTTTCAGGAGAGTTTCCACACTGACAGACTAGGAAGTAGTAACTGATATCAAGTCAAGATATTTTCAGTTGTCTCCTATGCTTGCAAAATTGGACAATGTATAAGGAAGAATGCAGGAAAATGGATGCATTTAAATGATGGCATTAGGGAAGAGTATTTAATGAACCATGGACTTTCAGAAGCTTGAGAAATCTGTCTCGAATGAAGTACTGCCTGAATATTCCTTAGAAACAAGGAGAGTGAGACTTCATCTCATGTATTTATGACATGTTATCAAGAAAAAGAAATCATGCTTCGTAAAGTGGAGGAGCAGTAAAAAATAGGAAGATACCCCCCCCCACCCCGCCGCAGTGAGATGGGCTTACACAATGACGAGACCGATGGGCTCAGATGTACCAATGACTGTGAGCATAGCACAGAAGCAAGCAGCTTCATTCTGCTGTGCACAGCCTTGCTGTACGTTGGAACCAATTGGATGACACAACACTGACAAAGGATTGGATAAAATGTTCTTATATATCCAGTTTTGAAAGAGACAGAAAATTTTTATGCATCTTCAAAAGGAAAATTTCAGGAAGTTTTTTTTTTAGTTTCCATTTTCCTAAAAACCAAAAGGAAGATCATCTCTAAATAACAAAATGCTACCCAGTAGGAGGCTTTATTGCTCAGCATTAACACATCAATCCCACTGAAAAATGAAGGCTTGGTCTATCTCAGTAGGCTAATCACTGTGCAAATTGGTCTACTTATGAAGTGATTGATGTTCTGCCACCTTAAGGATACTATTCTGCAATAACTACTCACAAATTAATGCCCTTGCACACAGGTCTAGCTTCCTTTTGGAAATAATCACTCATTAGGTTAAGAAAGAATAGCTATTTTTCTAAAATCTATCATTGCATTAAAATTATTATCATGGGTAAGTTCTTGGGTATAAATTTTACAAATCAGCATTTGGAAAAATAATGGCACATAGAAATCATCATTCCGACCCTCCACCACAAATGCCACAAGAAATACAAGGAAACACGTTTGATTCGGAGGAAGTCTGCCTCCGAGAGCAAAGGAAAGCAGCGGCCATTGTGCTCACGGAAGAGTCAGTGAGCCACCTACAGCAGGGCATCATTTCTGCTTCACCAGGCATACCCCTTCCTCATAGCCATGCAGGCCACTGTCTGCTGTGAATTGGGGAAGTAGCCACAGAAAAGGAGCTTGCTGCTTTAACCCCCACAGCCCTTGCCTATACAAATGACCATGACCTCAAGCTTCCACTGTAGTCAGCAAGGCCGGCCTCCTCAGAGTTCCACTCAGTGTGTGCGGCACCTCCCTCCCTCCCTACCTGCATGCTGCCAGCAACCTGTCTACTCGGATTCACTGCAGTACATTCTGCTCTCACAGTCAGCACTCTAGCCACCTCCCTGTGGTCAGACCTCTGATACCAATAGGATAAACATTCCAGGGAGTTAGCTCAGGTCTGTTTGCTACCCCTTCCAATGGGCTCTGTGGACTGCTGACTGATGCTGCTGAGTGCTAGGAAGTAGGCATGTTGTAGTGAGGTTACAATCACAGTCAACATAACATGACAGCAATGAGACAGAAACCCATGGGGTTCTGTTCGGAGCAAGGCATCCTCTCTTCCAATTGTTGGCTGCTGGATTGATATGAACTTCTATAGGAGGTTTTCTACACCGGTGTCAAAGATGGCCAGGTAAATGGAAACTGCTCCCTCAGTCACCACACGGCCATTGGGACAATGAAGCCAGGAAGGGAGCTCTATCAGGGGTCCTTTTGCAGTGTTAGCCTTTCTCCTTGTGAAATATTCTGATAATCAAGCCCATTTTGCAGCCACCATGTCAACTGATCTTGTCACAGGCCTTGCTCTTTTTCACTGTCCCTCTATTTTAGCAAGCATGATATCCTCCAGAGACTAGTCTTTCCTGACAACATGCCCCAAATACATCCTTCTCTCTAAGGAGCATTCTGGTTGTACAGGAAATATCTTGTCTTCCAAGATAGAGTTGTTTGTTGTTTTTTTGGCAGCCCACAGTACCTTCAATATTTTTCACCAGCACCAAAATTCAAATGCATCAATTATTCTTCATTCTTCCATACTCATTTGCTAACTTTCACATGCACACGAGGCAATTGAAAGTACCATGACTTGGATCAGACTCACCTTAGTCCACAAACTGACATCTTTACTAATTAAAACTTTAAAGAGATCTTTTGTCATAATCTGCTACATGTAATACTTCACTTGATTTCTAGACTTCTGCTTTCACGGGCATTGATTGTAGATCCAAGTAAAATGAAATCCTTGACATCTTCAGTCTGTGCTCCATTTATCATGAAGTTGTCTATTAGTCCAGTTTTGAGGACTATGGCTTTCTTCATCATTAGCTTTAGTGGTTGATGATTTATTTTTCCCTAATACTTGTTTTAGCTGGACTTCTTTGTACAAGTATGGATATTATCCTATCACAAGCAGCATTGGCCTTCAAGATAGATGTTGAGATATTCTCTTTTATGATAAATGTGAACTATTCCCTTGAATATTACTCCCAGCATAGGAAACCACAGGATTGTCTGACTCAAAATAGCCAATATCAGTTCACTCTAGCTCACTAATGCCAGGGATATCAATCTTTATCACTACATTTTCTTTTTTTTCAATACCATAGAATACATTGATTAAACAAAAAACTCAAAAGGGTGATGCTCTTATATCTTGAGATGTCTGCCACAGAAAGCCACACACCTCTGAAGGCAGCATTTCTCTCTCTCTAATCTTTCTCTGAGGAGCACTGGTGGGGTCCTGACCACAAGGTCATCACTTCAAAACCATCATCCTGCTCCATGAGAGAAAGAGGAGATTTTCTACTCTTGTAAAGAGTGACAGTATCAGAAACTCAAAAGGGCAGTTCTACCCCTCCCCTCAGAAGGATTCACATCAGAGGACAGCACTGAAGCCACAGCTCAGGAAGAGGGACATGTCTGATCAGAGCACACGGGAGCAAACGAAGGGGAAGAAGAGAGAGTGGAGCACAGACTGGCCCACCAAGCCCTGAGGATGATATTCCTGCTCAGAGCAGCCAATGCACAGACAGAAACAAGGGCTGGCCCCACTATGAGACACAACGTCCCTCACTGACCCATAGTACTATGAGGGACAACACTGGAGAGACAATGCAGGGATTGTGCCTGATCTGACCCCACGATACCAAAGGGAAACACTAAGGGTGTGCCACAGAACAGCAAAGGTAGCAGAGCAACAAAGTCCCCAGGAGATACCAAAAATAGACTTTGGGGCCAGGGCATCTGCACCCCATCAGACTCAACTAGAAAAATTCCTAAAGGCCAACAAACAGACCTTGAACTATTTATCGGCTTTTTTGAGTCGTTGTTTTGTTTTCTTTAGTTGCTTTGTCTTACTCTGTCTTGTTTTTGTGCATATTATTATCTCTGTAGGTCTATCAAGATAAGATAGGTGGGATAAACAATCTGGAGGGGAAAACAATGGGATGGATGGTTCTGGAGGGACATGGGAGAGGGGTAGGCAGGGGAAAGGAAGTGGGTGTTAACAAACCTAGGGATAAGGGAACAACAAATGATCTAAAATCGATGGCGAGGAGAGTGTAGGAGTCCAGGTAGGGTTTGACCAAGAGCAATGTAACCGAGAGGAATTACTGAAACCCAAATGAAGGCTGAGCATGATAGTGGGACAAGAGGAAAGTAAAAGGGAATAGAGGAAAGAACTAGGTGGCAAAAAGGCATCTATAGAGATCTAAGTACTACAGGTATGCACACATGTGAATATATATATATGATGGGGAAATATATCTATGTACATATATTTATATGTTTAGTATTAAGGTAGCATATGGAGGTTGGGCCTCTACTCAAGTACTTCCTCAACCCAAAACACTTTGTTCTATTAACCTGGCATTCCATGATGCTCACCTTCCTAACACAGTAGTTGAAGACAAAGTGGGTGCAGAAGCAAATGTGGTAAAGAAAGCTGATGGTGCCTAGCTATCAAAAGATATAGCATCTGAGGTCTTAAAGTTTGAAGATAAACAAGCAGTCATCTAGCTGAGAAGCAACAAAACCCACATGAAACAAGCACACCAGTCTATGTAATCATGAGGTGTCAACAGGACCAGGTATCAGGCATCAAAGACCCATAACAAAAAAATCATATCATTGTGAATGAGGGGAAGTGTGGAGTGGAGACCCAAAGCCCATCTGTAGGCAATTGGGCATCCCCTTACAGAAGGGTCACAAGGAACAGATGAACCAGTCAGGGTGCAGTAAGGCAGCAATGAAACATACAACTCTCCTCTCGTTCTTTAATGCTTCCTCCCCCTCACTATCATGACACCAATTCTACCTTACACATCTGGCTAGACCAGAGCATGTATACAGGTACAGTTAAGAGATGGAAACATAGGGGATCCAGGATAGATAAACCCCTCAGGACCAATATGGAGAATAGCTATACCAGGAAGGTAAGGGGAAGGTTGGGGGAGAGAAGGGGAACCAATCACAATGATCTATCTGTAACCCCCTCCTTGGGGGATGGACAACAGAAATGTGAGTGAGGTTAGACATTGATCAGTATTAAGACATGAAAAAATTTAAAAATAAATTATCAAAGGTTCATGAGGGAGGAAGAGAAGGTAGGTAGGGAGAGGGAAAAATGAGAAGCTGATACCAAGGGCTTGAGTAGAAAGAAAATGGTTTGAAAATGATAATGGCCACAAATGTACAAATGTGCTTGACACAATGGATGGATGGATTGTGATAAGAGTTATACCAGCCCCAATGAAATGAATTTTTTTTTAAGGAGAAGTTTTATCTAAAGGACTGTGTGCTCTCCAATTCGCATAATGCAAAAAATGGCAGTTTTAGAATCCTCATGGGATTCAAATCTTGTTCATTTTAAAAGGTCTTTGAGGTTGGGAAGAAAACTCTAATGTCCAAACCAGCAAGATTGGGGCTTTAGGGTCAGAGGTTAGGTTTCCCAACATAATTCTTATAGGAAAGTCCTTGCTGCCCTTCGATAATGAGCAAATGAGTTATTGAGATTTTAAAAATGCCTCAGCACAATTCCTGACCTTTTTCTCATCGGTGCAGTTTTGAATGTTCTTTAAACTTCTTAGTACTAAACTCTTGTGGTTATTCTGCGTCCTTTGAGAAACTCTATCAAGGTCACCACTTTGGAATCACAAAAAAGGCACCATAACTTTCTAAACTGATCTCTCTTCCTTGAAAGTTCAAGGTTAAATATCTGGCCCCGCAGATCCCATCAGAAACCACTATGTGAATTGGACCTTGCTCTATGGATTGCGTTGGTAAATCCAAGGATTATCTCTGGTTACAACGCATTACATAAAATCATCTTCTTTCACTTTAATCTTGTTTAAAAGGCTGATAGAAAAATCAGCTCCTTGTACTAGTTGATCTTTATAGCTGATTTTTTTCCAGTATCATTTATTTTTAAGGCACACTAACAAGAAAAAGTCAAGTGTCTCCCTCCGAAAACATATCTATAGCTACACACCGATCACAGAGACCTTCTTAAAAAGCTTTTCTTTTTAAAATAAACCTGTGCAAGCATGAATGGGAGCCCTGGCAGCAATGCTTTATTGCTTTCCCTGGAATGTAGGCCACATCACCCTAAACAACACAATGTACATTCCATCCCAATGTAAATAAACCATTCGCCATAGCAGGCCATACATTTCTTCACAAAGCAAGTCTGGATACATTTAAATGATTGAAATCACAGGAAGTGAAATGGATTGAAGCTCGAAATCGGTAACAATAACAGACACACACAAAAAGGGAAAAATACAAGCATAGGGAAATTAAATAACACTATCAAACACCAACGGTGAAGGAATAAATCAAAAGACAAATCACACAGTCTGTAGAATCAAATGGAAATGAAAGCATAACATACCAAACGTTATGAAATGTCTCCACTTCCCTGAGCCCAGAACTATAGAGTGCCAGCTCCCACTCCCAACTGCCCTGAAATAGATCTCCTTAAAAAGTTCTGAGTAGAGTGGGAGAAAATGTGGAACACCACCCAAAACTATAGAAAGACTCGGTTTATTGATAAGATAGAGCAGATGGAAACTGGAGAAACCATGACCCTTAGTCATCCTCCAGGTCCCGAAAGGAACTTACGCTCATGACTCAAGTTTCAGCCAAGCAATCGGCAGGGCTGCAAGCAGAGCCATCAAACTAGTGAGGAATTAGAACCTGCCAGCCACTCTGTAGAGGAGGTTGTAGCAGGCTGAATCCCGTCAAGAAAAGCACCTGGAGCACCCTATGGGGATGCTTTGCTCCGTCCCATAGGGTGCTCTGAGTTAGAATTTACTTAATGGCAACCTTTTTCTTTTGTTTGTTTCAATTCAAAGTAATATTTCCAAATACAATGAAGTCTGCTGAGTCAAGCTTTATATATGATGTGAGTTTATTGTTTTTGTTACTATATAGATTTACAATAGATCTTGAATAAATAAATCTTTTTTTAATAAATCTTAAACTCTTTATGCCTCAGTTAAATTTTTTAGAAAATGATCATTAATATTAGTTTAAATTTAAAACATCAAAAAGTAATATCAAAATCATCAACAGCAAAGTCTCCATCTTTATGATTCAATTCAACAGAATGATACAATACATAAAGATTGGTCTTTAGTCTTTCTAAGCAGTGAAGATATTATTAATAAGTTTAAATAGCCTGATAATACAAGAGTTTCCATCTTCTGGGTTATTTTAGGAATGAAGCCCTGCCCAGTAAATCTTCTCTGCTTCTTCAGAGGCAGGGACAACAAAAGAACTTCCTTTCCGAATTACTCTGTACCAGAAGGAGATGTTCAGAAGAACCCAATACAGAAGTTAAAGTGGCAGTTTATATTCCTCCTAGGGCACTCTGGTAAAGCTATGATTCCTTCCTTGGTGAAGGTAGCTCTATCCACTAGTCAGGTTAAGGAAGAAAGCCTTCTGAAAGGAGGACGGGGAACACGCTTGTTGGATGACAAGTGGTCTATTTATAGCCGCAGGCATTGTCACCAGTGGAAACCAGCCGTAGATTGAGCTTGACTGAGACATTGTCTAGATTTCAGTGCAATTGGCTGGAAGCTTGACTTTGATGCAGTCACAGTATCAAAATGAACAATACTTTCTAAATATTTTGTTCCCTTCCTTTAGCTACAGTTCTCCCAGCAACATCACTAGGAAGGGGGATATGTGGATTGCTTTAACTGGGCTTGATATTCACACAGGTTCTTGGTTTATTACTTGACGAGATGGTTGGGGGCCTTGTTTGAGCTCCTTTGGCTACAGAAATGAAAAGGAGATTCCAGCTCGACGCCAACCCAAGGCTGATTATCACGAGACAGAGCTCAGACATTCCTCCAGCCTCCATACCTCTTCTACCCTATTCTACCACTATTCCCCACTGGGTTTGTCAATCTATTGCAGTGGCCAAGTAGGACTCACAGACTGTACTCAAAATCTTAGGGGGTTATTAGGGAAGTTAACAGGTTAACTCAAGCCAGAATGTGAAAATATTAAGGATACAGTCTTCAGTCCACCACACCAACTTTTCTCAGCCAGCAACCGTGTCGCTCTGGTCTTCAGATCCTCAATCACATGGTCCCTTGGCTTGTCCATCAATGGGCCTGGAAGGCCACCTACCACTTTGCCTCATTGCTCTGGTGCCTCTGCTGTCCCCTCTACTTCAACTAGGGATTTCCTACACAATCCTTTGCTGGCTCCTCTTTCGTAATGGTTCTGGGATTCTCTGTTTCTGCTTTGGAGATAGCTTGCTTATTCCCAGAGGAATAGGAAAATTGACTATGCTCTGAGTTAATGTCCTCTACACCTTATTAATATGCTCTCACCCAATCATTTGATTGGGAGTTTTAAGGAAATGGAAAGAAGACCCATAAATAGATTTATTTCACTTTACTACACTACCCAATAATTTTTTTCTCTAAACTTTTATATATTGGTGACTTCATAACCTTTTAAAATATTAGTATAAGATATATTTTATATGATTCCAGAAGAAAGTAAAGCATAGACTGAATGCTACATTTTTTTAATTCTGTAAAATCATCACTTTTCTAAATGTTGGGTGAGAACAAAAGCCGATAGGTTCGGCAAACATGTTACACAGACCATCCACAACAAAGACATGAAAGGCCAAATGACGGAAACCCAGATTATACCTCCTCAACCCTTGAGCTTCGGAGAAAAGGATACAGAGGTAGATTGAATACTGACTAGGAGAAGAAGTGAGAGAGAAAAACTGGCAAGTGACTTGCTGTCTAGTCTGATAGGGTGCAGTCATCTTGAACTTGTACTAACAGAATTCCATTGAGACAGCAGTCTGGCATAGTAGTGGCTGGTGATAAGAAAGTGACACCTGTCATTTTCCCTCACACCCTCTTGGTGATCAAGTGTGGTCAGCTCCTACTGTCACCCACTAAGCAATTAGTAACACATGCCCCTCCTCAGTGCGACCCTTGCACTGCCAGAGGTTGAAACCATGTCTTCACGGATCAAGTTCCGAGGCATAATCTACTCAGCAGGCGCATAAACATCCCCCATCAAATCAGTGGAAGACACAGTGGTAGATCCCTGGGTATCCTTAGTAGGCAAGAACTCTTTTCATAACCAGTCACCCTGCCTTCCACTGCCCTGTGGGCTTGAAAGAATTCCTTAGAAGAACAAGCACCCTGCTCTCTGTCACCATCTGAGTGGACACAAACTGCTTCCAAATCAGGCTCCATGACTGTAGCCAATTTGTAGGCCTACAGATACTCTATGTAGAACTGGGCATCCTCTGCCTCCACCCACCACCCTTTGCACTCGTTGTCTGGTGGAGGCTGTGACATCCCAGGGGCATGACCTCTCCCATTCCACTCCCTACTACCACAGTGTTCTCCTTCCTCTGTTTCTGTTTGGGTGATCGGTTTTCCTTTTCTTTTCCTTCCTGCCTTTTTATTCTTTTATTTATGTGTTTCACTTTTTCTTTCTTTTCTTCTATAACTCTTTTATTGTTTGTCTTTCCCTTCTACTTTTTCTTCTTCTTTTTTTTGCTTTAATTAGTTTTTTCTTTTTTTAGGTTATATTTTCTTTTCTTCTTTTGTTTTTAGTCATGAAATTCTTTTTCTATGGTGTTGTTTGCCTACTTTTTCCTTTTTGTTTTTAAAAAAGTTTTAAATCGTTTTATTAGGGGCTCATATAACTCATCACAATTCATACATATATCAATTGTGTAATGCATATTTGTACATTCATTGCCCTCACCATTCTCAAAACATTTGCTCTCCACATAAGCCACCGGCATTAAGTCCTCATCCCCCCCCTCCCTCATGAGCCCTTGATAATTTGTAAATTAATATTTTCTCATATTTTGCCCTGTCCAATGTCTCCCTACACCCATTTTTCTGTTGTACATCCCACAGGGAGGAGGTCACATGTAGATCCCTTTACAAACCACTCTCCCTCTACTTTCTCAGTATCACCACTCACACCACTGGTCCTGAAGGCATCATCTGCCCTGGATTCCCTATGTTTGCAGTTCCTATCTATACCAGTGTACATCCTCTGGCCTAGCAGACTTGCAAGGTAAAATTGGGATCATGATAGTGGGTGGAGGGAGGAAGCATTTAGGAACTGGAGGAAAATTGTGTTTTTCATCATTGTTTCATCACACCCTGTATGGCTCATCTCTTCCCCAAGACCTCTCTGCAAGGGGTTCTCCAGTGGCCTACAAATGGGCTTTGGGTCTCCACTCTGCTGCACTCATCCCTTTATTCACTACGGTAAGATTTTTTGTTCTGAGGATGCTTTATAACTGATCCCTTTAACACCTCGTGATCGCACAGACTGGTGGACTTCTTCCATGTGGGCTTTGTTGCTTCTGAGCTAGATGGCCGCTTGTTCACCTTCAAGCCTTTAAGACCCCAGATGCTATATCTTTTGATAGCCGGGCACCATCAGCTTTCTTCACCACATTTGCTTATGCATCCATTTTTCTTCAGTGATCGTATCATGGAAGTAAGCACACAATGATATGATTTTTTTTTTCTTTGATGCCTAATAACTGATACCTTCAGCACCGCATGATCACACAGGCTGGTGTGCTTCCTCCATGTGGGCTTTGTTGCTTCTGAGCTAGATGGCTGCTTGTTTACCTTCAAGTCTTTAAGACCCCAGATGCTATATCTTTTAATAGCCGGGCACCCCCATCTTTCTTCACCACATTTAGTTTTTCACCCTCTTTGTCTTCAGCGGTTGTGTCGGGAAGGTGAGCATCATAGAATGCCAATTTAATAGAAGAAAGTATTCTTGCATTGAGGGAGTACTTGAGTGGAGGCCCAATGTCCTTCTGCTACCTTAATACTAAACCTATAAATATAGGCACAAAAATCTATTTCCCCATCCTCATATATAAATATATTTACATATGTACGTGTCTTTATCGAGACCTCTATAAATGCCCTTTGCCTCCCAGCTCTTTCCCCTATTTCCCTTGACTTTCCTCTTGTCCCACAATCATGCTCAGTCCCCACCAGGGTATCAGCAATTTTTCTTGGTTACATTACCCTTGATCATGCCCTACCAGGCCTCCCACACCCTCCTCACCACCAATTTGGATCACTTGTTGTTCCTTTTTCCCTGCGTTTGTTAACACCACTTCCTTTCCCCCCCACCTCCCCTTCTCCCATGTCCCCCAGAAATGTCAGTCCCATTGTTTTTTCCTCCAGATTGTTCATCAAGCCTATCTTATTTAGACAGACCTGCAGAGATAATAACATGCACAAAAACAAGACAGAGCAAAGCCAAGCAACAATATACAACAAAACAACAACAACAAACCAATGACCAAAAAAACACAAGAAAGAAAAGCTTGTAGATAGTTCAAGGATCGTTTGTTGGCCTTTAGGAGTGTTTTCTAGTTCAGTCTGTTGGGGCACCATGCCCTGGCCCCAAAGTCCACCTTCAGCATTCCCTGGGGACGTTGCTGCTCCATTGCCTTGTTGTTCTGTTTCACCCCCTTAGTGTTTTGCCTGGCTGTGGCAGGATCAGATCAGGTGCAATTCCCACATTGTGTCTCTGGTGTTGTCCTCTGTAGAGCTATGGGTCTGTGAGGGGCATCATGTCTCATAGTGGGACTAGCCATGTGGTCCTCTCTGTGGACTGGATCCTCTAATTGGGGTCATCATCCTGTAGGCCTGATGGGCTAGCATGTGCTCCACTTTCTCCTACTCCCTCTTCATCAGCACCCATGTGTTCCGATCAGATATGTCCCTCACCTGGAGCTGCAGATTCAATGCCGTCTTTTTAAATAAAGTCTTCTCAGGGGAGGGACAGGTGTCCACTTAGTAGAAGGGACTAGGGCCGGCACCCAGACTCTCCACTGGTTCCCTACTCCATGCCAGCATGTGGCATTCACATCTTGGAGCACTGGGTTGAAGTCTGGTCCCTCTTTCCCTGTGGAGATATAAACAATACCCTCCTCTTCGGTGGGTTAGTGCTGTCTGCCCCCGCTACCCATTTCTTTTTAATTAATTAATTATTTTCCCTTTCCCTGCCTCCTTTTTAATTGTCTATGATGTGTATCCCTGTATTTGATCTGGTCCCTGCCCCTTTGCATTTTTTTAAAGCTTACCTCAGCAGATTCATGTTGTACTTGTCCTTTTGTGCTTGACTTACTTTGATTAGCATGATTTCCTCCAGTTCTTCCCATGCAGTGATGTGCTTCATACGTTCATCACTGCTTTTAAGTGATGAGTAGTATTCCATTGTATGTACATACCAGTTTTTTAATCCAATCATCCGTTGATGGAAATTTGGGTTGTTTCCAAATTCTTGCAATTGTGAACTGTGCTGCAATGAACATTGGAGCACAGATGTCTGACCTTGGTTTGTTTGTTACCTATTCTGGGTATATGCCCAGTAGGGGGATTGCTGGGTCATATGGTAACTCAATTTCCATCTGATTTACATATCACCAGATCGATTTCCATAGTGGCTGTACATACTTACAGGCCCACCAGCAGTGAATGAAAGTTCCTGTCTCCCCACAGCCCCTCCCAACACTTGTGGCTTTCTGAGTTTTTGAATTGTGCTACCTTTGAGGGTGTTAGGTGCTACCTCATTGTTCTTTTAATTTGCATTTCTCTTATGGCTAAAGATCAGGAACATTTTCTCTGCGAAACTTCTGTTTCTGTCTTTTGCCCACCTCCTTAGTAGGCAATTCTTTTTTTTCTTTTGGAAGCTAGCAGAGTATTGTAGATTTTAGTAATAAGGACTTTGTCTGATGGGTCATTACTAAAGATGTTTTCCCAGTCTATGGACTGTCTTATTACTCTCTTGGTGAATTCTTTCGATGTACACAGATGTTTTATCTTCAGTATATCCCATTTGTCAATTTGTGCCTCCTCTGTGTTTGTGTCCTTCCCTGTTTCTGATAGCCTATGTACTTCCTGTGCCAAAGTTCTCAAGTTGGTCCCAATTCCCTCATTGATGGCCCTAATAGTTTGGGGTTTAACTTCAAGGTCTGTGATCCACCTTGAGTTTATTCTTATGCATGGAGTGAGACCAGGGTCTTACTTCATTTTTCTGCAGGTAAATATCCATTTTTTCCATCACCACTTGTTAAAGAGGGCATCTGCATCCCATTTGATACTTTTGGAGCCCTTATCAAAGATCAGTTGTCTGTATGCTGATGATTTTATTTCAGGGTTTTCAGTTCTTTTCCATTGGTCTGAGTATCCGTTATTGTATCAGTACCATGCGGTTTTGACAACTGTGACTGTAAGGTATTTGCTAAAGTCAGGTAAAGCAAGCCCTCCCATTGTGCCCTTCTTCTTGAGGAGTTCTCTGCTAATTCTGGGCTTCTTCCCTCTCCATATGAAGTTGGTAATCAGCTTTTCAATTTCTTTGAAGAAAGACGAGGGTAATTGTATTGGTATTGCATTAAACTATGGAGTGCCTTTGGCAGAACTGACATCTTGACTATATTGAGTTTTCCAATCCATGGAATGGGATATCCTTCCATTTGTTGAGGTCATTCTTCATTTCTTGTAATAGTGTTCTGTGGTTTTCCCCGTATAGATCTTATGTTATTTTCATCCGGTATATTCCTAGATAGCTCAATTTGTGTTTGGTTATTGTGAAGGGTACCACCTTTTTTTTTTTTTTTACCTCTTCTGTGGTTCTATCCGATGTGTATAGCAGTCCAATGGACTTCTGTTTGTTGATCTTGAATCCTGCCATTCTGCCAAACTCCTCTATTGCTTTCAGTACTCCCCTTGTGGAACTTTGGAATTTTTCATATATGAAATCATATCATCTGCAAATAATGATAGTTTAACTCTTCCTTCCCCAGATGCATACCTTTGATGTCTTTCCTTAGCCTTGTGCTGTTAGCTAGAACCTCCAGTAAGATATTAAATAAGAGTGGGGACAAGGGGCATTTTTGTCTGGTCCCCTTTTTCAGTGATATTGTGTTAGTCTTTTCTCCATTGACTACCACGATGACTGTTGGATTTTCATATATAGCTTGTATTGTCTTGAGGAATTTTCCTTCCATTCCTATCTTCTCAAGTGTGCTAAACAGGAATTGGTTTTGGATATTGTCAAATGCTTTTTCTGAATCTATTGATATTATCATGTCTTTCTTATTGTTTTTCATGTTAATGTGATCAATAATACTATTGGTCTTTTGTATGTTCAACCATCCCTGCATTCTGGTATGAATCCCACTTAGTCATGGTGAATTATTTGTTTTATATAGTTTTGTATTCTGTTGGCTAGTATTTTGTTAAGGATTTTTGCATCAATGTTCATTAGGGATATGGGTCTGTAGTTCTCTATTCTTTTTGGTTCCTTGCCCGGTTAGTGTGTCACCGTTATACTAGCTTCATAGAAGGAGTTCAGGAGTTTGCCGTCTTTTTCTATGTTCTGGAAGAATTTGTGTAGAATTGTTGTTAGTTCTTCCCTAAATGCTTGGTAGAATTCTCCAGTGACACCATCTGGTCCAGTTAAATTTTTTGTTGGTAATCCCCCTTTTAACCTTGTCTATTTCTTCTATTGTTATGGATCTGTTGAGATTCTTGACGTCCATCGAGGATAGTTTAGGGGGGGATTATTTTTCCAAGAATTTGTTCATGTCTTCCAAATTGTTGAATTCACTGGAGTACAATCCTTCATAGTACTGGGTAATTACCCTTTTGATTTCATTAGGGTCTGTTGTAATGTCCCCTCTTTCATCCCTTATTCTTCTATTGAAATTTGTTCCCTCCTTTCTTTGGTTAGGTTTGTCAGTGATCTGACGATTCTGTTTATCCTTTCAAAGAACCAACTTTTAGCAGCATTAATTTTTTTCTATAATTTTCTTATTTTCCCTCTCCTGAATGTCAGCCCTGATTTTTATTTTCTTTTGCTATTAGTAGGATTGTCCTAATGACTCTGCTCCAGTTGTTGTAAATTTTGTGCCAGCATATCAATCATGAGACTCTCTTCCTTTCTCAGGTATGCATGTATTGCTATGAAACTTCCTCTGATAACTCCCTTTGCTGTGTCCCATAAGTTTTAGTACGTGGTGTGCTCATTCTCATGGGTTTCTAGAAATTTCCTAATTTCATTTCTGATCTGTGCAGTATTCACTCCTTTTGTAGTAGAGAGTTATTCATCCTCCAATTGTTTGCTCTTGTTTTCTTCGTCTACCTGTTGTTGATTTCAAGTCTTATAGCACAGTGGTCAGAGTTAGAGGTCTGTATGATATCAATATTAAATTTATGTAGATTTTCCTTAAGCCCCAGTTTGTGGTCTGTCTTAAAATATGTGCCATGTGATCTTGAAAAGAATGTGATTATTTTTTGTATTTGGATGAAAAGCTCTGTAAATATCTATCAGGTCAAATTGTCTAATTGTAATGTTTATATCTCTAGCCTCCTTGTTGAGTTTCTTTCCCTGTGATCTATCTTTTTCAGAGAGTGGTGTGTTGAAGTCACCCATTCTACTTGTTGAGGCTGTGATTTCTTTTTCTTCTTTTGGAGTGTTTGGTTGACATATTCAGCGGGTCTCTCATTCAGGAAATATATGTTTACAATGTTTAGTGGTTCTTTGTCTACCATTCCCTTGAGCATTATATAGTGTCCCTCCTTATCTCTTTTAATGGTTTACACTTTGAGTTCAATTTTATTTGACATTAGGATTGCACCCCCTGCTTTTTTTGAATCGTTGTTTGCTTGGTATGACTTTCTCCAGCCTTTGTTTCTCAGCCTATTTTTGTCTGTAGTCTTGAGATGTGTCTCCTGTAGGCAGCAGATTGATGGGTTGTGTTTTCTAAGCCAGTCTGCTAGTCTCAGTCTTTTAATACCCAAGTTCAGGTCATTGATATTCAGGGTTATTATCTCCATCTGTGGACTCTGATGTCATCTTATACCTTTTGTGTTAGGTGTTTTCCTACTTTCCTTTCTCATTTGCCTGTTGTGCATGTGTGTGTATATCATTAGTGATTTCTTTCCATCCGTAAGCCAATGCTATCTTAGGGCCTGTTTTTTCTTTGTTGCCCTCTGGGTGACGTTGTTCTATATGGCAGTCTCTTATTTATGCTTGGTGAGTGTTGTTCTTCTGCCCATACTGGGTCAGCAAGGATCTTTTGTAGGGTTGGATTTCTTCTAACATAGTCTTTGAGGTTTTCCTAGTCTGAGAAGACTCTTACTTCTCCGTCTTTCTTGATCAATAATTTGGCTGGGTAGAGTATTCTTGGGTTTGCATTATTTTCCTTCAATTTTTGGAACATGTTACTCCACTCACTCCTTTTCTTCATAGTTTCTGCTGATAGGTCTGCACACATTCCTATTTGGGATCCTTTATATGTGATTGCTTGTTTTTCTCTATCTGCTCTTATGATTTTCTCCTTTTCCTCAAAGTTGGATAGTTTAACTATTATGTGGCTTGGTGACTTCTTTTTGGGATTCTGTCTAGCTGTTTTTCTTTCTGTCTCCTGATTGGGTGCCTAGTTTTCATTCATTAAGCTGGGGAAGTTTTCCTCCAAGAATTCTCTCATTATTGTTGTAGATGACTTCTTGGCTGTGTCTTCCCCGGTAAGCCAATAATTCTAATGTTGTTCTGCTTCGTAGCATCAGATATAGCTCTTAGATTTTCTTCTGCTTCTCTGATAATTTTATTAGCTTTTTGTTCGTGTTTGTTAAAGTCTGCTTGGCTGTCCTCCAAGTCACTGTTGTGGTTCTCTGATTCCTCCAGTCAATTCTCGAGGTCAGTGTTTCTGCTACTGGTTTTTGTTATCTTCTTCCTTAGCTCCTGTATTTCCCTCTGGTGAATGGCCTTTAACTCATCTCTCCTTTCATCCTTTTTCTGTATTGTTTCCTTCATAACCTGTATGACCCCAAGCAGCTTTCTGAAAATTTCTCTCTGTGGCAGCTCAATGTCTGCTTCTTCTATGCATGTTGTTATGTTAGGGACATCTTCTGCCATTGCCTTTTGTTTCTCCTGTTTTGGTTAAGGTCGTTGGGGCTGATGGCTATTTGTGTTGCCTTGTTTTAGAGGAGCCAGGTGCCATTTTCCAGGGAGTTGAAGAGCACTGGCTCTCTCTGGGAGACTTGTAGGAATGCTTCTTCAAACTGCCTATAGCTAATTTCATTATGGAATTAATCTATCACTTTATCCTCATGTGGCTTACCTCTCAGGGATCGCCCCAGAAGGCTAGTGGTTTGCCTTCTTTGGTGTTGCGGAGGTTGGGCAGAGCTTCCTGCAAGAGCTTGGAATGTTGAGGAGTGTTAGCCTAGCTGCCTTATGCCCCCAGGTACACAGGCAGGAATTCCCCTGTAAGAAGTTGGGCAGAGTATTCCCTTGAGGGAAAGAAGGACTTTCCCTAACCTCAGGCTAGCTACACAGAGTGGAGCTCACCTAGCTGGGTGTGGTGCAGGTGTAAATTCCCTTGGCTAAGGGGAGTGGTCTAGAGGTCAGCAGTGGAGTGTGAGAGCACAGGAAAGAGACAAAGAGGAGAAAAAATTAAAATTAAGACCACTTAGACTGTGCAGGAATACAGGGAATATAGAGAAGAGAGGGAAACAAAAGGCACAATGTAGCTGAGTCCCAATCCCCACCTGTGGAGCTGCAAGGGTTTAGTAACTGCCCCAAGGTGGAGACAGCACGGCAAGCCGTGGCTCAGCTGAGAAAAAGCCCCTGCACAGCCCTCCAAGACTGTGGGAGATAGAGGAGATATTGAAACAAAAACTACAATGTAGCTGAACCCCAATCCCTGCCTGTGGAGCTGTGAGGGTTTAGTCCCTGCCCTGAGGTGGCGGTGGCAAGCAGTGTGACAAAGCCCCTGCATAGACTTTCAGGACTGTGGGGAGACAGAGAGCAGAGATGTAAACAGAAGCAACATGTAGCTGAACTCTAATCCCTACCCGTGGAGCTTCAAAGGTCCAGTCCCTGCCCCAAGTCAAATGGGGGCAAACTGCAGCTCTGTTGATATCAAACCCTCCTATGGGACCTCCATATGGTCCCAGCTTCAACAGAGACAGTGGCGGTGCCAAGCTCAAGCCCCAACTGGCTTCCACTGAGGTAAGCTAAAAGCCTCCAACCCCTCAAACCCTGTGGGTCTGTGCCTACTTGTCTTTATGATGCATCTCCTGCATTCTAGCCACATTGAATTTCCCTCTAAGCAACTCTCCTGGGCTGAATTCTGAGGAGTCCCTCTGGCATGTGTCCCTTCATCGCCATCTTCCTGGAAGTCCACCCCTGGTTGGTTTTCTTTGCATATTCCTTTTTTGGATATTATTTGCCTTTTCCCTCTTGGATTGTGTGTGTGTGTGTGTGTGTTTCTTTTACTACTTGACAGGAAACAGAAACTACCCAAGGAGCCCAGGCACACCTGCACCTCTGTAGTCACAACTACTGAGCTAAAGTCACTACCAACTCCTGACTACCTGATTTGCCATCAACTGTGTTGTATAAACAGGAAGCAGTAAACTGTACACACATTCGTGCTCTCTATTCCGCTCATTAGGAGTCAGATGATAAGTGCCTAAAGACTCATCATCATCTAATCATCAATTCAATATAAATACAAGAATATTACAATGTCTCAGAGAAAACAAGCAATTTCAGTTCACATTAAAAAACAATACAGAGTGACTCAAATAAGTGATCAAGATCCAAAGCCAAAAAACCTTTATTAGAAATGAGAGACATTATAATGGCCTAATAACAATTTCTAAGTGATGTTTAGGTTTTTTCAATGGATTGAGAGAAATATCAAGGAAAGTGCAGCGAGGAAACTGACCTGTGCATGTGTAATTTCTTTTCTCAACTCTACTTTAAATTCTATACTATTGACTAAATTAATGACCCTATCAAGAGAATCACCTTATGCCCCAGAGGGATGATTTATAATGTTCTCTATAATAAAATGATAATGATGTCTGTAAAACAAACCAGAGGTGTATAAATGGATTTTGGGTATACACTTAATTTTAGCCCCAATCTAAGAACAATGAATTCTTATGACATACCTCTACTTGATACTTACCCTCATGAAGAGTTCATTCTTGAAGACATGGGTGCTATACTAAACTGTGGTAAGAAACCAGATGGTGCCTGGCTTTTATAGAAAATTTCCAAAGAGCCTTAATATAATGAAATATCAAAAGACATGCATACAAGAAGCTGAATGAACCCCAAACAGGCTAGACCCAAAAATAAATCATCAATACATATCATAATAAAGCTTTCCAAAACCAACAGGGTGGAATGGATACTGAGAGTAGGTCAGAGAGAGGTCAGAAAGAGAAAAAAAAAGTTACCTACAAAGGGAACCAATGACTAAGCTTTAATTTCTCAATAGAAGCAATGCAGACAATAAAGCAATGGAAATGACATATGAGTATATAAAATTCTGAAAGGAAAAATGACAATTAATAATTATATACCCAGCAAAATGGTTCCTCATATTCAACAGTGTAATTAGAACACTTCCAGATAACCAGAAATTGAAAGCATTTATAAAAATCAGACCAACCTTAAAAGAAATGCTAAGGGGAGTACTCTAACCAACAATGTTAGTCATCAATATGAGATTAACATACATGTAAACATCACCAAGAAACAGCTCAGATTTAGAAGATTACAAAGTGAAATTCCATAGGTAAAAATAAGAAACCAGAGATATTTATTTTTAACAATAAAGATTTCAATTTATAACATAGTTGATTACAAATAAAATAAAAGGAGTAGTGTAACTAGAGAATTTTCAAATGAAGGAGTCAAGTAGATTTCAAGTTAGAAAAAGCTATTTTAAATGTAGGAGAAATTAACAAATGAACAAATCCCTGGATCCCCTCAGAAAAATTAATAAATCTCACAATAAAAGAGCAAAGAAGAGGGATGAAAATCAAAAGAGACATTATTAGTCCAATGGACTAATGTACTATGCAAATATCAGTCTCCACAACCCTGAAACCAGAGAACTAGATGGGGTCCAGCTACCACTACCAAATCTCTGGAGAAACATGTGAAACAGAAATTCAAAATCCTAAGAGAACAGGCTATTGGTAGGATAGAGACTGGTGGGAATCCCAAGTTTATAGCCATTAGACACCCCTTAGGTCTGGAAATTCAGACCTGTGTTGGATACAAAGGGCAACATTTACCCAAGGACCAAGGCTTAGGAGAGAAGAAGGAGAGGAAACTGGAAATTCTGGGAGGAAGTTGGATAAATAATTGCTCACTGAGGGGATTGTAATGGATGGGTCAAAACAAAGTATATATGAATTGTTTAATGTAAAACTTATGACCTGCACTGTGAACCTTCACCCAATTCAAAATAAAAACATGTTTTGAATAAAGTGGAATAGTATTATTCATTTATTCAACAAGTATTAAACTATCAACACTGTGTTAATACAATACTTTAGATAAACAGCTGGACAAGATAGATCAAATCCCTGTTCTCATGGAATCTAGACTTTAAAACAGAAATCAGACAATTAAGCAAGCAACTGTACCATAATGTGATGGATAAAATATCAATATCACTCAAATATTGAACCAGAGAAACCTAAAGTTGTAACATCTATGTCAAGAAATTTGATTATTTGGTAATCTCAGTTAAAGCAATTTGTTTATAACAGCAGAGAACTTATTCATAGATAGGCATAATAAAGTTAATAAGCTTCCACTACATGTTAGCTGCTGTTCTCAGTGCTTTGTATGTCTTATTTCATTTGATATGTATAATTGGTCTACAAAATAGATACTATAACTTTTATTATATAGTTGATGTGTTAGTCTGAGTAGACTAGAGAAACAGATTCATAGACACTCATGTGTATAAGAAAGAGCTTTATATACAAGAGAAGTTGAATGTTGAGAAAACATCCCAGCCCAATCCAGATCAAGTCCATAAGTCCAATATTAGCCCATGTGTCCAATACCAATGTGTAAAGGCCTCTTCAGACCCATGAAACACATGCAATGATGCCAAATGCAGAAAGATTACAGACCAGTGAGTGCAGAGTCTTGTGGATCCAGTGGCAGTAGAAGCATTTTAGCTCTGGCAGGATCCTAGTGTGTAGTACCATGTGTCTTGTCAGAAGAACATGTCTCAGGGAATGAGCCTGTGTCCTGGCTAAAGCGAACTATTTATCTCTTTGCCCTCCAATCAAACTGCTACCTTACTGACAGGCTAAACTCCACCCCTTCACTCTTGTCTCTCTTAAATTGACAACAGGTTATGTAAGTACCACAGGCGATGTTTGAGGTTTCAATGCCATATGCCTAATAAATAACAAACCAAGATCCTCAATCAGACCAATTCATCTTTAAAATTCATGATAGTTCCAAAATGCCTGGTTGTATGGAAGAAAATTTTTTTAGCTAAAATATGATTTAAAAAAATAAACTTAAAAATGTATGACAATTACCATTGGAACACATTGTACTGACTTACAGCTAAAGATGGTTGACAGATCATATATAATTATGTCCTCTCTTGCAAGAGACTGGTTTAAAATGTTAGTAAAGGTAAAAATGGAAACTATATAAATCTACAGTGCTGAAAAGAATAGAGGAGATGCCACCAATGAACCATGCGTTTCAATTAGTTTCTGGAGAACAAAATGTGGAACAACAGTAGCTTCTGACGCTTATAAGAGGAAGATACAACCTTTGCTGAATATGGAAGAGAATGTCTACTTCGTACATGTATTTTCTGGAAGTTGATAAAAGTTCCATACTGCCAACGAATGTATAAGGATGCTTTACTCAATTGATGTATGTATGGATTATGATAAGGGTTGTATGAGTCCCAATAAAATGATTTTTTTAATCAAAAAGGGGGCATTTACTGAAAATTAGAAAAGAAAGCGAATAGAAACAGAAAATGGGGTGAGAGAAGTGATGGCACATGGAAGGGATTCTAATGGATGAGTTGACACAAAATGTATATGAATCATTGAATGCAAATCTGATTATCTTCTCTGTAACACTCACCTAAGTCACACTAAATATTTTTAAATTAAAAAAAAAGTTCCATACTGCAATGTGAGTGAGGGGAAGTAAGAATGAGACCTGGGACTGGAAATCATGGAATGGATTAGAAGCATATCATTGGAACAATTGGCCCAAGTTCCTTGGACATAGAGATCGTATATGATTAATAATTATCAGGGATGCCATAAAAATACCACAAAGTGGGTGGTTTTAAAACCAGACATTTTCTCACTGTTCTGCAGACCAAAAGGCTAAGTCCCAGTGTCAGTAATGTCCATTCCTCTGAGCACTCTGAAACAGGCCATTCCATGCCTTGTTCCTAGGTTCTTGTGACTGCTGGAAACTCTCGGTGTTTCCTTTGCTGCTTGTGGATGCAGCTGCTTCTGTTGTTGCATCATGTCTGTCTTCCCTTTGTCACTTTACTCACAGTGAGAGTCACTTTACTCTTTGTCCCTTTGTCACTTTATTCACTTTGAGAACACATTAGAAGGAACTAGGATTAGGACCCATCCTGCTCTGGATTGACTTTGTTAATTTAATTTATAATCTTTGCAGAAAAATACTATTTCACTAAACAAGGTTAAATTCGCTGATGGAGAATTCAGATTTCAATATATTTCTTAAGGAAGACAACCCCATCCATAACAAGAATTAAGCTCCTAAGTAGTAGATATGGTGTGTTTTCATTGGAGGAGCTAAATACTCCATAGTTAAAATAGTCTATCAATTTCTTAATGAAAAGACGTGCTCTCTGTCCCACCTAAAGCCAAGTCAAGCCAAACCAGAACATAATAACTCATTTTCAAATATGAAGACCCTTCATTCAAATGTTTGAGATAACCTCCAATTTGAATAAATAGCAAGGGGTGGGAATAGAGGAAAACAAGGGGGAAAAAACAAAAAGCAAAACAAACACAAGTGGAGAGTAGATGAGAAGAACCAGAAGAAACTAAGCAGAGTACAGAGATGTGGGTAAGCATTCCTACAAGGGTTCTTGTTTATACTGTTCCAGTTTAACCACATTTTGTTTATTCCAAATTAATGTGCTTCTACATGTCTCTGCATTCTGTGAAAGGCTGCAGACAAGTCTCTCAGTAATCCATTTGTCTTTGTCGGTTTACAGTGCCTTTGAAAAAATGTCACTCAAAATAGTGACTACCAAGAGGATCTGCTGGGTTGGTTAGATTCAAGGCAGAGGTAAGCAAAGAAGGTCACGGTGACTGTTTTGAACCCCTCAGGATGCCAAACTGCCATTTGAAAGTTTTGGTGTAAATCAAGGAGTTCAGAATTCAGCAGGGAAGGATTAAAGAGGGGAGCAAACAGTACATTCACAAGCATATTGATCTACATGGAAGATATATCAAGAAAACTAGATTCATGTTTTGATATTTTTGTTTAATTATGTGTCTATAATCTTGGAGCAAGACTTTCCTTTAAATCGAATTAGTATCATTGAGATAAAAGAGAAAATACTGCATCCATAATACAAAACCAGAACACAATGAAAAAAGGAAAACTGGGGAACAAGAAGGAGTTCTTAGCAGTTAAAATATGACTGCCAAATATCAAATTCAATAGACAGTGTAAAAATTAATGTAGAACAACAAAAAAAGACTAGGCATATGAAACTAAAGTTTAAAATACCAAAGAGCGATTTAGAGAATACAAAGAAATAACATTAATATACAAAAATTTCCCAGAATTAAGAACTAGAAGAATGTAAGAATAAAGGATCTACTTTTGTTAGCATTTTGAATATGCAAAAACCCCACACTAAGGCACATAATTGTAAATTTCAGAAACTCTAGAAGAGCAGATCCTAAACATCTCGAGCCTGAAAGCCCAGTTCACTTCCAAGTCAGTGAAAATCAGAATAACCATGGGCTTCCCAAGAGCATCACTATGTGCTCACACTTTTCAGAAAATATTTTTTTCTTAAAATCCCATACCAAGTTATCAATCACCTTGATTGTAGCGTTTAGAATAAAATTCAGTTAAGACTCAAAAACTTAATGGCATGCATTCTTTCATAAGAAATTATTGGAAGAATTGTCTAGCAATGAGATATACTGAGAAATAGGAATGTATGAAACAGAGGGACAAGATCAGCTAAAAGAGCATGTTGCAAGAAGAAAAATGTACAGAAATCAAAACCAGTCTAATTTGGAAGAAGAACGAAGCTTTGACCACCACAACAACAAAATAGGAGCGAATCAAAACCAAATAGAACACATTTTTGTTGGTGCTATTGTGTTGGCTCCTTTTCAGAGGGGGCTGATGTACAACAGAAGGAAACCCTACCTGGCCCTGGTCCATCCTCACCATTATTGTCAAGCATGAGGCCATTGCTGCAGACATTTTGTCAATCCATTCCAGTGAAGGTCTTTCTTTTGGGGTGGGAGATCATATACTTTGCCCAACACAGCGTCTTTTTCCAGGGACTGGTCTCTTCTGTTGATATGTCCAAGATGTATGTGAGATAAAGTCTCGTCATGTCATCCTCACTTCTTCCATTTTTTCCACCATCCTTGCTTCAAAGGAGTATTATGGCTGTATTTCTTCCAAGGCACATTTGTTATTGTGGCAGGCTATGGTATTTTCAATATTCTTTGCTAACATGATAATCTAAATGCATTATTCTTCTGTGATCTTCATTATTCCCTGCCTAACTTTCTCATGCATCTGAGGCAATTGAAAATACCATGGGTTTGGTCAGCTGCACCTCAGTCCTCAGAGTGACATTCTTGCTCTTCACCACCTTTTAGAGGTCTTGTGCAGCAGACCTACCCAATATATTATGTGATTAGATTCTTGACTGCTGCTTCCATGAGCATTGATTGTGGATCCAAGCAAGATGAAACCCTTGACAACTTCAATCTTTTCTTTGCTAATCATGATCTTACCTATAAGCTCCACAGTGAAGATTTTTTTTTCTTTACTTTGAAGGCTGAAGTCTGTTTTCCATCAGCAAGTATTTCAAGTTCTCTTGGCTTTCAACAAACAAGGTTGTGTCCCTTGCATATCAAAGTTTGTTAACAAGCCTTCCTCCAGTCCTGATGCCTCATTCTTCTTTATATAATCCAGCGTAATGGATACTTTGCTCAGCATATAGACTAACTATGTGTACTCAAAGGATACAGCCATGATGCATAGCTTTCCTTAATCAAACCGCACTTCCTTCTTCTTGGTTCGTGTACAGATTCCACAGGAGGACAATGAAGTGTTCTGGAAATCCCACTCATGGAAATGTTATTCATAGTTTGTCATGACACAAACAGTTGGATGTCTTTCCACAGTCAGTAAAACATGAGTGAACATTATTCTGGTGCTCGTTATTTCAGCCCAATAAAGTGCAGGGAAGCAGGTTTCTGGTACTCTGATTTCATTCAAGAGCCAGCTGACTTCAGCATTGAAAGCTCTTGTTCTAAGGTCTCTCCTGAATCTGGCTTCAATTTCTGAAAGTTCCCTGTTGATGTACTGCTACTACCATCTTTTAGTTATCCTCAGGAAATGTTCACTTGCATGTGATATTAATGATATTGTTTGATAATTTATACGTCCTGCTGTGTCATCTTTCTTTGGAATGGGCACAAATGCAGATCTCATCTAGTCGGTTTGTCAGAGCTGTATTCCAATGTTCTTGGCAGAGACTCATGAACACTTCATCAGCTTGCAATCGATACTCTGTCAATTCCTACGTCCTTGTTTCCCAATAATGCTTTTAGTGCACCTTGAGGGTGTTTTTTTCCTTCAATCTTGATCATATGTTATAACGCTTCAAAATCTGAACCTGTGCAAGTGGGTCAGTACAGAAGAAAGCAATAGAAACTCAGGGGAAAAGAGTTGTATAAAAAAGTAAATGTAATCCAAGTGTACTATTTTGTCTTAACAGTAAATAATGTGTATATTATGAATCTTATTTATCAAATGATAATGCCATTGTGCTGCAAGGATAATACTAAGTGAGGTGGGATGGTCTGACACAATAGGAGCATTAATAGAGGATGCTGAGGATGACATAGCAGGCAATAGCGTACTAAGCATTTTACCAAAAAATTTAGAAATAACTACCAGGAGAAGCAACTAAAATCAAGAAGTTACAAAGGATTACTTTGATAAAACTAGGATGGGTGGGGGGAAAAGGCATGGAACAGAAGATTATTATTTTGTCAATATGAGTATTTGAATGCTTTAAAATATGTGATTGAAAACTTTGTTAATTTTTATTGAAAATTTTATAAAGGAAAATATTACATGCAAATAATCTGCCAATAAGTCAATATATATGTCCTTAATAATATATTACATGTCCCTATCCTATCACTCATAATAAGAATTAATGAAGATTCAGCTCTCAAAACTTCCTACCATTAAATTGACCCTCATTTATAATCAGCCCTATAGGTCAGGGTAGAGCTGCCCTTGTGGGTCCTGAAACTATCTTTTAATGGGAGTAGAAAGCCTTGTCTTTCTCCCATGGAGCAGCTGGTGGTTTTGAAATACGTATCTTGTGGTTAGCAACCCAATGCACAATCACGATGCCACCAAAACTCCCTCAATGAAGAATATACACCACCAGTAAATTATTTTAATTCATTGTCTGCCACTTCATCCCTTCATGCATTTCTTTGAGTTACTTGTTGATTTAAATATTGACAAAATGGCAATTTTGAGTTGAGTAATTTTATATACATATATTTATAATACAGGTCCCATAATAAAAAATAAAATATACTCAACTGAATGTGTAGAACTCTATATCTAAGCTGGCAATTCTGGGTATCTTGTTTAAAATGAAAATTAAATGAATGCATATTCTGATAATAAACTCTAAGAAAAATTTTAAATCCTTTTCCTTTTATATTCTGTTAATTTTCTGACTTAAAAAATCATTTTATTGGGGGTTCTTACAGCTCTTATAACATTCCATACATCAATTGTAACAAGCCTATTTGTCTATATGTTGCCATCATCATTTTCTAAACATTTACTTTCTCTTTAAGCCCTTGGTATCAGCTCCCTTTTTTACCCTCCCTCCCCCTCCCCTCCCCCCTTATGACCCCCTTGATAAATTATTATTGTTTTCATATTTTACACTGACCACTGTCTCCCTTCACCCATGTTTCTGCTGTTCATCATCCTGGGAGAAGAAGGTAGGGGGTTATGCATCAATCCTTGTGATCAGTTCCCCCTTCCTCACCTCCTCCCCCCATATTCCCCCTGCCTGTTGGTATTGTTACTCCCATTTCTGTTCCTGAGGGCTTTATCTGACTTGGATTCCATGTGTTGTGAGCTCTTATCTGTACCCGTGTTCATGCTCTGGTGTAGCCAGAACTGAAAGGCATAACTGGGGTCATCATAGTGGGAGATGAGGAAACCTCAAAGAACCCAAGATTTATTGTGTATTTTTTCGGTGCTGTACTGCACCCTGGTTTACCCATCCTTCTTTGTGACTCTTTGTGTTAGGGTAGACTAGAGAAAAAAATTCATAGATATTAATCTGTGTATAAGAAAGAGTTTTATATAAAAGAGCAATTGTCTATTGAGAATATCCCAGCCCTGGTCAGATCAAGCCCACAAGTCCAAGATTAGCCCATGATTTGTGGTCAGACATGAATTTGAATCTTGACCTAGATATTTATCAGGTGTGTACCTTCACACACCTGACTTGAAGTTTCCTTTTCCTCTCTTTAAAATGGGGCAATAATAGGTGGAAAAGATTAAAGAGACATTCACATAAAATGCACAATGACATTCCTGAAGCATAATAAGGGTTTAATAATAGCTTTGTTGCTAAGCTTGGTAGAAAAAATATGGTTACAAAATTTGTACTAGTGCTAATTCACTAAATATCTGTAGATGGGATCCCTTTTCATCTTAATATGAAGTTTGTACTAGATTATTCCCAAAGCACTTTCCAGCTGTGGAAATTACATCCAGATGGGAACTTGATTCAGCCCTTATAGACATAGTTGACAATATTTTTGGTATATTAAGAGTTACTAGTTAGTATTAGAACTTTGTAGTGCCACGGGTTATATGTCGGGCTGCTAAAGTCAAGTTCAGCAGTTTAAAACCATGGGCCACTCACAGGAGAAGCTGAGATAACCCCCTTAAAGAGTTACCATGCAGGAAACCTTCAGGCAGTTCTACTCCGTCCCATAGGGCGCTGTGACTCAACATTGGTTTGATGGCAGTTAATATTGAGAAAACAGTGAATATGGAAAAACACAGCTAATTAGAAAAATTGGTAAAACTAGGGAGACAACTTTAAGAAACAAGATTACTGCTAATTCTTGTTAGGTTAAAACTAACACTTTATCATTTGATCTTCCTTTTAACCCATTTAAAATTTGTTCGACTTTTTAATGTATTTTCTGCTTTTTGATTGAGATTTTTTTCTTTTACTTTGTTATTGCTGTTAGTTTTTTTTTGTTTTTGTATGCTTTTTTACATATGAAATCCAGATTAGGTAAATCTATAGTTTCAGTAACTGGATTAGTGGTTTCTTAAGGGTATGACAGGGGAGGTTGGGGAAATGAGAAATTTAGTAATAAAGAGTATAAGAAAGAAGAAAATGTTCTAAAAATGACTGTGGTGATGATTTTACAACTCTTCTTAACATGATTGAACTATTGAATTGCATGATTTGTGACGTATATGCCAATAAAACATTTTCATTTTTTAAAAAGAGTACTACTAATTCATGAGGGAGAAACTAAAAGAGAAACAAATTGTTGAATTGTTCTTATTGTCATCCCATTAACCCAACAATTTATAAGATTTTCATGAAGATGCCTTCTTGTACTTTAAAATTTTAGATGAAGAGGTCACAAATGGAAGTCAATTCAACAAATATTAATTGGGCGCTTATTATTTTCACTGCAATAGATGGACTGGTCCTAGAGAGAAAAACTAGTTCCATTGAAAATACCACATTAAATTATGAGTCCTTGTGAGCCAGTTGTGATTATATTTTGTTATATTCATCCACAGAGTATTTGTTATATTCAACCACTTAGTCTTGAATGAAGTAAGCAGATGTCATTAATTTTCTGCTATAGTTTGATTTAGAGAGAACGACTATTTCTTGACTTCCTTCTGATTGCATTGCCCTAGAAGTATCTTGGCACTAGTCTAGGCTGACTACATCAAACTTACCTTGAAATGTAAAATTTCCCCTAAGAGTGGGCCAATTATAAGATCTAACAACTCTGTAGAGCAGTGTTGTATAACAAAACCGGCACAGATGCTATAGGTTATACCTGTGCTGTCAGTATGGTAGCCCCTAGCCAGATATATGTGTCTATGGAGTAGTTGAAATGTGAATTGAGCAACTGAGGAATTGAATTTTTAATTTTATTCCATATTAGTTTATTTAAAAGCCTTAGAGAATCATTATTCATGCTTATATAACAATGGTTTTCAACCTGTGGGTTGTGACCCCCTTGGGGGTGAAATGACCCTTTTACAGGGGTCATCTGATTCATAACAGTAGCAAAATTACAGTTATGAAGTGGCAACAAAAATAATTTATGGTTGGGGGTCACCACCACGTGAGGAACTGTATTACAGGGTTGCGGCATGAGGAAGGTGGAGAACCACTGTTATATAACCTAAGACATGGGTGCACCATCTGGTTGGATAGTGTTGAACTGCTAACCTCAGGGTCAGAGATTCCAACTCACCAGGAACTTCTTGGAAGAAAGATAAGATCATCAACTTCCATAAAGATTACAGCCTTGGAAATCCTATATAGACCCAACAAAAGTCAGAATCAACTCAATGGGCGTGGTTTTAATTTTAAAAGTTATTTAGACCTGAGGAAAAGGACTTTAAATGTAATAGTCAACCTTAGTTTAGGAAATTATAAATATGAGAAATTAATTGTGTTAGTTTGGGTAGGCTAGAGAAACAAATTCAACACACTCATGTGTATAAGAAAGAGCTTTATATATGAGCACCTGAATATTGAGAAAACATCCCAGCCCAGTCCAGATCAAGTCCATAAGTTCAATATTAGCCATAAAGACCTCTTCAGACTCATAAATACATGTAGTGATGCTGAATGCAGGAAGAGCACAGGCCAGTTGGTGCAAAGTCTTGTGGATCCAGTGGCAGTAGAAGCATCTCAGCAAAGGACTTCCATCTTATTTCCTATTTCTTGGTGATCCCCACGTGGCTTGACATTTATCCTCCCTCCTCCCTGCTTGTTCCCTTCCTTGTTTAACCTTTCTTTAGTATCAAAAGAGATTGACTCATGGTATACCCTACACTAATCCTGACTCATTTTTTCATATTATTTTTGTTGATCTGACTTACATTTTATTTATTTAAAATACTTTTATTGGGGGCTCTTACATCTATTATCACAATCCCTACATTCCTCCAATGTGTCAAATCCTGCCTCATTGTTATGTCAGTAACAAAGACAGCCTGTTCACCAATGGGATTTGTGTTAGGCAGGGTTCTCTAGAGACTTGGAACCAGAACACTTATGATTAAATATATACATAGGTTTATACAGAGAGAAGGAATATAACAGCTAATCGGTTCACACAGGACTACAGAGGGATCAGTTCAACTCACTTCCATGAAACAGTTAATATACTGGAAGTCCTTCAACTCACGTGGGCTGCCTAGGTCCAATAGACAGCAGAGTCCTCTCTGGGGCAAGGGAAGCAGCGTCTACCCACAGGCAACAGGAAGTAGGGTGGATCGCCAACAGTCAGTAGCTTGGAAGCCAGCCTGGAAGGGATATGGAATGCAAGCAATACAAGGCAATGGAATCTACCAGCTCAAGTGATGTACACACCACAGGGTGGTAAAACAGATCTTGAAGGAACTTCAGTCTCTAGTGACACATCCATGAGTTGGCCTGGCCCATAGGTAGTGTAGCTCACAGGTTGAGGCAGAGAACTAGGTACAGTAGCAGTACACATGTTCCGGCACGCTATGATCACCAGAGAGCAAGAGAGAGAGGGGGGCGAGCCTTGCAGAGCCATTTATCTTTTTGCCCTTCAATCAAACTGTGACCTGATTAATCTCACATGTTCCTATTGGCCAGATTGACACAATAAACCTGCCTATCACAGGATTATAACCACAGGCATCCAAAATGTTCAAAGCCAAACTCACTGTCATCAGGTTGATTCTGACGATGAGTCAGAACCACGAGCAAAGAGGTTATGATTTACAACACCTACCTGAGGAGAACAAAATTCAATTAGTAACAGATTTTAGAGAGTCAAAACAGGAGCCTTGTCATCTGCCTATGCCCCTGAGTGGCACAAGTGGATTGTGCTCCACTACGAACCATCTGGTTGGTGGTTTGAACTCAGCTAATGGAACCATGGAAGAAAGGCCTTGTGCTTTGCTTCCATACAGATCACAGTCCCCAAAGCCCTATGGGTGAATTCTAGTCTACAACACATGAAGTTGCCAGGATCAGAAGCAACTAACTAGACGGCAGTGGTGTTTGTTTGTTTGTTTGTTGATCTGTTGACCACTCCCCCCGCCTCCCCCCACCACCCCGAAGGCAGAGAGAAGCTGTGTCAGTCTGAAACTCTTGACCTATGTATTGCATTACCTTTTGCTTCTCACATATTAGAATTGTGTTACAGAAGGTAGAATAATGTGTCTATAGACAACTAACAGGAGCTAGTTTAGAATTCTGCCTGGTCTTAAATTTTAATTTTTAAATTGGTAATGGAGTAGCATGAATAGCATCCATATATCTAATCTTTACTCGGCTTTTCTAGTGACTTTGGAAAGTTTAGCAGACACCAGATGAAGTAACTAAATAACCTGTAGGTGATGATAGATCATAGAGCATCACCATATCAGTTTGTTCTTTCTATTGTCTTCTTAGTCTAAATAATTACAAAAATAATAGAATCATGGTTTAGCACATATGAGCTTTCTTACATTTAACTGAAAATGTAAGTTAAACTTTCATTTAACTTAAAAATATAGAAAAGGTTTATTTTTTAACTTGACAAAAATATTTTTCTACTTGACAAAAATATTTTTCTGGTTATATTCCCTCTATCATTAAATCATATTTAATTTATTTCTATTATCCACCTCAGCTTCATTACTATTATTTTCACATTATGAATAATGAAACATTTCATATATGAGTACTATGATATTAGGGTTTTATTTTTTGTTTTTGTATTTTGTCTCCTGGTACCTATTATCCTTAGTGCTGTAGAACAATGTCTGACAAAAGGCAGCATCCAATAAATATTTGTTAACTAGAGGAGCATGCTAAAGACCCAGCGACTTCTTTCACAGCAATGCCAGTTTCTGGAATCTTGTTACTTTGATAGTTTTGTCTTAGCCATGAGTAAGCAAATAACTAGATAAATATGAGCTTGGCTAGGCAACTGAAAATGCATCGCTTCACCCTGACTCAAAGCAATCATCCGATTATTCAGACATTTGAAGTCTGGTTGTAGTTTACTCAAAATGCGCGGGCCTGTTGTATGCAGAAGGATTTTTATTTACAGCCATAAAACCTCACATGGCATCTTTTCTTTTTGTTATACTCTGAGCGAAACCCAGCTAAAGACTGGAAGAAATTAGCAACTGTTTAGCATCTAAAGGAAAGAGAGTTCAGAACTCAGAAATAAAACATGAGTTCTGAGGTCACTCTCCTTTGCTTCCTCTTCCATTGCTGTGTAGGTGGTCTGGTTAGTTAACAAACACGTGGAATTTATCAAGGTACACCTGACACATGACATGATTTCCGCTGTGTAGAACTGGGCAACAGGGCGATATGATGGATCGTGTTTCCATTTAGCTTAGGAGCATGTTCCATTTGTCACTCACATTTCTTTCAGTGGCTTTGCTCCAGAAGTTTACCCTGTGGACTGGGTACTAGGTGTGTGACAGGCTTGAAGGTAGTGTCACAATCAAGAATGACTCAAACTCTGTCCTGGGGGAAAGAGCCTTCATGGCTTAGTGGGCAACACCTGCCACCATAGCAGTGGGGCTGCCAACCCAAGCTCAGCAGTTTGAAAGCAGGGGCACTCTGTAGAAGAAAGATAAGGCTTTCTACTCCCATAAAGACACGGTCTCAGAAATCCCCAGCAGCACTCTGTCCCAGAGTTGTCTGGAGGAGGAATCAGTTTGAGGCAGGCGATGAGATCACAAAACGTGTTCTCTGAGGGCTAACCCTGAGAATGAAGTGCTGGACTCGTTGGCCTGCTAAAGGCATCTAGGAACCACAGGAAGGAGGGCAGGCGGGCAGGAGAAAAGCAGCAGTTGCTGTGAAAATGTTTCCGTCATGCTGAGGTTGCATCTGACCTGATTGACAGGTTCTTCCAGCCATTATGGGACCAAGAGCTGCTTGGTTTTTGTTGTTTTTTCGAAGCAGCCATTAAAAAGGTAGCTGGACAGAGAGAGAAAAATAATCTTTAAAAAGCCAGTTCTCAGACACAATAACTTCAGCTCATTTTTTGTTTCATTTTCAATACAAAGACAAACACCTTTAAAGAATGGCCTAATTTGGATGCCTTCATGAAATTAGCAGTGTCTAACTAACTGCAGAAAGTGATGCTAATAGAGATTGTGCTTGCTATAAAAATGGGCAGAGGTGCTCAGGGTTTAAAAGCAAACTTAAAAGCTGTCTTCCTGTTTCTGTTACCCATGCGGATGTTTCAACTCATCCCAACCAATGGTCATCCCAGCCTTGTTTCAACAGAACTGGTCCTTAGGGCATCTTTTGCTGTAGGATATCCCAAGAGTTTTTAAATTTTTTAAATGTTATGCCATACTTGTAATTAAAAATGTTTCTGTGGTAGAATCTGTCTGTATTCCATGAAGTATGTATGCCATAGGAAGGCTAGTGGTTCCACGTTGGGCTGCATGGTTGGGAGTTCTGAAGCACCAGCAGCTCCGTGGGAGAAAGACTGGACTTTCTACTCCTGTAAACGGTCACAGTCTCAGGAACCCACACAAGGTCACTATGAGTCAGCATCGGCTCCATGACAGTGGGTTTGGTTTTAATATAATCCATAAATATGACACTCAATGCATTTTACACACATATTGCATTTTATATAGTCAAGTTCCCTCGTGCTCATTTCAGTAATGATCCTGAAAAGGTAATTCTGATGCTTTCCTTCATGAAAGATTAGTTTTACTTGTCCCTGAAACTGCGTATTTTCCATAAATACTCCCAAGGGATTCTTATGTACAATGAAACCTAAAACTGCATTAAGGCTTTAAACATCAAGCAAATAGAAATGTTTGATTCAGACCCTTTCAATAAAGCAAAGCACAAAAATCTACTGTTTTTTATTGATCTATAGTATGGTGATCATTAATCAATACCTTCAATTTTATTAGAAAGCCCTGCAAAGAAAAGAAAATACCATTTTGGAAATGGACTAATATTGATGCAAAGTTTTAGAGAGGCAGGCAGCAGCTGGGTTCACTCAGCGCCAGAGGCACACAAACTCTGATGAGCACAAACAGACGCCGGCACCGCCTAAACTCGGAGTGCAACTTCATCTGCCTGGTTGGAAATTCAAAGTCAGGCCATATTTTCTTTCTTTCAGCAGTGGTAGATTTTTCTTGCCCATTCTAAATCTGTCATTTTCAATCTCACGGGTGAAAATTATTGTTTGCTGTACTGTACTTTAATAGCGATTGCATTCCTGTCTGAGTTGGAGGAGGTGGAACGCCTTTCAGTGAATCCCAACAAAGCAGTACATTTCAAGATTGGAACACTCCATATCCATACTTTTTTCATTTTTAAAATTTTATTTTTCATTGAGTAAAAACATGATATTGTGCTCTATTTTGGCCATCTTTCCCTCTCCCTTTAGGAATTTGACAAGACCTTGCAATTAGCAGCCCAACACATAATCATTAAGCCACCAGGGATCCTCTTGTGGTTATAACATTATGTAATTTAACATTTGTAAAATGTGAAGTCATTAGTCTATTCAAATTATTACTGCTATAAATAAAACTATGATGAACATCTTTGTTCAAAAACTTCTATACTTCTGTTTATGTCCTTAGGCTGGGTATCTTGAAGTGGCAGTAATAAAGTTCAGAGGGAAGTAGCACTATAAGAGCACACATGATGAATTTTTTCCAACGTATGAGCAATGTATCCTATCTGCTGCTATTATTGATTCAATTATTATAACCCAACCTTTGCATACTCCTATTTGGCAGTCATATACATGACATTCATTGTACACGCTTTACTTTTCAAGCTTACCTAATAAGGAAACCATTTGGAAGCAAAGAAGAAGAGGAGGAGGAGACAGAAGAGGAAGAAGAAATAAGAGAGGAAATAAATGGTGGTAGAAAGGGATGGGGCAGAAGAAAGAAAGGGGGGAGAAGAAGAAGAAGATTTTCCAAAAGAAAACAGACTAAAATTTCCCCAGTGCAAGCTGATAGCCTTTTATACAAAATAGTTTTCTTTTCTCAATCTCTTTCTTCCGGTCCAGGACTAGAAATTTTATTCACAAAATAGTTTTCATAAACATACAACTTTCCTCTAGTTATTAAATGCTGCCTTCCCCCTCGTCCCACTATCATGATCCCAATTCTACCTTACAAGTCTGGCTGGACCTGAGGATGTACACTGGTGGAGATAGGAACTGGAAACACAAGGAATCCAGGACAGATGAACCTCTCAGGACCAGTGGTGAGAGTGGTGATACCTGGAGGGTGGAGGGAAGGTAAGGGAGAAGGGGGAACAGATTACAACGATCTGCATATAACCTTCTCCCTGGGGGATGGACAGCGGATAAGTGGGTGAAGGGAGACGTCAGACGGTGTAAGACATGACAAACTAATAATAATTTATAACTTATCAAGTGTTCATTGGGGGGAGGAGGGAGGGGGGAGGAGGGAGGGAGGAGAAAATGAGAAGCTGATACCAAGGACTCAAGTAGAAAGCAAATGTTTTGAGAACGATGATGGCAACAAATGTACAAATGTGCTTGACACAATGGGTGGATATATAGATTGTGAATGAGCCCCCAATAAAATGATCTAAAAAATAGTTTTCATATTCATATTCTTTCTTTCCAAATAGCATTCTTCACACCTTAACCCTAAATCTTTGAAAACACATTCCTGTTTAAAGCAACCCTCTTTCTCCTTTTGTGAGGCTATCAGAATTCCCGGGTAGCTCGCTTGATTCCTCAGTCAATTACTGTGGAACAATGTTATTACCCTAAATCTATCAAGAAGAAGCTCAGAGAGATTACCTCAATGTCAGCTAATAAATGCAGGCCAGGTCTCATGTCTGGACTTTGTGCTTCTAATTTTACTCCGCTCCAAGTTGTCTGTGGCTTCACCGATTCTAGCCACTTCTCTGATTTCTCACCCAGTATTACCCTGACACTATTGGATATTTGCCTGGGCTTTGCTTCTCTGGTCTGGGCTTCTTGCCTAATTCTTTCAAACTGCTATGCCCCACATCTCAGTCTGTCAAGTGGCCAACTTTGAATCATTGAAGGATCATGTTCATTTAAGAAAATTTCTCTTGGGCATATTTTGCATCATGAAAAGAATTTATTAGAATTCATAGTGGAAATGGTTTCCCCTTAAGTGTAATTATGGGCTTCCTGGTCATTTATAGGCCTGCCCTATTCCTCTACCAACAGCCTCTTGGCAACTCCTCTGGGTACAGGTGAGCAGTCATTCCTCAGGGCTTCAAATTGCATGCACATTGATTCAGTCACTGTGCGTTTGTGGATAAAACTGCCCATCACAAATCAAACACCTGGGGCTTCCTGGATACTCTGTCCATGTCAGGGATTGTAAATTTTGGAAAAGAGGTTTTGATTTCATAAGCAGGTGCTATGGGGTTGGAACAGAGACAGCTTACAGCCTTATCTAGAAGCGGAATATTTAATGTGGTAGGGGGGAAATGGGAAGTCGTTCACTATAGATAGATAAGTATGGACAAGTAAGCCCGCACTGACCTTGCTTATTGGGTAATCTGTGCATGCTGAACACATAGCCTTATCTGTGTGGACACAGATTTAGATCCCCTGTCCCAGAATGCTGGCCAATGGAATGTGAGTAGATATGAAATATGTAACTGCCAGGCTTGAAAAAGTCTTGCATGTGCAATCAGCCCCTCATTCTCATTTTCCTTTCACTGCTTTGAAACAGGCCTTCAAAGCCACAAGCTAAAGATGGAAGGACAATAAGACAGTGGAGTCTGTGCACTTAATCACAGCCATAACCTAAGAACAATTCGTTTTTATGACATGGACCTGCTCAATACTCACCCTAATGAAGAGATCACTGAAGATATGGGTGCTATAGCAAAGTGTGGTGAAGAGACCAGATGCTGCCCAGTTATCAGAATGAATTATGTCTGAGGTAATAAAGGCTTGTCTTCAAACAAGCAGCCATATAAGTGAGGCATCAACTAAGTCCACATGGAAGCACAACAGTCTGTGTGATCCAAGGATTATAACTAATAAAATCCAAATCTGAAGGAGGGAATGATATCAGAGCTTAATTTCTAGAAACTCAGTTTGCTCACGGATGACAGTGGAAGACCCAAATCTATTTGCAGGGTCCATACATGGATTAAACCTCCTGTGAATCCTTTCTACACATAATCGAGGGATATGAGTAGCTTTTCTATCAGACGGAAAGCATTGTAAAGTAGATTATGGCCAATGTTGTTAGGTTAAAATGTAACACCTCACCACTTGATTTCCATTTTAAAGTTGTTTCAGTTTTTAATATCTCTTGCTTTCTTTTGATTGAGGTTTTTCTCTTTTGTGTTGTTGTTGGTGGTGGTTTCTTGTTTTTGTTCTGTATGCTTTTCTGTATATGAAATCCAAGATAGATAAATCTTTAGACACAATAAACGGATTAATAATTACTTAAGGCTTAGGCAGGCAAGGTTAGAGGAAATGGGAAGTTAATAGTAACAAATACAAGGCAGAACAAAATGTTCCAAAATTGATTGTGGTATCAATTGTACAATTCTTTTAATATGTTTATACTATTGAATTGTATGATATGGGAATTATATGTCAAAGCTGCTAAAAATTTTAAAAGATGCATCAAGTAATCATAAATATTTAAGGAGAGAATAAAAGAATAGCGAAAGCATGAACATATTTGAGATAGTTAGCTTATTGTGCCAGCCTGGCTGATAAACACAAATGGGAGTAATTGAAGGGCGGAGAGATAAATGGCTCGGTGAGCCTCTCCTTTCTTGTCTCTCACTCTTTGATCATCAGACCAGTGTGCAGCTGCCTTGCTTGTTCTGTGTGCCTCAGTTTACAGGTGCTACACTACCTGTGGGATGCCTAGCCTGTGGACTGTGTCACTGTAAGTTGAGGTCCCTTTAAGACCATATAATTGGGATTTACATCTCTTGAGCTGGGCACTGACTGTTGGTGACCTGCCTTGCTGTTTTGCTGCCTGTGCTAGGATAGCCTAACTCTCTCTACAGAGGACTACCTGGCGGACCTCAAGACTTGAAGGACCCCCAGTGTTTCACAACTGTCTCACGGGAGTAAGTTGCACTGAGCCATTTGTACTGCTTTATAATTTAGCTGTTCATTTCTTGTATTATATATCTATATGTATATAATTTAACAGTTCATTTCTTGTGATATATATATTCATCAGCAATCTGGTTTTATCTCTCTAGAGAACCCTGTCTAGCACAATATTTAAAGTATGATCATGGGACCAGCAGCATGGGGTTACCATATTTCTGATAACCTCCCTTTCCTAAGTTGTGTTATTATGGTGGTTTTGAATTTCTCTTTGGGTTTTAAAAATTAGTACAATGAATAGGTATATCCATTGTGTCCTAAAAAAGACAATCAACATTGTATATAGAGATTAAAGGGGGTGGGGAAGAGTCGAGCCTCGATTCCTGCATCAATGTCTGGAAGACAGTTTATCTGTCAATTAAGAAAGTCCATTTTGTATTTTGCATAAGCAACCAAAAACATCTTTCCTGATTGTTCCATTTTACATTTTGAAGTTTGCTGGTCTCACCAATTAGCTGACCTTAACTATTATAGCCATGTATATGTTTGTATAAAGAATAGTACTGTTTAAGGACCACTTCTTTGGTGCTGTGGTCTGACTATATATAGGAGAGTTTTAAAAAAAAAAAAGCAACCTCCATTTTAAATAGGGATTTTATAAAAGAAATTATGTGTGTGAATTTTGAAGCTAGAAGGTCTCTTAAAGTTTCTTTTAATCTGCATGCCAGCATCCTGTATCTTTACTGTTTAAAATGGCTTGGAGTTGCCTGTGACTTAACCAAATGTTATCCTTGGGTTGAAGGGAACAGATCCTTGTGAGAACAGTCTCTGGAGCCAGTCCAGAGAGACCCTCCCAGGGCAATGTGAGCAATCTCCAAAGAAGTCCGCCCACTTGCCCATTGGGTAGGACTGCTCAGGCCACATAGCTCAGGTTCCTCTCCCTTTCACTGCTCACAGTCATGTCATAAGCCTGACAGGCTCTTCTTCATGGTAAGGGAATAAGATTAGGAATTAATTAAAAGGACTTGATGACTTGTGAGATCCCTGCAAGACGTGTGAGGATGTGATAGCACAAAGGGAAATGGCTTCCAGTGTTTAAGTCTAGAAGGTTAGTGGGCTGGGGGTGGGGGGCTTTCAAAGTCAGAGGAGGAGGAGATGATGTGCTGCACTTTGGTAGTGAACTTTGGGTACAGTGGATGTCCAGGCCCTTCCAATTTCTTTGATCCATTTCTTTGATCCTCTTCTTTTCTCTCCTTGAGCCCATCCTCCCTGTTCTATGTCCTTAGCCAAGATTCTCTCAAGTCTACTTTAGACGTGTACTTAACACATCACTGAGTGATCCTGCATTTCTAAGTATGAACGCTTTCAAGATGCCTTGCCAGAAACCAAATTCTTTTTAAACAGAGCAAAGGGAAAGCAGCCAAGAATAATTTACCAATATTTTGGTCATTCTGACCCTCTCTTTAAAAGTTCTAATAAAATGTTTGCCTGGCTCTTGAGTGAAGTTATTATATATATTGTTTCTTCTACCTTGTTGTACCATTATACATTTTTGAATCTGCTTCACCAGTTAGCTTAGCTGGTTCTGTACAACTATGAGCAGTGTTTTGTTAAAGAGCTTTGTGGACACAGAGTACCTAACAGATCAGAGTTACTATAAAGAGATTTTTAACAAAACAAACCCACTATCTCTTTCGCTGGGTTTTAGAAAGAAATAAACTATCATGATTCCGGAGAAATAAAATAATAATTTAAAATAATTTCCATTTCTTAAATTGCAGCTGTAAGAATTGCTAAGATGTCCTAAGTCTGTCATCTTCATTTCCCTTTTCTTCTGAACCTCTTTGGGCATGCCAATCTCTGAGCCACACCTGAGCCACCAACTTGAATCAGCTCAAGAGTTTGGGGCACTTCACACAACAAAGTTCCCATCTAAAGCAATGTCCTTGTCTCCACTAAAACCCTGATAATCAAAGACCTTGCTCAAATATACTGTTCATTGTCTGTGCTCTTATACCCAGATTCCTGAAGACTAACGCAGAAAATCATGCTAACCAAAACTTCAAAAAACCCACTGCCTCTCACCTCAGCTGAGCCACAAAGGTGCCCTTTGGTTAGCTGTTACTCCCATTCCCTTCAGTGACTGTATCTAACCTCCATCGTTCTTCAAAGACTCTATAACCTTCTCAACCTCCTCTCTCTCAGCAGATAATCTTTACTCACAGCTCACAGGACAAGGAAGGGGCAAAAAGGACCTATCAAGAAGATTCTCTCTCATACTGCTTTGACTATGAGGACAAACTTAGTGATAAGTATGTCATCTGTACTGGGTTGACTAGTGCCCCCACCCCAAAATTCCATCTCCACAGAGAACCTCAGAATGCTACCATGGAAGCAACAGGTTCATAGTGAATTGCCCAGAGCAGTGGCTGGGGGTGGAGGGTGGAGTGGGGTGGTGGTGGAGCATTTCGATTCTGACTCCTGGAGACGCTGTGTGCTGCAAAATAGAACTGCTTCATAGGGTTTCCTCGGCGGTAATTTTTTTTTCTCTTTTCTTCTTTTACATTTTATTAGGGACTCATACAACTCTTACCACAATCCATACATATACATACATCAATTGTATAAAGCACATCCATACATTCCCTGCCCCAATCATTCTCAAGGCATTTGCTCTCCACTTAAGCCCCTTGCATCAGGTCCTCTTTTTTTTCCCCTCCTCCCTCCCCATTCCCCCCTCCCTCATATGCCCTTGGTAATTTATACATCGTTGTTTTGTCATATCTTGCCCTATCCGGAGTCTCCCTTCCCCCCTTCTCTGCTGTCCCTCTCCCAGGGAAGAGGTCACATGTGGATCCTTGTAATCAGTTCCCCCTTTCCAACCCACTCACCCTCCACTCTCCCAGCATCGTCCCTCACACCCTTGGTCCTGAAGGTATCATCCACCCTGGATTCCCTGTACTTACAACCCTCATATGCACCAGTGTACAGCCTCTGTCCTATCCAGCCCTGCAAGGTAGAATTCGGATCATGGTAGTTGGGGGGAGGAAGCATCCAGGATCCGGGGGAAAGCTGTGTTCTTCATCGATACTACCTCACACCCTAATTAACCCATCTCCTCTCCTAAACCCCTCTATGAGGGGATCTCCATTGGTCGACACTTGGGCCTTGGGTCTCCACTCTGCACTTCCCCCTTCATTTAATATGATATATACATACATATATATACATACATATATACATATATACATATACACATATATACACATACATACACACACTTATATCTTTTTTTTTTTTGCATGATGCCTTATACCTGGTCCCTTGGGCACCTCGTGATCGCACTGGCCGGTGTGCTTCTTCCATGTGGGCTTATTTGCTTCTGAGCTAGATGGCCGCTTGTTCACCTTCAAGCCTTTAAGACCCCAGACACTATCTCTTTTGATAGCCGGGCACCATCAGCTTTCTTCACCACATTTGCTTATGCACCCATTTGTCTTCAGCGATCCTATCATGGAGGTGTGCAGTCAATGATATGATTTTTTGTTCTTTGATGCCTGGTAACTGATCCCTTTGGGACCACTCGCTCACTCAGGCTGGTGTGTTCTTCCATGTGGACTTTGTTGCTTCTGAGCTAGATGGCCGCTTGTTTATCTTCAAGCCTTTAAGACCCCAGTCACTATCTCTTTTGATAGCCGGGCACCATCAGCTTTCTTCACCACATTTACTTGTTCACACACTTTGGCTCCAGCCGTTGTGTCGGGAGAGTGAGCATCATAGAGTTCCAATTTAATAAAAGAAGGTATTCATGCATTGAGGGAGTGTTTGAGTAGAGGCCCAAGGTCCTTATCGGCGGTAATTTTTACAGGAGCTGATCAACAGGCCTTTCTTCCATGGCATCACAGGCCTGGGTCATATCACCAACCTTTCTGTTATTTCCCAGGCAAACACTATTTGCCTAACATGGAAGCAGAGCAAGTTCTAAGGTCAAATGACCCTTGTAGGATAACTATTTGCATGTAGATATAGACACACAAGGAAGATGATCATGTGAGGGCAGAAGCACAGGTAGAGTTATGCTAGAGACTACAAAGAGATTTGAGTTCTAAACCAAGATACACCTGGGACAACTAGATGCTGGGAAGATCCTTTCCGAGAGGCTTTGGGGGGAATACGGTCCTGCCAGCGCCTTGATTTCAGACTGCTAGCCTCCAGAACAATGAAAGAATAATGTGTTGTTTTCAGCCATTCCATTTGTGGTAGTTACACCAACCCTAGGAAACTAACGTCATCTTTTTCTCATGTCCTGGAAGAAAAAAAATTCGAAGATTGGTCTTTTAAAATATTATTTTATTCTTCTCCCTCAAAATAATTGGTGAGTTTGAACTGCTAATCCTGCAGTGAGTAGCCCAACTAGTGATGCAATATTCCATCAGGGCTCCTTCGCAGGTACACTGAACATGCAGTGCCAACGTTGACGAAGTACGACCAGTGATGCCTTTATTCAATTTAAATCAACCCATCCTCCTGAAAAAAACATTTCCCAGGATAGCCATCCATTCAAGCTTAGAGATAAATTGAACCTAAAGTGAAATATTTCAAAGTACTAAGCCAAGATGTAAAGAGAAGCATATCTTATTGCTTTGCTGTCTGCTTTAAAAGCATTTTTGAGTATAGATGTTGCGCATTTCTTGTTGTTGTTTGTTTATTTCTAGTTAGTGCATGTGCCATACAAGCGTTGACATCAGTTTCGATTTTATTTTCCTCCTTTTGTAACCATTCGGCCCCACGTTTCGATCTGCTAGGTAAGGAAATCGGAAGGGATTTTAAGCGCGATCGTCCTCTCTCTTTGTCCCCCTCTGTCTGTGGAGGAAGCACACAGAAAGAACGCCATACCGAACATTGCGCAGCGTCTCACCCAAAAGGGCAGTAGCCCAGGAAGCACCCCAGACACAGCCATTTCCTCGTCATCACCCGCCTTCCCTCCTGCTTTTAGATCTTTTTATGAAATCTGCTCTGAATTCCTAAGGTTCTTTTACAGTATCAATGGACTCTTCTTTCTTGTATCTCTACCTTCCCACCACCATATAAACATTTCAACTTTGTCCCATCTCAACAACAGAAAGAGAAGCTATCTGGATCTTTCCTCCTCAACCCGACTTCCTTCAGTGTTCACTGGGCTTCCTTTCCCCACACGCCCTGCTCAGCTGCATCTCCACCTGTGCTCATTCACTTCCACGCCGGCTGTACGATGGAAGTCACTCTGCCTACAATAGCTTGAAGGACTGCCAGGCTTTAAATTGATAGAAAAACATTTGATTCTCATACTTGACTTTCCTACAGCATTCGATACTCCTGGCTTCTCCCACATGCTTCAAATGCTCTTTCCTGGATTCTAGAATAGCATTCGCCCCTCATTTTCCCTCTTATTCTGAGATTATTATTCTAAATGGTCATTCTCAGTCTGCTACCTGAGCTCTTGCTTACAAAAATAACAAAGAATATCCCCGCCTAAATCTACACGTAAACCACTTCTCTTCTCCTTCTGTATATTCTTACTAAATTAATTAATCACAGATTCTGACTTCAGCTGACAATGCTTCCTCTCAATTGATTCCAGTATAATGCTGGGTTTGGGAAACACTGACCTGTAGGATGAAATCTTTGTTCCCCAAAACCATTCCATGAGCTTTCATGATCCAACCCCTGAGCACCAATTCAGTTGACTCTGGCCATTCCTTTATTTATACCCTAAACTTCTGCATAAAAGATAAACAGAAATAACTGCTTCGTACGAACATTGGTCATGTATTATATAGTCAGGAGGTCAGAAACCCAGACTTAGAAGCCAGGAAGTCTGAAGTCAGGCCATGGGTCTGATACTATGGAGCCATGAGCAAATGTAAATAAACAAATAAATTAAACCCTGCCCTTGATTTCTTCATTTGTAAAATAAAAATGATAATAGTCCTTCATAAATATGCAGTGATTGAATTGATAAGCAATTAGATTTAGAAATCTATAAAGGGATTACAATTATAGCTGGTATGTAGTTGAGTGATCAACAATATTAAGGACTCCATAGCCTGATGCCAGATATTCCCACACTTTGGCTTCTTCTAAGGCGTGAGTGACAACATAGCCATCACATGTACCAACTCCTGAAGACAGAAGCCAGACACTCGTTTATCATAGTTTCCTTTGACATATGGAGCAATGTGAACTAGAATCTTTTTTTTAATGAAGGCTATTCTGCTGTTTAATCTTCACTGCTAGCAGTGCAGACGATGATGTCTGATTCCAGAGGCGCCAGCATCGTACAGTCTAGAAGTATAATCAGCATTTTACCTGGCCCTCCAACTCTCTCACAAATTCTGTCATTTATTTAGAATACCCTTAATGACTAATTTTGCTATCTAAACTAGAGGTAATTGGATCTAGTGTTTGTAACTAGTACTCCAGACTGTTTTTTTATCATTGGGTAATGCTGTCATTGTTGGGTACCATTAAGTCAGTTTTGTGTAATAGCAAACCTACATACAATAAACCAAAACACTGCCTGGTCCTGCATCATCCTCAAAATTGTTATGTTTGAGCCCATTTTCAGCCATTGTGTCAATCTGTTTCCTTGGGGTCTTCCTCTTGGTCGCGAATCCTCTAGTTCTCTAAGCCTGATGTGTTTTTCCAGGGATCGGTCTTTTCTGGTAAGGTCCAAAGCATGCGGCATTTTACCACCCTTGCTTCTAAGGAGCTTCCTGCTGTACTTGCTCCGATGCATATTTGTTGGTTCTTCAGACAGTCCATGGTACTTTTCCTTTTCCTCTGGTATACTTTCATTTGAAGGCCTCAGTTCTTCTCTGGTCTTCCTTATCCATTGGCCAACTTTTACATTCATACGAGGTGACTAAAAACACTCTGACTTGAGTCAAGAACACCCAAAGAAACACATACACAATACAGGAACACAGACCATCTCATCAAAAAAAGTGACAGCATCCCAGTAACCATCCCTATAGACGGGGCCTTTCTGAGTGACTTCTTTGCTCTTTTATACTGTAAGTGAAACTTTTGGAGCCAATTTCCCCAATGCAATACATTGTTTGACTTCTTGGCAGCTGCTTCCCTGAGTATTGATTATGGGTCCAAATAAAATAAAATCCTGGGTAATCTCTATCTTATCTCCATTTATCGTGATATTGTGTATTGATCCAGTTGTGCCAATATGGGTTTTCTTTACAGTGAGTTGCAATCCATACTGAAGGCTGCAGCATTTGATCTTCACCACCAAGGACTTCCAGTCTTCATGACTTTCATCAAGCAGGCCTGTGGCATCTTCATTTTACAGGCTGTTAGTTATCCTTCCTCCATCCTGATGCCATGCTCTTCTTCATATAGTCCATGGTCTCAGATTATTTGATCAATTTACAGATAGAAGAATTACGGAAATCAGATGATTCAACCTTAACACACTTTTGGTATGTGTGCAGGCTCCCCGTGAGCACACATGAAGTGTTTTGGAGTTCCCATAACTCACAGTGTTATCTGTAGTTTTTAGGATCCACAAAGTCAAATGCCTTGGCAGAAATTATAACAATGAGTACAAGAAAGAAGATTATATTCTGTGGTTGATTTTGGTGATAGTCATACAACTCTTCTCAATAGGACTGAACTATTGAATTGTATGATGTATGAATTATGTGCCAATAAAACTACTAAAAACAGTAATACACAAGGAAGAATTTTTTTAGATTTCTCTGCTTCTAACCAAAGTATGTCTAATTCCAGCAATAATATCTCTCTTTCTCTGTCCTCTCCTGTATCTGCTTGAATTTCTGACAGCTTTGTCAATGTATTACTACAAATGTTTAAAAAGTATCTTCAGCAAAACTACTTGCATTTATATTAATGCATGTGATGTTAATTATATTGTTAAATAGCTTCTGCCTCCTATTGCATCAACCTTCTCTAAGATAGGAATTCCTTCCAGTCTGTTGGCCAAATATGTTTTCCAAATATCTTGGCAAAGACTAATGAATGCTTCCAGTGCTTCATCAGTTTGGTGAAATATTTCAATTGATATTATATAAGTTACTGGAGCCGATGTTGTTTTGTTTTTCAAAAACCTTCAGTGCAGCTTGTTTTCTTTTACTATCATAAGTACTTATGCTTTGCTACCTCCTAAAATTGTTAAATGCCAACCAATTTTCTTTGGTACAGTGACTGTACACTCATTCCATGTTCTTTTGATGTTTCCTGAAGCACTAACTATTTTAGAACCTGTACAGTCTTTCAATATTGCAACGTGAGATTTGAATGTATTCCTTACAACCTCAGATATGTTGAATGTGTTCTTCCTTATTGGTTTTGTAATTGCAGGGTTTTTTCTCTTTCACATTTCACTATAATACTTTGTCCTCTACAGCTGCCCTTAATAGGTATCTCAAAGTACATCCATTTTAAATGACTTCTACTGTCTCTGTAAAACAAGCAACCAGCAGTCACTACAACATAAAGTTGCCTGTTTGCCCTGACCTTCTCTTCTCCGCTCTGCTCTGCATTACAGGATGCTGGACATCTGCCACATTATTTCCCAGACTTTCTTACCAGGCGCCTGGAGGAAGGTCACTTCCATCAATGGGATGCTCTGATAGGAGATTTTAGGTAACAGGAAATGATTAAACCGTTTCTTTTCCTATTTAGTTTCGAACAACACCCCAGGCATCAGCAGTAGCTGTGGGTCCATGTGGGCTCCTGGATCCCATTCTAATGGCATGAAACTAGAGGTAGTGATGTCCACACACCCTCTGGCAGTTCGGAATCTGCTCCAGAGGAAGCTGTGGAGTGTCAGGTGACTGCAGGATCTCGAACTCCTGCAAGTTCAGAGAATATTGAGATGCTAACTTCTTGAAGGGTAATGGAAGCTTTGCTCTCAATGACCCCATAGCAGCAGCGAGTACTCCAGCAAACTAGCTGCAGTGACTACAATAGCACATCCCCAGAATAATGGTGGGACATTATACGATTACCAGTTGATAGGTTTGCCTCCTTTGCACTACTCTCCATTAATATTTCTAGCCTTTCCAACACCTTGTAACCAACTCACTCAGTCAAGTCCCTTCTGTTTAAAAGAGAAACACACAGCGCAGTTGCTGTGAGTCAGTATTGACTCGATGGCAGTGAGTTAGGTTTGGTTTGGTGTCTTCTCATCTACAAAATGGTGATAACATTAGTGCTTAGATGGGGATTGCTATGGGAAATAAATGTGTCAATAAATGTAAAGAGCTCAGGACAGGACCTGAACAATGGAAACATTTATCAAATTTTAGGTTGATGTTATTATCTCTACAACTACTGTAATTATGCTGTTTTGTCTTTTAGCAATCAAAAAAGTTAAAACAAAATAATCATAATCAATGTAAACTAAGATTGTGTTTCAAAGAATTTTGAACAACTAACAAATTGTATTTTCCTTGTCTATTTACCCAACATTACCCTCTACCACAGTGATTCTCAACCTTCCTAATGCCGCGACCCTTTAATACAGTTCCTCATGCTGTGGTGACCCCCAACCATACAATTAATTCTGTTGTTACTTCATAACTATAATTCTGCTACTGTTATAAATTGGGCAACCTCTGTAAAAGGGTTGTTCGACCCCCAAAGGGGTCACGACCCGCAGGTTGAGAACCACTGCTCTAACATATCCCTCCTACACATTAAGGAGTCTTAATACTCAAAAATCAAGAGCAGGGCAGTAATTGAAAATATCTTTATATTCAATACATCCATTGTTGTGGTAGTTACATAATCTGATGTCAATTTGTGACTTGAGAGGATTAAGAGTGAAGGGGTGGAGGCTAGTCTGTCAATCGGATCATAGCCTCTGTGTGGGCATGGCCTTCTTCTGAGAATTCTGGGAATTCCTATAATTTCCTGCTTAGACACAGGAGACACTTCTCTCTCTCTCTCTGCTCAGTCCCTGGGAGACATTGCAGCTGACAAGACACATGGAAGTATGCTAGTGCCCTAAGCTGAAGAAGCCATATGGACCTACCCTGATACAACCAGACCTCTGATGCTGGAGAAGCAATGTAGCGACCCCTGCCAGTGCCGAGATGCTTACAACACCACTGGATCCAAAGACTTTCTACCCACTGGGCTATGATCATTCTGCATTTGGCATCATTGCATGTGTTCTGTGAGTCTGAAGAGGACTTTATAGATTGGTACTGGACATATGGGCTAATATAGGACTTATGAGCTTGGACTGGACTGGATTGGGATGCTTTTGAATGTACAATTACCCTTTATATAAAACTCTCTCTTATACACATATGACTTTCTATGGATTTGGTTCTCTAGCCTACCCAGAATAACACAATTGTCTACTCAGAACAGACAACGTACAGAGAGGACCATATGGCCAGCCCCACCATGAGACATGAAGTCCCTCACAAAACCACAGCACTGTGGGGGACAATAATGGAAACACAGAGTGGGAATGTTCCCAATCTGACCCCATCACACTGGGGTGAAACACTAAGGGCATGGAACAAAGCGCCATGGGGAACAAAGTGATGAAATCCTCGGGGAATGCCAAAAATAGACTTTGGAGACAGAGTGTGGCACCCCATCAGACTCAACTGGAAAACATTTGATCTTGAACTATTTATAGGCTTTTCAATTTTTGTCAGTGGCTTTCTTTTTGTTGTTGCTTTGTTTGTCTTGACTTCCTTTGTTGTTTTATCTCTGCTGGGTTTTTGCACTTATTACTGTATCTGTATGTCAATATAGATAAGATAGGTGGGATAAATAATTCAGAAATGAAAAGAATGGGACCAATGGTTCCGGGGGGATATGAGAGAATGGGAGTTGGGAGATAGGAGGTGGGGGGCAACCCAGGGACAAGTGAACTAAAATCAATGGAGAGAAGGGTATAGGATGCCTAATGGGGCTTAATCAAGGGCAATGTAGCACCAAGGAATTACTAAACCTGAATGAAGGCTGAACATGATGATGGTATAAGAGGATAGTAAAAGGAAATAGGGGAAAGAACCAGGAGGCAAAGGACATTTATAGAGGCCTAAATACAGGCATGTACATATATAAATGTATTTATAATGAAAGGGGAATAGAACTATGTACTCATATCCATATGTTAAGAATTAAGTTTCCAAATGGACATTGAGCCTTTACTCAAGTACTCCCTCAACCCAATGCCCACCTGTAGACAATTGGACATCTCCTCACAGAAGGGCCCAGGGAAGAGATGAGCCAGTCAGGGTGCAGTATTACACTGATGAAACACACAACTTTCCTCTAGTTCTCTGGTGCTTCCTTTACCACACTATCATGACCTCAATCTCTCTTACTAATTGGATTAGAAAGTTATTATTTCTCAGCATATCCTCTATTTAAATCTATACACTTCAGGAGACAATACTTCATCTCTCTAAACCTTCCCTGATTAATTCTGCACTTTTGATTTTCACTAATCAAAACAGCAGTTTGGGCGACCTGAAGGTACTCAAATCATGTTCTTTTTAAATGTTCTTTAAGTTTAGGGAACAACAAGTAGTATGAAGGGGGCAAAGGCCAAGCTGCAAGGTAGAAAGGGCAAGGTTTCCCACTGAAATTCTCATAGAACAGTTGCTACCTTAGAAAAATAATCAGGTATATTGTTATGATAAGAAAAAATTCTCAGCATAACATCCCTAGAGTTTTCTCACCAAAGCGGTTTTCACTTTTCTTAAAATGTCTTCATAATGACTCCCATGATCATCACGTATCCTTTGAGCAAATCCATCAAGTTTATCCCTTTGAAATACCGAAAACATCCCCCATAACCTCTTGAGCTGACTCTTCTGTCTTGACGTTACCTAGCCCAGCAGATACTTCCTGAAGCCACTGTTTTGGTTGGACCTAGTTTTTGAAGACATCTTAATAGGAATAATACAAGTGCGTTACTGGGAAAAATTTTCTGCAACCATTTATTGGTCACAGAGGCAGGATGAAAATATTTTGTTTAGAATCAACTCATTCATGTAGGAATTGGAGCCATATTAACAATACTTTTAAACTTACCTGTGTATTTGCAAATTGCACAAATAATCAGAGAAGCTGGATAATATGAAGAAGAATATGGCATCAGGATAGGAGGAATCCTTATTAACAATTTTCAATATGCACATAACACAACCTTGTTTGTTGAAAGTGAGGAAGGTTTGAAGTGTTTGCTGATGAAGATCAAGGACTACAGCCTTCAGTATGTATTACATCTCCATGTAAAGAAAAAAAATCCTCACAACTTGACTAATAGATAATACTATGTAACTGGAGAAAGGATTGAAGGTGTGAAGGATTTTGTCTTACTGGGATCCATAATCAATGTTCATGGAAGCAGCAGTCAAGACATTAAAAGATGAGTTGCATTAGGTAAATCTGCTGCACAAGACCTCTTTAGAATATCGAAAATCAAGGATATTACTTTGAGGACTACAGTGTGTCTGACCCAAGCTATGGTATTTTCAAAGACTTCATATATATGTGAGAGTTGGACATTGAAAAAAGAAGACTGAAGAATAACTGATGCATTTGAATTATGGTGCTGGCAAAGAATATTCAAAGTACCATAGACTGCCAAAAGAACCAATGAATGTACCTTGGAAGAAGTAATGTGTGATAGATAGCTTTTCTGTGTCAACATGGCTCCCATATGGGCATATCCATGTAATTTAGCCTGTCAATCAGGTCGCAGTTTGATTAGCGGGCAACCAAGATAAATGGCTTTCTGATGCCGGCCTCCTTCTCTCTTTCTCCCTGGTGATCTGACCCGCGCACGGCTGCCTGAGCTAGTTCTTGGACTCAACCTTGTGCTGTGCTCCCTGTGGGACAAGCCAACCCGTGGATCTTGTGTTCATACCATGGATTGTGTAGCCCTGTTGTACATAGATAGAGCTTGAGGCTCCATTGGGACCTGTTTGCTAAGTGTGGTACTGATGGCCCCTGCTATGCCTTGACTTATCATCTTCCTGTTGTTGATGCCCCACCCTGTGATATCTACTGCCTTTGGGCCAACTCTGCTTGTCTTTGCCTGAGGGCAGATCTGCTGTCTGCTTCCTTGACCTTGGACCAGCAGCCAGCATAAGTTGAAGGGTCGTCAGGATATTAACTGTCCAAACATAGAGTTAAATTGAGCCCTCTGTACTGCTTGTGTGGACTTATTAGTGACTATTCCTTCTCTCTGTAGAAGGATAGGTTTATGATTTTATATATGTATATATATACATATATAAAATCATAAGTGCTCACTATTGATATTATTAATCACAATGATAAAATAATTGAATTACATAAAATATTGTACTGATAGATTCTTAATAATAATATCAATAGTATTTCATTGTTAATCATGAATAGGTAATGTCACAAACAAATAATCTGACTGGGTGCCCACTACATTAAATTAAAAATTATATTTTAAAACTCATAATGATTTATTATGAAGACCTGCATATTCTTTTATTCCATATAATTGGCAAAAATGAGACATTTTAAATGTTATTTTTAAAAACAATAGCTAATATTTATGAATTAATAGTGTCTTACTTATATCAACTATTTAATCTTAAGAAGATAAGGTAAGTACTACTATTCTTGAGAGATAGACAAGGAAACTAAGGTCCAGAATGATAAGTAAGATGACACACACAAACAAGGAAGAGGTGGAACAGGAACTTCAGTCCAGTGTAATCTGCTCTTGACCACAGCCTAACACACCGATAAACCAGTCCCTCTGCCAAATAATTTGCTACTGCTCTTCTTTCTGCTGACAAATTGGTTTTCCCTTCCATTTTTAATTTGTTTATCCCACGACAAATGGTCATAACTGTAACCTGCTTTGCTATCTCATACCAAGTAATAATGGTTTCCGTGTTTGACATTGATTTCGATGTCCTTTTTATCTCTATGTTCTTTGGAAGTGTCTACCGTTACAATGCCTATGCACTCGGACAAATATGAGACGTGTTTAAAATGAGAGAGATACATTCCCCCCTGCCTTCGAGCATATTTTAATAGTATGAAGAATAATGCAGAGGATATATAATGGAGTTAAGCAAGGAATTGTGGGAACAAGCCACTGATTTTTCTTTGTTTTTTTGCGAAAAACCAGACAATAACTTAGACCTTGGTTATTCTGCCCTAGATTTCTAACTTTTGAAGCTAAAAGTAAGCGAAGTAATGGTAACATTGAAGTGTGACACTAAAAACCATACAAGATATAGCCAATCCATGCTCTGTACAGATTCAACTCTTAGCAGAGTAGTCAATGTGGCAGATAGGTGTTAACTTTGGAGAAGAGGAAGATAACAAAGGACAAGAGGGAGATTTTGGGTGGGGGAGGGAAAGGAAGAGGAAAAACAAGCCATTGGAAGGTCTATATGTTATTTTAAATGGCGAGCGTATAAACGATGAGACATATATAAACCACCTAATACACAATAATAACTCAAAATGGAAGGCAATGTCAAACTTTAGTGTCTCTTGTACTTTTAATATCTGTCCTTAGGTAAGACGCACAAGGAGTCTGCCTTAAAATGAATTTCATACCGGTTGCAGTTGAATCCATGTTGCCTCATGGTGATGCCGTGTATACAGAGAACTGTGCTATTATAAGTTTGTGACTCTTCAGAAGCAGATCCGTGGCCTCTCTTCCCAGCTGTTTCTGAGGAGGATTGAACCTCCAACTTTTCAGTTAGTAGCCTAGCATTAACTGGGCCACTGAACCAAAAAATCAAACCAAACTCATTACCATTGACTTGATTCTGACTCTTGGGGTTTCTGAGGACAGATAGTCTGCATGATGAGTCCTTTACTGTGAGCCGTCCAACGGGATTCCCCTGTGCCATCCAAAGACCAAATGAAATCCACAGCATAGAATTACAGTACTATACCTGAAAGAATCCAAGCCATTCAGCTACGACGTTCTATTAGTGAAGTACAAATACCATGTACCAAGATATTAGGAATACATTTCTATGAATTGATGGCATAAGATCTAACTCTATGACCTCGTTTTCACATTGTTGGGGCAACAGGGTCTTCTGGTTTATTTACTTGCAAGTAATTTAATTAATTAGCTTTTCATTTTATTAAGCCCTGTTTTGTCCACGTTGGGTGTATCAAGGAGGCATGTTCAGTTCTAAGTTCAGGCTTTTTTCTTATGGAAAATCTCTGGGATAGAAGGCAACGGCTATTGGTCATTTACACTTATTGTTCGTCAGACCTCCAAATAGCAGCCAGAGAAAGTGAGGCAAGTGACAAAGCTAGGCTCTCAGCACTTTTCTGTGACTGTTTACAGGCAGTGGCAATGTGTGAAAGAGCTGCCACTGTCCTACCAGTGGGGGTGGGGGTGGGGGTGGGGCTTACAATTCAGTAACGACTGCCAGTCACTTCCAAGATCATTTTCTCCCTCTGTTGCTTCGATGAAAGGCATGGGCAAAAGACAAGGAAATATCTGTTTAAATTTAATATTTCTCCCAAATGTCTGTTCCTGTCGTTTAATTCTGGAAAAATAAACTGAATTATGAAGGAAGTTCACTAGCAATTACATTCAGAATTTACAACACCTTTGGTCCTTAAGCCAGTATTATCCAAATATACAAACACATTTGCAGCTTATAGGCACTGGATTTTTTAATTCTTTTCCCCTTTATTTGTTGAATATAACCCATACAAAACCAAACCAAAACCATACTCTATATAGTTTCATAGTCCCTCCCATCACAGCAATGGCAGTATCCCATGAACCCATCTAGAGGGCCTGGAGGGCTGCCATGAGTCAAAATTGACTTAATGGCAGTTGGTTTGGTTTTTTTGTTTGTTTGTTTTTTTAAATGTGGTTCTTTCTTCTTTGTCGTCTAATTCTTCTTCTTTTCCTCCTCCTCCTCTTTGTTTCCTACCCACCCTGCTTTCTCCCCTTCTAGTCCAACCCTTCTCTTCAGGCCCCTGCCTTGACATAGTCCTCAAAATCTTTTTCTTTGGTGCGAAAACCACTTTTTTATTGTGTGTTTTTTTCTAAGTAAAATACACAACACCTGGTGCAAATGTTTTTATGTAAAGTATTCCAAAATTTATTTTTTTAAAATTTTTTAGAGTGAGTGAGTCAGTGAGTGAGAGAATGAGTGAGTGAGAGAATGAGTGAGTGAGAGAATGAGTGAGTGAGAGAATGAGTGAGTGAGAGAGTGAGTGAGTGAGAGAGTGAGATAGTCAGTGAGTGAGTGAGAGAGTAAGAGAGTGAGTGAGTGAGAGTAAGAGAGTGAGTGAGTGAGAGAGTGAGTGAGTGAGAGAGTGAGATAGTCAGTGAGTGAGTGAGAGAGTAAGAGAATGAGTGAGTGAGAGTAAGAGAGTGAGTGAGATAGTGAGTGAGTGAGAGAGTGAGTCATTGAGTGAGTGAGAGAGTGAGAGAGTGAGTCATTGAGTGAGTGAGAGAGTGAGAGAGTGAGTCAGTGAGTGAGTGAGTGAGCGAGTGAGTCAGTGAGTGAGAGAGAGTGAGTGAGTGAGTGAGTGAGTGAGTCATTGAGTGAGTGAGTGAGTGAGAGAGTGAGAGACTGAGTGAGTGAGAGTGAGTGAGAGAGTGAGTGAGTGAGGGAGTGAGTGAGAGAGTCAGAGAGTGAGTGAGAGAGTGAGTGAGGGAGGGAGTGAGTGAGAGAGTCAGAGAGTGAGTAAGTGAGTGAGAGAGTCAGAGAGAGTTAGTGAGTGAGTGAGTGAGTTAGTGAGTGAGAGAGTGAGAGAGTGAGTGAGAGAGTGAGTGAGTGAGGGAGGGAGTGAGTGAAAGAGTCAGAGAGTGAGTGA